>NC_056726.1:564404282-564506782 GCF_019279795.1 Protopterus annectens | reverse complement strand
TTACTTGCTACACTGGGCTCCCTCACCACCAGGCCCTGCTTTGGGTGCAGGAGCCAGTGCTGGGTAGGGATGTGACTCAATAAGCCATAGTAAAAGTTCTCTAAGTAGCCAATGTAAGCATTTCACTTCTTGTCAATAAGCTCCTTCACAATCTCCATAAGCTACCAATGAATGACAAAGCTGTCACTTTCACTTGCACTACTACAACAGCACCAATGTCTAGTATGGGGATGACTAGCCTATGTGATTTAACTGCTGTGAAAGGTTTGGAGGTGACAGTGGCAGCCTGGTTAGCAGGTGTCATAGGTGTTTCTGGTGGTGGATTTGCCACATGTGAGGGAGCTGCTAGGCTTGGCTAGAGGGATAGGTGCATGTCTGGATGCTGCATATAATTTTAAAATAAATTGAGAGAAAAAATTATATGCAAAATAAATGCATTTAATACACAGCATAGAAAGAGAAAAAGGGTGCGGGAAACAGAAATGCAGATACAATAAAAAATGCAGCTCACATATGTCATTATTATGATATATTACAGATATTATATTAGAAAGAACAACAAACACCCACAGCAAAGTAGCAATCATAGCACATCATACAACAGATGGGAGAATGAAACCCACAGACATCATCACATGCATTATAGAAAGCAAAGTCTTCACATGTTGAGCTACTTAAACAAGCCTGCCGTCAAACACACAGTAATGCTGTATGAGAGATAATTGTACAGAAACAAAAAATGCTGCTCAGACATGCATTTCCCTTACAACATTACATGTGCTATACTCAAAAGAGCAAGAGACATCCACCCCAAATTATCAGTGATGGTACAATAAACATTCAAGGGGAGAAATTAACCCCCTGCCATCTTCATATGCAACCTAAAGGCAGAGTCTTAATGTGTGGAGCTATTTATGCAAGCCAACTGAAGGCTGCAGTGAAACATAATGGCTTGTGTGAGACAAATGTACAGATGCAAAGAAAAAATGCAGTTGACAAATATTCTCAAGAAACAAGGGCATGAAATTACCATTGATGGTGAACACACCACCAAAGGGAAATCAGCCCCATAGCCATCTTTACATGCAATCTGAAAGACCAAGTCTTAACACATTGAAATGCTTGTATAACCTGATAAGGACTACATATTTGGTTACTAGGTTAATGGCCATGAGTGCCTTTTTAAGCCTAGTCATGTAGGTAATCACTAGGCTAATGACCTCACTGGGCCTTTTTAAGCATAGTCATGCTTCACAACAGTAAGGATCAAACCCTGTACCTTGTGTGTGGAAAGCAAACACAACAACACCACAAAAATCAAACACATACCAAATATATTGAGAAAGAGGATCTGTGAGAGAACTTGATAGGTATAATGCAAAAATGCAGCTTTCCCGTATTTTCTCTTAAACTGTTGCTGTTACTGTATAGAAAAGTGCAAAGACAACACCTCAGATTACTAAAGGTGTTACAACAGACAGTGAAAGGGGTAATCAAACCAACAGCCACCACAATGTCCGGTCTAAAACCAGAGCCTTGATGCGTTGAACTACGTGTGCCACTTCGCAGAGCTATGCCTGCACACATGAAGAAATAGCATCAAAAAAATCAAACTGCTAACTTTGAACTATAGAACTTAGTACACAAGTAGTGGTACTACAGAAACTCTATACTGTATCAGAATATAGCTATGCTACTTGAGCAGATGGATACGTTTTAAACCTGCATTATATGAAGGAGGTGTACTCACCCCAGCAATTCCTAAAGCATTGTGTCCTCCTACTGAGCAGCTGCACATTTTCTGCAATATCTTCGGCAGCTGTCAGGAGAGAAACAGGAGAATGTAAGATATGTTAATGGCACATACTGGCACGTTGCAGTAGGAGGTAAGACCATGGGTACTTATAGTACATTGGTAGTGCTTCAGCTCTATACTTACCCTCCCACCGGCCCAGACATTGGGATGTCATCTGCAGACATATAGATGATAGTCTGCTTCAAGGATACTGACAGCCCTCGCTTTGCAGAAAAACAAGTTGTTCACTTGGCACTAGAAAGCAAGTCAGTGTCAGTGGTGCAGCAGGTAGCATACTTGTGTTTAGTATTCCCTTACCAGAGCACTCAATTAATGATACTGCAATACAGTATAAGATGAATACAGAACTCTTGAGTTTGCTGTGTTTCTCAGATGAGATGTTAAACCAAGGCCACATCTGTGTGAGTTTGTGGTAGCTCAGATGAATGTAAAATACCCCAAGCCACCTATTAAAAAGAGTATGGGATGTTTTCTGGTGCAATGACCAAATTTTCCCCTAATAATATACATACTACCTCAAGTCTTGTCTGTCAACAAAAGATAAATAAATAATGTCAATGGGCAGAGGGCCATCAAATGAGCCACAGCTGATACAGAAGGAGTTTCTGGTCTCTGTCAGAGGCAGTGAAACCTCCACAGTGTGGTGCTGGATTTTGGCACAGACCTTCACTGGGGCCCAAGAGTACCTGCTGGAGATGCTCTGTTCTTCATCTCTAGCAGTAGCCAACATTTCTTTTGACCCATTTCTCACAGGCCAAGATATTAAAGTTGTCATATTTGGGTTATACAAGAACATTAGGGAATTCAATCTATATGATGTATGCTATTTATATATTTGTTTTCAGATCCTTCTATTCCTACACCAAACTTGTCTGCATGCTTCTGGTGCTGAGTCATATTTTTAAAGCACATTATGATTTGCTGTATTCATAGGTTGCCTGACTAGCACCACCACTGTTGAAGTGCAACCAGTAGGTGTTGGCGATCTGCAAACTTTGATGATAATTGTGGGGATAAACTGGCACAGTCAGTGTGTACACTGTGTGTGTGTGTGTGTGTGTGTGTGTGTGTGTGTGTGTGTGTGTGTGTGTGTGTGTGTGTGTGTGTGTGTGTGTGTGTGTGTGTTGGATACATGGAATGTGAGCACTGCATCTGCTATACGGACAACAGTAACAACTTCTATTCCTACAGTCTTCCAGGAGACACATACCACATAAAGATTACAAGTTACTGTGAACACTGCAAGTCAGGGAAGTATGGTTCCCCCTACTGGGCATGTGTCTTGGGGGTACACAGTGGTGTGGATGGAGGGTGAGTATTGATGCTCATTGGAGACATGGCTACTGCCCTCCCCCTGAAGTTGCTGTGTCAATGGCAGTACTCCAATGTATGTGTAAGGCCATCATTAAGGCACACGTTATTACCACCTAAGCTATGTCAGAGTTACAGAGGCTAATGCAGGGTGTGTGAGATGACCTACAGGGTGCATATCATATGAATGTGATTGTTTGAAAGACTTAATCACATGCTTGAACATACCATGTCCTCTCAAGTTAACCCACTGTGCATGAGGCATTGTACATGAAGTTACTCCCCCTTTACTTCAATAGATGGTAGCCATCATGGATGTAAATAACCTAAATCATGCTTACATAGTGCTATAACTTCAACAGCTACATCTGTAGTGGAGGTGTCTACAGACTGGGATGGATATCCCTTTTTTTTGTGGCAGTCATGGCAGTGGCTTGTCTGGTGACAGACATCATTCATAGTCAAGCAGCACACCATCTAGCTAAGAACGTGGTGCAACCAGTACAACCCCCGAGTAGATTCAGTTCTTGTTGGCTGCTGTGTGCATAGGATGGTCAGCCTTCTACAATTCATATCCTGGACCTATCCAGTATAGAGATACGCAGTGCTGTAACTACTCCTGAGGCTGTGCCCCAGGAGACACGCACTGAGACCACCACAGCCCCAGTATATCATGCACACACACAGACATCCAGTGATATTGGCCCTTCACAAAACCTTTTATGTTACTGTCCCTCATATAAGTACTCACATGACATACTCAAGTACAGCCCTGATTTTAACTGTCCTCAGCACTCAGATATTTACCTGTTAAAGATATCTACACTTATGTTCTATCACCCAGCTGCCCAAATGATAACTCTGTCCTGTCCTTTGTACATTGTTATATGGGTTGTGTATCTCTGATGCACTGTGTGATTAGTCAATGCATGGATAATCATAGCCTGGTGCTGGTTTTGCATGCATCACTTTTACTGTACTGTCTGCTTTTCTCTGCTTTACATGGGCTGAAGGTATGTACAAACCACTGCCTCTTTGTATCTGCCTTTGCCATCTTGTTTGTCTCACTGACATACACTATACTACTCATTTTAATAATGTTGCTCATTACCATCTGATTATATGATCATTAGCATATACTGTAACCTGCAATGCTGCTCTACATTCTAGTCATATGGAAACACCCTGTGCATGGCTATTAGTTGTGTAAATTTCCTTACCACAACGCAGCAGCATTTTCTGAATCCCAACCAGTGAGTTTCAAGCTGCTGGTGCTAGCTTTGATAATGCATTTTTACATCTTTTTTAATCTTTTGCTTTGGTGAAGTGTGGCTCTGACTGCAGTACTGCATTTTCTCAATATGACTGAAGGAAATGCTGGTATATTTTGTGATGTAGTTTGCATGCCACTGATGGGCAGTAGGAGTTTAGTCATTTATATGCAATGCAGTTAAGCAACACTGTGGCAATGCCAATTATTGGCAGCCTATTTGCATTTTTGCAAATAGCAGTGATGCTCTCTTGAGCTCCCTAAGAATATGAATCTGCATAGCATGGAAGATTGTTTTGTGTTGAATATAGAGCAAATAAGGGTAAGCAGCATTTCAATTTTGGTCACATCTTTTGTGATACAGGTGCTTTCCAGAATTCTATGGAAAGCAGGTTTGAAATGTATATATTAGGTTTAACTGTTTTTTGGGCTGTTGCTGTGATACTTTGTACATGTGATGTGACTGTTAGTTGCTGAGCAAGTGTTATTCCCAGATCAGAGGCATAACTAGGAAGGGGAAAAGGGGATAACCACCCCAGGCACATGATGTGCCTAGCCAATTACCCAATATGAGAATCAAACCCTGCACTTTGAGTTTGTAAGATAAATACCTTAACCATTATGCCAACCTCTCACCCCCCTTTTTTTTTGCTTCCTAGTTTACTGGTGGCTTGTTCCTTCTAAAGTGAAGAACACTAGCCAGACTTGGGATTAGACTGTTTTTTTTTTCTTCAACTTATAAAGTCGAAGGGTACCAAAACAGGGAATGGCACCAGGTTCTAGATGAGCCAGCTGCAGCTCTGTCCCAGCTATGTTTGTTCTGTAAATATGAGTAAAAGTCAACCATGATAGTCAGCAGTGCTTAATCAAATGTTTGATTTCATGTTCTGATGCATAACAAAAGGCACTCTAGTATTTTCTTTCAGTTAATTACAAGTTGCATTTCTGCCAACCTGTTCCATAATAAATTGCAGTCAAGCTGTACTTTATCATACAAGTTGTGAAGTGAGTTGTTGAAATGCAGTGCAATGACATTATCTGCATAAAGGGTGCACTTTAAGTCTGGTAAGACCAAAGGTGTTAATAAAGATGGGAAAGAGTACAGATCCCAGGATTGAGCCTTGTGGTGCTCCAGCTGAGAAGGTGCCATTTGTAGAGAAGTGAGACCCATACTTAACAATTAAGGCCCTGTTGCTTAAGTAAGAAGACATCCCATGTAGAGCACTATTGCCGATACCAATGTAACATAGCGCTTTTATTAGAAGGCTATGGTTGACTGATTTACAAGTTGGTTTTAGCTCAATTAATATGACCCATATTTACTGTCCTTTCTCCATTCCCTCAAAGGTGGAGTTAGCTACTGTAAAGAGAACTTTTTGTGTGCTATATTTGCTTCAAAATCTGTGTTGTCAATCTGAAAGTAGGTCGTATTTTGAGACACATTACATTCATTGGTAGTAACAGTATGATTTCCATTATTTTAGCTAAAAGCCATACTATATTACTTGGTGTGTTGTCTTATGTTACAGAGGGGTTATTATTTTGAGGGAATGGAACTAGGATAAATATTTCTACGAGTGTGGAATTATGTCTGTAGTAAGTGTTAGATGAAAAACATGTTGTAACAGTTTGGAATTATACTTTGCTTATGTTTAGATTATGGTTGAGTGCAGTGATGAGTGTTAAACTGATTTATTTGGGTACAGTGATGAGCGTTAAACTGATTTAGCTGGGTGCAGTGATGAGTATTAAACTCATTTATTTGAGTCAATATTATCTACTTGTTGAAATACCTGCTTTGCAAAAATGCTCTCAAGGCAGAATGGTGAGAGGTCACTAATTTTAAATATGTTTTCTGCATTTGTTCATAGGTTCATAGGTTGGTACTAGGCTATTGGCCCTAGGGCCTATGCAAGCCTAGCCATAACAATTCCCTGGATATTTCTTCCCACAATATTTACTTCTCTGGGCCCCTGTCTAGCAGGTTGACTGACATGATCCCCGGGGTGAATTTCCTATCTCCCATCCAATCATCATGGTTCCTTTTGAAGAGGGCCAATGAGGCGCTCTGCTTGACATGTATGGGCAGTCTATTCCAGAGTATGGGGAGTCTGTGGGTCAGGAACCTATCCCTCCAGCATGTTTTGTTCATTGTAATGACAAGGTTTAGATCCCTGGAGCGTGTGGCTCTTAAGGGATTGGGATTTCTTTAAGTGGAGCATGTCCAACAGCTCGGGGCTTGACATGGCCTTGTATGTTAAGCAGAGATTGCCTCTGAGTAGACGATATGCCACAGAGTATAGCTGGAGTTTTTTTAGATGGTCAGCATATGGCATCTGCTTTAGGCCTGTGATTCTTTTAGCGAGGTATTTCTGTGGCCTTTCCAGCTGTTGCAGATGTCTTGTGAGGTACATACCAAATGGGGCATTATACTCTATAATGGGTCTAATGAGGGATGAGTACATTGGGACAATGACCTCCTTTTTTCTGAATGAAAAGCCCTTAGTGATGAGGTGTGCCACATAGAAGGATTTCCTGACTGTTGTGGCGATGTGGTTACCGAAAGTGAGACCACTGTCCACCTGTGTCCCTAAGTCTCTCATCACACTTTTGATGTTTAGCATCCTGCCACCTATGTGGTAATTCATGGGTACATGTTTTTTCCAAAGGGGATAACTATACATTTCTTGGCATTAAGCTTGAGCCCATGGCTCTGGCACCAGACATCTGTAAGTCCTTTTTGTAGAATATCCACATCATTTGGGGATTCAATAATGGCTCCCAGTTTGCAGTCATCTGCAAACTTTGTTAGCCAGAGTCCCTTAGTGTTGGCCTGTACTTCAGAGAAGTAGATGCCAAACAAGAGTGGTCCCAGGACTGAGCCCTTAGGTACTCCACTTGTCACTTGTCTGGAGCTGGATTTGGAGTCGTCTACTTTTACAGTATGGGTTCTGCCAGTAAGCCAGTTGGCAACTCATTGAGTGATGTAGGGATTTATGCCCAGCTTAGTAAGTTTATCTATGATTCCAAAGTGGGGGATGGTGTCGAAGGCCTTGGCGAGGTCCAGATAGGCTGTGTGGACCACCTTACCCTCATCCACAGCTCTGGAGACTGATTCAAAAAAGTCAATCAGATTCAGGAGACAAGATCGGCCCTTCACAAACCCAAACTGGGTGGGGTCCAGTGTTTGAAGGTTGCCAATGTCTTTGTTTATAAGTTCCATGATAATGTGTTCCATGCCCTTGCAGATCAGGCTTGTCAGACTGATGGGATGGTAGTTACCCGGATCCAAGGCAGATACTCCCTTGTGAAGCGGGATAACTGTAGCTGTGCGCCACTCAGTGGGCACGAAGCCTGAGGTGAGGCTATGATTAAACATGACACTTAGGTGAGGTGCCAGTTCATTTTGTAGTTCATGTAGTACACAGCCTGGGATGTCATCTGGTCCTATGGATGCTGTATTCTTAGCTTTGGAGAGTGCGGTTTCTACCTGTGTGGCCGTGATTATTGGAATTTTGCAATCTTTTGGTATTGAGATGGGCCTTTTAGGGGGTGAGAGGGGGGTGAAGTTGGCATTAAATCGATCTGCCAGGATATTGGCAATATCCTTGGGATCAGTATATTTAATGCCATTCTGTTGTAGCTCAGAGCAGATCTGAGCATTGCCATTTAGATTCTTGACATAACTATAGAATGCAGTGTGGTTGTCTTTGGAATCTTTGGCAATTTTATTTTCGTAACTAGCTTTTAAGGATTTTATGAGGGATCTCAGCTTCTTACTGAGGCTGGTGAGGGAGTTTTTTGCATCCTGGGATTTTCCTCTTTTCTGCAACAGTTTCTTCTTTCTGTTGTATAGTTTGTTTATAGCAGGGGACCACCAGATTGGCTTCCTTTTTTTGGAGAAGAGCAACTTGGTTCTATTTGCGATGGCACGATTCATGCATGAGTGGATGTGCTCATACAGTGACTTAGTGTAGGATTCTGTATTCGAACTTCCAGATCCCGTCTGCATGGGTGTTGTGAAGTTTGTCATCTTCTGACTTCAGTAGCATGAAGTTGGCTTTGGAGAAGTTTTTTAAGGAGGTTTCCTTACTGGGGGGTGGGGGGGTGTGGATGTCAAAGGTGATTTGCTTATGGTCAAACCTGACCAATGAGGGGGTGACCACTGGCGTGGAGTATCTATCTCCCATGTTGGTAATGACCAGGTTTAGGATATTGGCTCCCCTGGTGGGACAATGGATTAGTTGATCCAGAGCATTGGAATTTATGAATTCCAAGAACCGTTGAGAAAAGGAGTTGGTACCTGAGTAGTTTTCCCAATTAATGTCAGGGTATTTGAAATCACCCAGTATTAGGGTGTTTGGTTGTATCTTAATATTTTCCAGTATGTTTAGAAAGGTGTAGTGAGAATCTTGGGGCATGGTGGGAGATCTGTAGCAAGCTACAATTTGGATTGCAGTCTTACCTTGTGTTAGTTGCACCTGGAGAATTTCAGAAGCATTGTGTTGGGCAACTAGCCTGGAGGTGTGAATATCCTTGGTGAATATGGACATTCCTCCACCTTTAGTGTTTTGGTCTTGGTTTTGTGGCCGAAAAGTGTGGTAAGAATTGTAGCCTGGTATTGCAGGGGTGCTCTTTGTGGCATTGGTTACCTGACAATTATTTAATGTTTTGGATGTTGAAGCTGAAGATATAAAGTTTTTTATGCTACTAAGTTTCTCAGGTTGTCGGCTGGCATGACTATTTAAAACAGATTTTAGGTTGTTTGTTATAGTTTTCAAAAAACTTACAAAATTTCTTTGGGGAACCTATTTTTGACGTCTGTTTCTCATAAATAAAACATTTGCAACATTTGTGGCAATGTCTGCTTAATGCTTCCTTGAGTTTATAAACTCAAATGCCCTTGAACAGCTGGGCTCCACTCCCACAAGAGGTGACAACATACTGGACCTGGTCATCACCAACATGGGGAACCTATGTTCCACACCTGAGGTAAACTCGTCATTGGTAAGATCAGATCACAAACTAATCACACTGGACATCCACATCCCGACCCCACCCCCTCCAGTCAAGGAAATCAAGGTAAAAAACTTCTCTAAAGCCAACTTCACACTCCTCAAGACCGAGGTGGGAAGTTTCAAAACTCCCAATCAAATGGAAAATGATAACCCATCAGCAGAATCCTTTACAAGTGCATTTTATGAACACCTTCAAGAATGCATGGACCGAGCCATCCCAAGTAAAACCAAGGCCAACTCCTCAAAAAAGAGGAAGCCAGTCTGGTGGACCCTGGCCATAAATAAACTTTACAACAGAAAGAGGAAACTCCTGCAAGATAGAACAAAATCCCAAAATAAGAAGGCATTTCTGATTAACATCAGTAAAAAACTGCACTCCCTCATTAAATCATCCAAGGCCAACTTCGAAAGAAAAGTAGCCAATGACTCTAAGGATAACCACAAGGTCTTCTTTAACTATGTAAAGAGTCTAGGGGCAAACTCTCAGATATGCTCCGAGCTAGTGCATAATGGCCATAAATACACTGAACCAACCGACATTGCCAACATCCTGGCTGACAAGTTCAGTGCAAACTTCACCACCCTCTCCACCAAAGGGGCCAGCACCCATCCCAAAAGAATGTGGTGCTCCAGATATCTCAGACACACAAGTAAAGACAGCCCTTGCAAAGGCTAAAAGCACAGCATCAATGGGACCAGATGCTATCCCAGGTTGTGTCTTACATGAGCTTCAAAATAAACTAACCCCCCCATCTCAAATCACTATTCAAACTCAGCCTCTCTACAGGCTATGTACCCAAAGAATGGCGTACAGCAACAGTCGTACCACTCCACAAAGGTGGTGCCACAACTGACCCTGGGAACTATCACCCTATAAGCTTGACTAGCTTGGTCTGCAAAGCCATGGAACGCATTATCATGGAGCTCATTAATAGGAACATTGGGAACCTCCAGAAGCTGGACCTCACCCAGTTCAGCTTTGTTAAAGGCAGATCTTGCCTCCTGAACTTGGTAGACTTCTTCGAAACAGTCACCAAGGCCATAGATGAAGGGAAGGGAAGGTGGTCCACACAGCATATCTGGACCTCGCTAAGGCGTTCGACACCATCCCACACTCAGGAATCACAGACAAACTCTCCAGCTTAAATATCAACCGCTATGTCACGAGATGGGTTGACAATTGGCTCTCAGACTGAACCCACATGGTAAGAGTGGCAGGCGCCATGTCCGACTCTAAACCAGTCACAAGCGGAGTCCCACAGGGCTCAGTCTTGGGACCCCTCCTGTTCGGTATATATTTCTCTGAAGTACAGGCAAAGGCGGAGGGACTGTGGCTAACCAAGTTTGCAGATGACTGTAAATTGGGTGCAATAATTGACTCTCCAGCTGACACAGACATCTTGCAAAAGGGTCTCACAGAGACAAACACCTGGTGTCAAAGTCACGGCCTCAAGCTAAATGCCAAAAAATGCATAGTAATCCCATTTGGGAAAAACAAAGTACCTACAAACTACCACATGGATAGGAATCCACTAAGTACAGAAGAAGTAATTAGGGACCTGGGTACCCAAGTAGATAGCATGCTCTCCTTTGATAACCACATAGCCAAAATGGTCAGGAAATCCTTCTATGTGGCACACCTGATCGCAAAGGGTTTCTCATCCAGATCCAAGGAGGTGATTGTGCCCCTTTACTCCTCACTCATTAGGCCCATAATAGAGTACAATGCCCCATTTGGGATGTACCTCACTAGACACCTGCAACAACTAGAAAGACCACAGATGTATCTCACTAAGAGGATTAAGGGCCTTAAACAATTACCCTATGAAGCATGACTAAAAAAGCTCCAGCTCTTCTCAGTCGCCTACCATCTGCTCAGAGGTGACCTATGCCTGACCTATAGGGTCATGTCAAACCCTGAACTAATGGACATGCTTCACCTCAAAAAAATGAGATCCCTCAGAACCACTCATTCTAGCAACTTGAACCTGTGTACAACAATAAACAGGACATGCTGGAGGGATGGATTCCTGTCCCAGTGACTCCCCTCACTCTGGAATAGAATCCCAATCCATATTCGACAGAGCTCCTCTCTGACCCTCTTCAAGAGAAATCTCGATGAGTGGATGGGTAATCGTAAGTTTTATCCTGGGATCACTTCAGGAGCCCTGCTGACAGAGGCCCAGGTTACTAATCTATTGGGGAGGCAAAAGCCATCACTCTGTGGCTAGGCTTATAAATGCCCATGGGCAGATAGCCTAGTACTTACCTATGAACCTATGAACCTATGTCTAAGGCTGCACAAAATATGTTTGTTGCTATAGGTGGACTGATCTGCATTCCAATTTTTTTAGGTTAAAGAATTTTGTTGTAATAGCTTTCTGATGTATGGAGCAAGTTGTATTTTTTAACTCTCACATGACAGAGAGGGAAGAGTCATTGTTGTATTGGCTCTAGAATATGCAGAATGGCAGAGAACAGAGTTGCAGGATTGCTGTCTTTCCAAATAACATCCTGTATCTGGTGTTCACTAATATGGGAGAGTGCTGCATACCCCCCAGTCTATTACTTCTTGGTAAAGTCAAACCACAATGTGGTCTCCTTTGAAGTGAAAAAAAAAACTGGAACCTCAGCTAACCCTGGAGTGCTCAGGAACTACTCTAAGGCTAACTTCATACTGTTATGTGATAACTTGGCAAAATCTCAAACCCCATAAACCAAGAGAACACAACTGCCTACATGGAACTGTTCACAGAAACCCCTATGCAAGAATATTAATAGCTGCATAGAGGCAAATGTATCCACCAGGAAGAAGTACAGAACTAACTAAAAAAAACAAATCACCCTGGTGGAATCACAGCATCAATAGGCTGTATAACAGAAGGAAGAAAATTGTGGCAAAAATTATGAGGTGCAGCACCCAGCAGGATAAAAGCACTCTCATCAGACTGAACTCAGAAGACAAATACTGTCTACCAAAGCCAAATTTAAGGTAAATTTGTCCTCCCAGGCCAATAACAACTACAAAGCATTATCTAGCTATGTCTGCAACCTCAAAGGCAATACATAACTGCATGTAGAACTCATTGTTAATGGAGCCGCCTTACTCAGCCAGAAGATATAGCAAATCTACTAGCAGACATTCAGCTAACTTTATCTCTGTCTCCCACCTAAACCTTCCCACAGTAAATACCATCAAGTACAGCTCCCTCAGGTCCTCAATGCTCTGTCTAAGACCAAGAGCACTGCATCAATGGGCCCAGGCAATATCCAACCATGCCTTTTAAGTAGCATGAAACATGACCTATCAGGACCTCGGGAATTGCTGTTTGACTGTAGCCTCCAAACAAGCTTTGTGCCTCATGAATGGAGAACAGGAACAATTATCCCTCTGCAAATGTTGGGCCATCTACAGACCCTGGAAACTACAGCCCTATAATTCTCACTAGTCTCATATGCAAAGGCATGGAAAGAATTATTATGGAAATTATAAATAACGACATAGAAAACCTTGAAACACTGGACAAAACCAAGTTTGGTTTCATCAAGTACAGATTATGCCTACTCAACCTGGTGGACTTCTTTGAGAAGATTACCAAAGCAATGGATGAGGGCAAAATAGTTCACACTGCCTACCTTGACCTGACCAAGACATTTGACACAATACCATACTCATGCATTGTTGATAAAATCAAGAGCTTAGGTATAAACCCTTATGTCATCCTGTTAATATCCAGCTGGCTCGCAGACATGACCAAGGAAGTTAGAACGGGGAATCCTCCTTTACAAAGTGGCCAGCCACAAGTGGTATCCCTTAGGAAGAGGTACTAAGACCACTCCATTTTGTCATTCTTTGAAGTAGAGGCCAATGTAAAAGGCCACTGGCAAATAACTTGTGTCAGACCCATGGACAAAAACTAAATGCCAAGAAATGCATAATAGTATCCTCTGGGAAGTTATCCATCCCTGGTAACTATCATATTGGGAATCCACCACTAAGAACTGATCCAGTAATCATGGACATAGGGGGACACATACATAGCAATCTAGCCTTTGACCATCACATGTCTACAGTAATGAGAAAATCATTATATGTTGTGCAACTTATAAACAAAGGCATGATTTCTATGTCCAAGAAAGTCATTGTGCCACTGTATTCACCATTCATCAGATCTATTACTTGGTACAATGCCTCCATTGTTATGTGCCTAACTAGGCACATCCAACAACTGGAATGTCCTCAGAGGCCCATCATTAAAAGAACACAGGGCATAAGTAACATGTCCTGTGCAGACAGCCTCAAAGCCCTCTCCCTGTATTCTATCTCCCACAGGCTGTTATTGTCAGACCCCACTCTGATGGACCTCCTGCATATCTGTAAAACAAACAGAATTACCCATTCTAAAAACTTAAACCTTTCCTGTGATATAAATAGGACCTGCTGGAGAGATAAGTATGTATCCAAGAGACTACCTCGTCTATGGAACAGGCTCCCTATCTATGTGAAGCAGAGTTCCTCCCTAACCCAATTCAAGTGTAACTTGGACAATTGGATGGGGAACAGGAAATTCATCCCTGGTTTGGCACCCATGTCTCTAATGGACACAGGCAGCCTGTAAATTATTATTTTCTCAGGCTGCTGCTTGTAAATGTTTCATCTCCCGAGTGCAGAACATGCCAGAGATTTGGAATGCATGGCTCAGCTTAAAATGGTCCTCGTGTTTGTTAGCCTACTACACACATATGAACTAGTTAACAGCTTCAAGTTTTGTATCAAATATTTGCTGAGAGGATTTGTTGATGGGCCTTGTGGAACGTATTCTTGGTAGTTGGGCGTTTACTCTTACTTCTGTATGTGTGTGACACTCATTTCTGCTGCATCTCTGTAGCTGTGCATTTGCATTTAGGTCATGGGTGAAAATAGTCCTTGGAAAAATTCACCCACCCAAAAGCAAAGTTAAAATAGACATCAGAAGTTGAGTCCGGAAGACAAATCCAAAGTGTATTATCCTAGTCTAAAGGTGCTGCCCATTGATGGTGTTGCTTCTGTATGAGCCCAATCTTCTCTCATGCCTCTTCCCTGAATGGGTAAGACTCTGGCCACTCACCCCCATCCAACCTTATGGGCTCCTCAAGCATCTAGGTCACTACTCCATTATGGAGCACCTGCAGCATAGTCAAAGCAAGGCTTCATTGCTTTATGTCACAGATATGATGACAGATATTGTCTATATCTGACAACATATTTCCCATGCTTTGCATAAGCATAGGATGAAAACCTCTTTAGAGAGACTGTGTACACAAAGTAAGTAGACCTCAAATAATTGATTGTCTTTGAATTTTGCAGAAATCTGCAGTACATTAAACCAAAGATATTAGACTGGAAGCATCAGAAACAAATATTATAATACACAAATTTAATGTGCGTTTTAACAAAATGGTCTATTTTATTTTGTGCACAACTCAGTAGGTAGCTTGGCAGCCTGGGTGGTGTTAGCACCTGATTCCTAGTCTTTACCCATTGCTTCTATTAGTATTTTAACTATGAATCTTTCTGGGTAACTTCTACCATTCCAGCAGTATTACTGCTGTAAGAACATTGTTTAGACGGATCTTCGGAAATCCTCACGCACAAATAGAAAAGAATGAAGAACCAGTTTACAGAGTATACTTTGCAGAAAACTTGGGAATTTGTGATTTATTTCTGATGAAAAATAGATAAGTATTAGAATAATAAATATGTTGCATAAAAAGATATATTTTAAAAATATCTGTAGTTGCAGTAAGCAAATAATTTGAGTTGTCAGCTGTACCAAAAGGCTGACGGTGGTTTACATAATATAAATGAAGTGTTGTGCTGGTTCACTGACAGAAAACACTGGAACACCGAAGTGATGTGACACCCTTTATTAATCCAACAATGGTTTTACAATTCAGCTGCTCAGACTTTTACACTAATACAAGCCCTTCATCAGAAGTTTCTGACAAAGGGCTCATTAATCTGATGGCTTGAGTAACTGTATTGCAAAAACTACATTAGCCATTTAAGAGGCATCAAATAAACTCTGTATGCCAGTGTTTTAGGATAGAAAGAAGTCATTCAGTCATCTAACCTCATCTCCAGATTTCTCTCAATAGGGTAGAGTAATATTATTTAGAATATTAACACAGAAGCATTTTAACAGAAAGCTGGTATATTCAATTAAGTAGAAAAGTTTGTCTTGGACCCTCAAAACAGACCACTTACCTAGTAAAAAAATGACTCACTCAAAAACATTGATATCTGCTGGTTTTACAGCTCTGTGTTTGTGTTTACTATTACATTCTAATCACTTTATTACCTGCACTCTCTATTGGTTGTTGCACGGCAGAGTCTGTGTCACAAGAACAGCTATCAATTAATTCAATAGTAGATTGTGGGTGAGTACGAAATAAATATATATATATATATTTTACTGTGTATCCAATCAAGGCAGCATCTTTATATTAAAGCAGTATGTAATGTTATCATATAAAACACCAGTCTTTAAATCCACACCCATAGGTGTTGCATTCCATTTGCTCTCAAACAGGTCACATTTTTTAACAGTTATAGCTTCCATGACAGTTACAGTCTGTTTACATTCTTAACTCCATCCACAATCATATTATGATGACCCTCAATATTGTTGTTCATGGCATTACTTTATTAACTCAATAATTACATCCTAGCAATCCCCATAGTTTCCTTTTGTGACACATTGCTGGGAAAAAGAAAGGACCTACATGAAGATAGTGAATCATTCTCTCATGCCACGCAGTTCCTGCTATTGACATTGTACTCAGGGTAGAATATTTTAACAGGATAATACTGGGGGCAGGACTGTTTTATCAAGTTTTTAAAAGGAGAGCGAGAGTACTAGAAAAAAAGTGTGGTTGAGTGACGAATTAATTACATACATCATGAGACTTCTTTCAGGATTTTCCATGTGTGTGCATGCACGCGCGTGTGTGTGTGCGTGTGTGTGCGTGTGTGTGTGCGTGTGTGTCTGTGTGTGCGTCTGCATATGTGTGCGTGTGCGTGTGTGTGTGTGTGTGTGTGTGTGTGTGTGTGTGTGTGTGTGTGTGTGTGTGTGTTATTAAAATTCTTTAATCTCCTTACAGTAGATTATTAGCTGCTCCTAGGGCATTTTCTTATTCACTGGGTATAGTGAACCTGACTAACCTCCCCCAAACTCCTCTGATCCATGTTCAGGGTGGGTGAGGAGATTAAGTCACCCTGGGGCAGCTTCATGTTGCTGTGAAGGTGTTTTTTTTTTTTTTATGTATGTACCTATGTTCCCAATACCTGTGTACAACCTTCTTGTCCCATGGACTGATGTGCAATCGGCATTGTAGACATATATTTCAGCTCTGTGGTGACTCAGCCATAGCTCCATCCCCTGTGGATGGATCAATTGTGGGGTGAACCAAACTGCATGCAGCATTCCATCATACTCACCTGTGCCATCAAGTGCCCAGGCTGCTAAACAAATTTGAATAATCCCAGTTATAATAAGGGCTCTATCCCTTTATACTACTAGTGCATCTTAGAATTTCCCCATTTCGGTGCACAGCCTTCGACTTAAAAAAAAAATGTCAACAAAAAATGCTTGGCATTGTAGGCAACTGCCTAATTTAGGAGAAAGGAACTCATTTACCCACCATTACATGAATGCTCTGCAAACTATCCCTATCCCAATAATACCACTCCCAGGGAGCCATTTAGTTACATTATAACATCCAAACTGCAATAGTATCTTCTTTACTGCTATCATTTCCCTACTCACTAAATGACACTTCTGTGAAAGAAAAAGTAAATAAATAAAAACTTAAATTGTAAGCTAACATGCCCAGTTTACAGCCTACAGCATAGCTTGGCTTCAGATGATTATTTCATGTGTTATCACCATTTTACTGAAATGTAATATAAAAGAAAAAAAACACACATTCACATTCAAAAACACATGAAAGTATTACGAGAGGTGTGTGGATGCCACACATACCAAGGATGCTGACGTGCAGTTATATTACAAGGTATGAATAACACATTTGATCTGCAAAAACATCACATGAAATACTTCAGATTCATCGAACTGTGCAGGACTACATTCATCAAGTTAAGGCATATACAATGAACAACAGTTTCTCTTATTTCATTATGTGTATACAGTCTAATAATATGGTCATAGGACCGCATTTAGTAACCATTCCCTCTGACCCATTCTGCAATGCAAATAAATAAGTCTCAGAATTATGAATGATTTGCAGTAAACACAGATGAAAGTAGTAACTAAGAAGACATAAGACCACAATCCTCTACATGCAAAACTGAAAAGAAAAATGTAATGAAAAACTTTACTTCTGAAGAATTACTGAATCAAGACATATATGTTGGTTAGAGTCTATGAATTACTTACATAAAAATAATTTTTAAATGAAGCATATAGTTAAAAAAGCACTTCAAAACTAATACCATGTTGGTGATTTTATAATTTGATTTAAATTCCAGTAGAAACAAATGCTCCTTTCTTTCTAATCTTTTCTTGTATGTTCCTTCTCACGTTCAGAACTTTTATTAAATCTAGCCATTTCTGATTAGAAAGTATATCAACTAATTTCCAAAAAGATGCTAACATGTCTCTTAGCAGCAACTACTCTTAGCTAGTGCATTTGTTATGTTTTATTTGTCATAACAACAAATGGATGCATTGTATGATAGTAAGCCTGGAGAATGGTCAAAAAAAATCTTCCCAAAAGGATTGAAGCAATTTAAAAAACTGTGAAAAAATGAAGCCCAGACAAGTTATAAACATATGAAACTACTTTCCTGCATGTGAGGGTAAAGAAAAAAAGGGAGAACATTTTTTTTCATTTCTATTTTTTCTATTTAGGCAGCATCAGTAGCCAATCAGATGTTACTAAAGTTTGAATGATTCCTTTTTTGTTTTTAGCTCCACCGACCATCTACCTCTCTAACACTGGCTCCCAATAAACTCATTCATTCACCTCTAGGGCAAAAGCAAGATGCATTCATTCACAAGCAAAAGTGAGACCCTTGGCCCATTTGTTTGCTGGTCACCATGAGAGCCTAAACCCATACCCTTCCTAGAAATGTGATTTAACTGTAAACATTTTTTAAAAGCTTTCATGAAAATAAGTAAGAAAAAAGTTGGTGGATGTCATAAAAAGTATTCTGTCATAAAATGTTCATGTAAAAGTATTAAAAATTGCAAATATAATTGACTTTGCAATATTATAAGATCATAGGATCATAGGAGGTTACTAGGCTAATGACCCTAGGGTCCTTACAAGCCTAGCCAAGTTTTATTCTTATTTCCATGATCAGCACCTATCACCCCTGTCCAAGAAGGACATTGGTGGAACTCCTGGGGTAAATTTACAGTTACCCATCAAATCGTCCAGACTGCATTTGTAGAGGACCAATGAGGTGCTCTGCTTGACATGAAGCAGGAGTCTGTTCCATAGGACTGGTAACCTCTGGGAGACAAATCTGTCCCTGCAGCAGGTTTTATTAATGTCACATACCAGGTTAAGGTCTGTAGAGCGAGTAACCCGTGTACCATTTGACTTGCAGAGACTGCCTTATATGCAAGGCAGAGATCACCTCTGAGTAGTCTGTATAAAGTGACAGTGATTTCAGATGATCCTCATAGGACAGATGCTGAAGACCTTGAATTTTCCTTGTGAGGAATCTTTGTGGTCTCTCTAATTGCTAGAGGTGCTTGGAAAGGCACATGCCAAAAGGGGCATTGTACTCAATTATTGGCCTGATGAGGGAAGAGTACAGGGAAGTTATAACTTCTATTTTTTCTGGAGGCAATGCTCTTACTTATGAGATGAGCAATATAGAATGCCCTTCTTACCACTGTGGAGACATGGTGATCAAAACTAAAGTTGCTGAAAACCTGTGTGCCTGGTCTCTCACCACTGAGTGCATACTTAGGGTGTTGTTATTGATGTGGTAGATATTAGGAATGATAATTTTATTTTTATTTATTTTACATTTGTTAACTGGGCTAGTCCAATTGGATATATTTCCATTTTTAGTGGAGGTCCGGGGAGAAAAGCTCCACAGTGACATTTAAAAGTTTATAATGCACAATTATAAGAGAAAAATGTAAGACAAAATAAGATGAGAGAGCAGTAATTACAAAGTTATACTATTTAAGCAAATACCATATTCAAAAGAAATTATTTACACAAAAATTAGTTAAAAATAATTAGAGAGCCTTGGCTAGAGAGAAAGTATGCAAATTATGAAACAAAAAAAAAAAAAAAAAGAAATACATTTTTTTGCATTGAGTTTAAGGCCATGACTTTGACACCCGTCATTTGTTAGTGTAAGAACCTCTTGTAGGATGTTGACATTGTTTGGAGATTCTATGACTGCTCCCAGTTTGCAGTCATCAGCAAACTTTGTCAGCCACATATCTTTAGTTTTAACTTACACTTCTGAGAAATAGATTCCAAACAGTAGAGGTACTATTACTGATCCTCCCTGTGGAACACCACTGGTAACAGGTCTGCTGTTTGATGTGGATCCCCTTATTTTGATTATAAAGGTTTTATCAGTGAGCCAGTTAGCAACCCATCTAATGATGTAAGGGTTGCTACCTAGCTAGGTGAGTTTGTCAATTATGCCTGAGTGGGGGATAGTGTCAAATGCCTTGGCTAAGTCTAGGTAGGCTGTATGCACATATTTCTCCTCATCAAGGGCCTTGTTGACTGTCTCAAAGATGGCAACCAGGATTCACAGGCATGATCTCCCTTTGACAAATCTAAATTGAGTAGGGTCAAGTGTTTAGAGTTACCAATATCTTTGTTGATAAGGTCCATGATGATTCTGTCCATGGCCTTGCAGATAAGGCTAGTCAGGCTAATAGGGCTATAGTTCCCAGGGTTGGTGGAAGCACCACCTTTGTACAAAGGGATAATGGTGGCCTTTTTCTATTCAGCTGGGATGAAGCCAGTGCCTACACTGTGATTGAAAATAGTACCCAATTGCGTTTCTAATTCTTGTTTGAGCCCATGTAGGATGCAGCCTGGGAAGTTATCAGGTCCTATGGATGCTGTGTATTTGACCTTAGAGAGGGTGTTCAGGACCTGCTCTTTAAAGATACAAGATAGAGGACATGTGGTAGAGATATCCTGGGGTAAGTGTGGTGGGGACAAGGGAGCGAAGTTTTCACTGAATATGTCAGCTAACAGGTTAGCAATGTCCACAGGCTTGGTATATGTGGTAATATTATGAACCAGTTTGGCACATATCTGGGCCTTTTCTTTTAGGTTACAGATGTAACTAAAGAATGCTTTATGGTTGCCCTTAGTTAAGGAACCTA
Organism: Protopterus annectens; assembly: GCF_019279795.1. Classification (NCBI taxonomy): domain Eukaryota; kingdom Metazoa; phylum Chordata; order Ceratodontiformes; family Protopteridae; genus Protopterus; species Protopterus annectens. The sequence continues at coordinate 564,485,986 of NC_056726.1, read as the reverse complement.
ATATGGATTTATAGTTTGCTTTGGAGGACTTCAAAGGAAGTTTTATTTGCTTGTTATATTTGATTTTCCAAATTTTCTTAATAGATAGGAAATCACTGATGCCTGGAGGGGGTAGTGGCATTCAGTGAAATTTGCCATTGGAGTTCTCCCTTTTCAACAAATGTTTCCCAGTCACCACCTCTTTTGGGGTGTTCTATTTTCTCCAAAATAGTGAAAGAAAACTTTTTTGAAATCCCACAATGCAGTGAATGTTTATAAAGGGCATTGAACTGATGTGCCCTACTGATTGCATATGCATGCTGGTAAATTTTTGTCTTTAAAGCTCCAACAGTGTTCCCAATATAAAATGCTGGGCAAGATGAACAGAAGGGCAATATACATAACTCCTTTTGCATTACAATCAAATCTGCCTTTGAGTGTAATCAATCTTGGAAGACCATGTACTGGGAAACTATTGCCTTCTAGAGTGAACCTACAATGTCTGCACGCTCCACACAGTTTCATCCTCCAATATTTGGCACATTTACTTACACAGGTTCCCCTGGATTCAAATAATGTTTTGAAATTATTTTTTGTTGTTCTTAGAAAACAAATCTTGGCAGGTCTACAGTCCTACAAACACAAAACAGGGAGAGATCTCTTAAAAGAAAGAATTATTGTCAATGCGCACTTCAAACCTGCACCAGTCTCAATGAGTCCCATACAGCTGAAATGGACATTGAAATTCCTGTCTGCTGTCTCCTCCAAAAGCTCTGCCAGCTCCTGATGGGCGGCATCATCATCACCACCTCCACTGGCACTACTGCAGGTGGGTACCAATGCATCATCACTCAGGCCAGAAGTACCTGGCACAGGTGGTGCAGGTCAAGCAGGAGTTATGGAGGCAACTCTGGCAGACTGTGACCCAAATGTGCCGGCTGCCTCATGTGCTAGTGTCGGTAGTGGTTCTTCTGCTTTTGTCATCTGTCGAGGGATGACAGATTGTGCCAGAGTGGTTGGTTCAGGTCCTTCTGTTGCTGCTTCTGCTGCATGTAACAGTACGAAAAATGGAGCAAAAAAAAAAACATGAGTGTAGGGGAAGAAGTAAAACAAAAGTAATTAAAATTCCATTCTGGAGTATTTTTCCTAAGAAGACATTACATGAAGGAGAAAAATAAGCACAGCATACAGCATATGCATTAATTATAAGACCCTTAACTGTTTATATCTATCATTGCATTACTATATGTAGTATGAAATTATACATTTTTGCCATTCAAATATCAATATTATGTATTTGTGTGAATTGACCCCCCCATCCATCATACCACTTGTCATCTAACACAACAACTAACAGGATGAACCACTTCTCAAGCTATGCAGAGGATGGAATTCTGAGTCAACAGTCTTCTGTTTACTGTGTAGAAGTGCTCTAATAATGTTGTTTTGCCATGTCACTGTCATTTACCATTATTTTAATGAGTAAAATGCTGACAACTTAACAAATCACATAAAACTGACCAAGTTACAGCATGGAAATATGAGGCTAGGGCAGAAATGACAAGGGGTAAGGAGAAAATTGTTGAAGTGAATGTGGAATGGCACAATAATAACATTGAGATCATGTAGTATTATGTGCTTTGAATGTTACTTTATGGTGGAAAACATAGAAACACTTAGCTTTCCTACTGAGAATATATGTTTAACATAAAGTAAAACTTCCTATGGTTAGGGTTAGCATGACCATTACTAACAACCTGTGATGTATAGACTGCACCCACTTTCATACCTCTCAACTGCCCAGATTTTCACAGAATGTCCCAGATTTTTGCCTCATATTTATTTACCTATTCCTCATAAAATTTGTGATTTTCTGGATTTTTGAGGCAAATCAGTGAGGACTGAATTCACTAAATTATGATATGCATTTGAGTTTCAGATTTCATATCTTTCAGAAAATGCATTGTATCACAAGACCTTTTATTCTACTAAATTTCTAAGTTTATAAGAACAATATTTAAAATGTGTCCCTGTTTTTGGTGCTTTGTACCTCAATTTTTTTGGCTGTGTCCAGATTTTTTGTGCTAAGTGGTTGAGAGCTATGCCTGCCTGACATTATTATTGAACCAAAAGTCAATATGCCTGCCAGTCTGCTGACATCTTCCCTGACACCTTTTACTTCAAATGTGACCATTTACTTTTCCACACTGTTATTTTATTGTATTGACAGCACTTGCTACTATTTAACATATCTGTCATTAAGGCATATATTAAAGATCTGCAATGTGTGACAGAACATCAATATGTAGGTTTTAACAGCATGGTTCTGTATAAATTTGTGTAAGAATATTCTTTTTGAGGTATTCCTGGAAGATATGAGACTGGGTAGCTCACATTACCTTGTCTTCTCCGCAGGTGTTCAGTTATGTGAATGGCCTCATGCAGACCTCAGCACAGTATTTACCTTGTTTCCACATCATACAACTGTTACAATTCAGAAATACTAGCAAGTTGAGAAATAATTAATATACACATCATGCCCTGAGGGAAAAGTGAATATGATATAAGTTTGACATGTAGCAGGGATAATCATCACACTGTGGAAGAAGTAATTATGTTAGAGAAAAATAATCTTGGCAGAAAACCTGCTCTTACACAACGGGGGCTGTTTCAGTTTTTCATTCAGTGTAGTTGAGATTTTCTAAGCTGTCTACAGGGGTACATTGACTTCTTTGTGCAATGGATGCTGTAGTATGCAGTAAAGCTGCATGTTGTGAACATAGGTTGCCATGTGCAATTGTAATGGTTAACATCAAATGTGGATATACAGAATATTAAGTAAGCCAGTTTGCTGTTTGGATGTGTACACTGTAAATATTTCACTTGGGAGGTTACATACCTGATAATTTCATAGTCTTTCACCTGTTACACTTTTGTCAAGTGTGCACAGGTTATTACTCACAGAACTGGCTTGGATATCGGTGTTATATTTTGGTGGTACACCAATTTTGCAGTCAGTCTCTCAGACAGCTGTGCCTTATGTTTATTTTTATTTTTTATTTTTATTTATTTTTTTATTTTTATTTTACATTTGTTGACCGGGCTGGTCCAACTGCATATTGAGTCCATTTTCAGTGGAAGCCCAGGGAGAAAAGCTCCAAAAATACTTTCATTTATAAACAGAATTACAGAGAGTAACATTTTAGTTAATGAGCATTTAAAGTACCAAGGTCTGTCAGGTGCAAAAGTTAGGACATTAACATACTAACAGTCAATTTACTTGTGGACTAAAAAAAAAAATCAGTAGGCAGAAAAGGTGGAAGTAGTAGAAATAGATGGAAATGTTAGTCAGGGTTTATGCAGGGGCAGAGCCAGTGGGTTCTAAGGAAAGTTTTGAGCTGGGTTTTAAAGCAGTGAGGAGAGGAGATGGAAGAGAGATTGTCAGGAAGAGAGTTCCAGGATTTTCCAATAGTGTTAGAGAACAAGGAGTTATCTGCCAAGTCGTTGGCTTTACAAGTTGCTATGAGGTGTTTGTTAGAGGAACATAGGCTTTTGAAGTTGCAGTATGGAGTTATAAGGGAAGTGACTATAGGGGTATTAGTGGGCTTGTACAGAATTTTTTGGGCTAAGGAGAGCTGATGGAACAAGATCAGATTTTGCAGTTCTAGCCATCCTAATTCCTTTAAGTTTTTGCAATGGTGAGTTCTGTAAGTAGAACCAGAGGCAAATCTGGCAATACTATTATAGGCAGTAGACAGTTTGTTGAGGTTAGATTTGGAGAGGTTAGTATAAATAGGTGAGGCATAAAGGAGGGTTGAAACCAGATGGGAGTGGGTAATGGAGGTTCTGGCCAGTGGAGTAAGGAATGGTTTGATTCTATAAAGTGAGCCTAGTTTTCTGTTGACTTGTTTAATAGTATTATTTATGTGAGAATCAAATGATAGGTTATTATCTATTTCAACTCCCAGGAGCCTAGTGGAGGGGTCTGGAGATATACTGGTGCCATTATTAGAGAGGATTGAGAACCTAATAGAAGCAGTTTCATAATATTACACTGAGTAGTATCTGTATAGTACTATGGCTGCTAATAAAATCTAGAATTCAGGGAAGCATGTGCTGACTGTATGTGAGATTTCTTTCCAACATACCTTTTAAGGAAATCTCTTTCTTATACACTACAGTGGGAGAATTACCTACCACAGTGGATGTTTCTGGATCTAATGTAAACACATTCCAGTGTTTCTTTATAATGTTATGAATTTCAAAAAAATTTGTGGTAAATAGTAGCAGAAGGACATTTTTATTTTGAATTCACCCTATAAGAATTCCTGGGTACTTTATAGTCATTACCTTGATGACGTTGTAATGTTATGGAAGGACGGGGAAGAAAATCTGCATTTTGTATTTAATTATGACAAGGGGTCATCTTTTAGAATTCAGTAGTGGTTCTGTATCTTTTTTTGTTATGTATGTTATGTTTTTAAGGCTAAGGATGCAATTATATAAGGAGGTGTGTCAGGGCAGGTTTGACCAATAATTTTGCAGGAATGTATATTTAAAACTATGGACTTCGTTTTAAAACTTTTCTGAGAAGTCTTGTATTTGGAGACGAAAGCGCTCAATAAATTTTATCTTTTGGGTACCTGTGGCACTGTTGTTGCTTCCCCAAATTCTGGATTTTATCAGTTTTGTGTTTGTTTTTACTATGGCTGCTAATGTTAGTATTTTCCATATTAGGAGGGATATGGCTGATTCACAATCAGCTAAGAGCAGATCCAGCTGTAAGCCTCAGTTTAATGAGGCTCAGAATAAGGTGGTATTATAAGCCCTCCATTTCCATGGTACATGGCTTAGCACTATACAAACCACTAAGCCATCCCATGATTATATCTGGTGGCAAGGTGCTCGGTTTGTGAATGCTGTCAGTGGCCAGACCAACAACTATCCTGTGGTCTGCTGAAGGGACAGTGTGATGATGAATAATTACACCTACAGAGCAATGGCTTTGGCATAGGAGGAGAGGGCTACTGATGGTAGACTATATATTGTACCATCACTTACAGAGATGGAGGAGTTCCTGATCTTGCTCAAAGGGAGTACCGGCTCCACAGAGTTCCACACTGCATTGCTGGATGTCATAGCAGTAATGAGTAGGCCCCAACAGATTTTAATGGTTGATGCCCCAGTTGTATAGTCTTGTTTCAATATGCACCCCATTTCTAGCTGCTAAGCACATTACTGTTTAGAATACATCTCTCACATATTCTGCACAAGTACATCTGGCATCAATGTGCACCAACCACCTGCACAAGGGATGGGCATTGTTGCATGTTATCTTTCTTTGAGGTTGTAATGATTTCTCTTGCATGTGTAGCTGTGGTGCTTAGGCATACTTACATGGGATATGTTTTATTTTGGTGTGTTCGCAGATGAAGTATTGTCTGGCGCAAGCACTATGAATCTACCCCTATCTGATGTTGGTGGATCCGTAACTTCTCATGATGATGGAGGGGGATGATCAGTCACAGTCCAGGGCTGCAGAACATATGCCAGACACAGGGAGTGTGACTCCCACATCCCCTCCTCAAAACTTGAACACAGCCTCTCTAACTGCTCCTACAAATCACACATTATCTAACCCATCACACATTATCTAAATGTTGCTGGAGACAGTATAGAATAAGGAAGTGTGATGGCCTCAGGTACAGTCATCTCAGAACCTTCCTCTAACATGGGTAGGAGTTACCACAGAAAGGGGTTGGTTGTGGTGCTTGCAGGATGTATGGTTATTTCTCTCCACCTGAGGTTGATTTGTTGGTAGCTGCCACTCAGTGTGTGTGTGCAGGGCCATCATGGAGGCAAGGGTGAGTTCCGCTAAGGTCTTGGCAGTAGTTGCGAGTGTCATTGAGGTACTGCATACTAACTCATTGGGCTGCATGAAGCATACGTGTGATGTTTTGGACAGGATGAATGACACATTGGACCATACAGTGCCTGTAATGGATCATTTGTTGGGGTAAGAGGCTGTCCTCAAGGCTAGTGTTCTATAACCTCCATGGATGTTAGCCAACATGGCTGTGGACAAACAAGGTCCCACTCTTACAGTGGTAGGACTTCCGCTGTTTCATTGGTTGTGGAAGGGTTTCAGCACAGGAGAGGCCATATCCTTAGTCATGTTCATGCTAACACCTTCTCCAGCAAATATTGGTCATTTGCAGGTAGCAAACCAACATCTAGCCATGGCTGTGGAACAGTCAATGCAATTCCTGACAAACCACTTCTTACTTACAGAGGCATGTACTGGAAATCAAATCTTCTGTCATGCATGCCTTGGGTCTGCCCAGTATGCCACAGTGCAGTACAGTGTCACATGCTGAGGTTGTGTCCCTGCAGTGACACATGAGTACAACTGCCCATGAGCCATTCCCCACATAGAGTGCATACTAGTACATCCCCCCAGCATACAGCATATGTCTACACACTGACCATAACTGCAGTACTTCATTTTGTCACCCCACCATGCCCTACCCTTAAATTCTGACTTGGGCTGCTTATGGCACCTGTACAGAGAGACCATCTTATACATGTGTTTGCATAGTCTGGTTTTTTTGTATACATTATTACTACTTGTCAAGATGTGCTTAGGTTTGTATAGTTATATAGTAATATTTCCTCCCCAAGTGTGCAATTGATGGTAACTATGCCAGGCATTTGTTCATTTTCTGATTTGGGCTGCCTATGCCTGATGCACAGAGTGGCCACATAGCAGGTTTACAACTGCTGTGTCAAGCACCTATATTTTTTAGAGTTGTTCTCTGCTTAAATGTGAACATACAGTTCTGCTCACAGCTATAAGGTTGTGCTATTGTTCATTATAGGGTTATTAGCATATATCCTGGCTGTACCTTGTTTTTCAGCTGGCCATGTTGTATTAGTGTTTCCTGAATTGCAAACACCTTGCTCATCTCCTCTCATCAAGCAAAATCATTTAGCATGATAAGGTGATAATTTATGAATCTTGTTCCATATTTTATTTAAAAAATGTTTCCAGTCCAACACTGTTTATTAGTAATTTAGTTTATTATGAATGATTCAAAGTATTGAAGTACTGAATAAATTGTTAGCACAGGTCTATTAGTCTTGTACTGTCCTGTCCTCATTAAATATTAAATCATGATATGTGGCGTAACATAAAACATAGCATAACACTGTTCAAATAAGATCAGATAGTTTGCAAATGCCTTAAAACTTTGTTCAGAATAAAAAAAAAAAATCAAGCACAAGAGTTTGACCATATCACAAATTTGGACATTTTTTATGATTCTTGTATATTTTGTTTTGGATGGATATTAACTAAAATCAGTTGTAATATCACCTGAAAGCATCATCTATTCTCCTAAATGTATTTTTTGTTTTTGTTATGCTTGGTTGCTTGCTTTGTTGCACTGACAAATGCATTTCTCAAAAGGTTTGCATTAAATATGTTAATTCAGAGCTGGTTCAGACAGTTCTACTCTAAACCATTAGTATTTATAAAAACAAATTGTATTTTGAATGTGCTGGAATAAATACGGTACAAGTTTGGTTGTGAAAATTGTTTGAAAACATGGTCTAAGGACTTCTAGAAATCTCATTAACCTATTAGTAGCTCTTTACAACAGCTCCTTCCATTCTCATCTCACAAACTAAAAATAACACAAGTTTATTTCACGCTAAATAAATACAAAATGCCCCTATATATCTGCTAGAATAATCATCGCAAGCTGCTGTGGTTAGTGCTGTTACTTCATAGCCATTAGTTCTCTGGTTTGCTTCCTAGACAGAATGCCTTCTGTATAAAGTCTGCATGCATCTTCTCTCAGTCTCCGCATGGGTTTTAATCAGTCTTCAGTTTTCTCCCATATCTTGAAGACATGTAAGTAGATAAATTGGAAATATTCCAAAGATTAAATGAAAATAACTTAAACTGTTCATAGGTGTATGCACTTGTTTGTGTATATATGTGTGTGTCTGTGTGTGTGTGTGTGTGTGTGTGTGTGTGTGTGTGTGTGTGTGTGTGTGTGTGTATGTGCGCGTCTGTGTGCATATGTGTGTGTGTGTGTGTGTGTGTGTGTGTGTGTGTGTGTGTGTGTGTGTGTGTGTGTGTGTGTGTGTGCGTCTCTGTGTGCCTGCATTTAAATGTGAGTGTGTGCACTTCTTGAGATGGACTGTTATCCCATTTATGACTGTTTTCTGCCTTTCATATACTTCCTTACAACATGAGTACATTCAGATTTTGCATTGTGGCCACCCAGGTTCTGAAGCTACTAAAATAAGGGCAAGAGGACTTGTATTTTGGCCTTCTTTGTCAAAAGACATTGATAAAGTGTTTTCATCTTGTTCAGTATGCAGTGGTACTAAACAACATTTACAAAAAGAGCCACTTCAGCTAAGCCAGATTCCTGAACTACCTTGGTCAACAGTAGCCACTGACATATTTGAGTGGAGCAATCAGAATTACTTAGAGTTGTTAGACTCTTATTTGAACTAGTTTGAGATCGATCTGCTACCTAACCTAACGTCCAGTACTGTTATTACTAAGTTTAAATATCATTTCTCAGTCCATGGTAGTCCACACATATTTCTGACAACATTACCAAGTTTACCAGTCAACTGTTTCAGAAATTTGCAAAAGAGTGGGACTTTATCCATATTACTAGCAGCCCAGAATATCCACAAACATCCTGACTGAATGTGCAGTACAAGGTGCAAAGCAATTACTAGAAGGGTCAAAGCATGACAATATCGATATCTTCTTGAATTTGCTTAATCTCAGAAATATACCCTGTGACAACTTACTTGGCTTGCTTGCTCAGAGACTTCTGTCTAGGTAAACCAGAACAAACTTGCCTGTCAGTTCCAGTTTGTTGGTGCCTAATGCTAAAATTCCAGAGCAATCAAAGACCAACTATATAAAAAGCGTTCCTTTCAGAAGTCCAGCTATAATAAAACAAGCAGATTTCTTCATCCATTGAAAGAAGGAGAGATAGTGAGGATGCAAATGGAGAAACGTTTTGATTGAATTAGTCAAGTGAGAGGTATATATGCTGAGGCGGCCACAGTGGTGCAGCGGTTACCATTGCCACCTCACAGCAAGAGGTTCTCTGGTTCGATCCTTGACTGGGGTGCCTTCTGTCGGAGTCTGCATGTCCTCCCTGTGGTTGCGTGGGTTTCCTCCGGGTGCTCCGGTTTCCTCCCACATCCCAAAGACATGCTGTAGGTGGATTGAACTCTTTAAATTGGCCCTAGGTGTGAATGCATGCATGTGTGTGCCTTGTTTGGGAGGGTGGCCTAATGGTTAAGGTGGTTGCCTTACAAACACAAGGTACAGGGCTTGAATCTCACAAGGGATAATTGGCTAGGCTTAAAATGGCTCGCAAGGGCAGTTTGCCTAGTACTAATCTATGAACCTAAAATTCAGACAAATTCTATAAACCTTCTGTGGAAGGTTGGGCACCGGGCTGGCAACTCGACACCGTAAAAACTCCACTGCCAATTATGAGCGGACAGGTGATCCACTATGGCGACCCCTAACCGGGAAAAGCCAAAAGAAGAAGAAGATATGCTGCTAGCCGAGATAGGCTTCAGCTGTCTTGTGAGAATGAATATGATAAATTAGGTTTTAGGCTTTTGTAGCCTTCAGAATTCTATTTTCAATTGTATATGTTTCTATCCCAGCCTGGGTCATGGATGAAAAGTGTCAGTAGAACAGTTCACCTACCCACTAGACAAATAGCAAGTAAATAAATATAATTTAAAAGTCAATGTTTTGAACGTGAACTTAAAAAAACTACTTGCACTTAAGGAACTTGACCAAAAGATTCAATAAAATATAAAGACAATAGGAGAGATTAATAAAGGTTACCACAAAGTGTACACAACATGTACACTTTATGTATACTTTCTGAATTCAAGAACAGCCTTACCACAATGCTTGTGCTGTCTATTCACTCAGAAAGGTTACACTAAGTGTACACTATAGATGCACTTTATGTACCCTTTATGAATCTGCCCTAATATCCGGAGATGGAAAATTATTACTTCTAGTTGATGGCCAAAATATATACCGCCGAGGAAAAAATATATATATCATGCAAGTGTCTGCATTTTTTTTTACACTTGGTATAAGTTGAAGATTTTACAGACATGCAGAATTCCAGACAGAAACATATCAAAAGGCTTCCAAGCAGTTGTAAAAGGCTCAACATGCAAACATGTAGCCCCTTGCAAAGAAATAAAAAAATTAAGTTTGAGTAGATTATTTCAAATACTAAACTAATAGTTAAATCCTTTTCTCATTGTGTCTTGCATATACTCCAAGATATTGAGTTCTAAAAGTGTGCCTACCGTCTTTAAAATTCTAGCTTTATGAAATGAAAATTTTCATTGATATAAGCATACTACATCTTGTTTAATTGCATTAATATGGCCATTTTAGGTTTAAATGAGTTTAACAGTTGCTCTTGCCATCATTTACAAAAAAAAAAACGTTTGTAGCGACATCATCAAACTTTAAATGGTTATTTTTAAAAGGATTTCATATTAAAGTATATTATAACAATTTTACACAGTTATTTGTCTGCAGAGTGAAGTTGTAGCCTTTGTTGGGTTGGCAGTTGGGTATTAGTCCGACAGTGTCCCTTTAAGACTAATAAAATAGCTATTCAGCCTCTGTCTAGTGTAATGTTTATGGGTTTAGAATTGTTTGGATTTAGTCAAATCATTTTGGAGTCTAACATAAGAGTAAGCTCTTTTTAAAATAAACTGAGACAATGACCACAAAGACAGTTCTGTACTCTATGTACAACAATTTTACTTTGCTGTCTCATTTTTATGTGGACAACAGCCTTTTCATTTTTCACCTATTTTAATGGGATGTAGCCACACATGGTATAATCTCTTGGGGTGAAAAGTGCATAATGTCTATTTTTCCAGTCCTTTTCTTACACTTCTTTCATTCAAATCTAAATCTGGGCTCCAATATAGTAAACCAGCAATTCAAATTGTCATAAAATAGCTTTACTATAACTTGCAAACTTATTGTAACTAAGGTACGGTGTTTACTTAATCAGTTTATTAGCATGTGAGTTATAAATAAATGGCAAAGCAAATAAGACAATGATGTAGTTTGTTATACTCTCAGAACATATGTTTCCAGCTAACCCTCTTTCTTCCCCATCCCACCTCCAACATTTGCTGTCTACCTGAGGAAGAATTCTTTGGAGTCTGCTTGGGGTCTAAAAATACCTATGCAAACACTTCCAAGCTAAACTCCTAAATCTTCTAGACTTTGTTGCATATTTGGGAGCCATAGATATATATATATTTCCTCCCATTATTTCCTTATGAATTGCTTATCAGTTCTTCTTTCCCAGACTTTTTAACCTGCTCTGATTGATTCGTATAGTTATCATGTAATGTTTTATATGTCCTGCTAATTATCTCTTTTTTAACAGCAGCGTCTGTCCTAGCTTCATCTAAATATTCTACCAGAGCAGGTCTTTCACTTAGGATTTCCCTATCCCTTTCTCTTTACCTATATTCTGATATCAGTCTCTGATAGCGAAGGGAGTCTATAGCCTACATCCAAATGTCTTCTTGGCCTCTTCCCATTCTATTACCTTTCCCTCTCTGATTATTTGTTCCCAATACATTGATTCCTTTGCCAGTTTCTTCCAGTAAATTCCATCCCCATAACTGTAGTCATTCCTAATGGCAGAACCTCCTTTCTCCATCCCTGTGTTGGCTTAGTTCTGAGAATACTTTCTGCTGCTTCATGAATATAATATTCTGCATGCCTGGTGTTATTCTCCTTAAGGATCTGCATTCAGAATCCCACTTCCCCCTTATTTCTTGAATTTCTGCCCTGCTTCATCATCACCCCTTCCCACTTTGAATTGTGACTTTCTGCTTGTGTTATGTGTAAGAGCCTTAACTGTGTAGCTCTAAACTATCCCATCAAATCAGATAATCCTAAACCACCTTGTTATATTGTATGGATCAACTTATCCCACTTGACTCTTGCCCTCTTCTCGTCCCAGATAAAATCCATCAACTCTTTATTAATTAATAACCACAACTTTTTCTGTGGTTGATAAAAACCTTAGTTTGTTTTTGATGCAAATGTGCCTGACCTGTGTATATTACTATCTGTATCCATAGACAAGAGCTTTCAGTTTCTCAGTTTTTGTATTATGTTTTGTTTATTCTCTTCCCGCATATCCTTAGCTGCCATAACAGAAATCTTTTTAACAAATTCTTCTAAATACATCATTTTAGCATGCCCCCATAAATATGGATATTGCTGAACTAATTTGTGTATGGGTACTGTACAAAGTTTCTGGCTGTAGCATTTTGTTTTATCTTCATTAGTTTTATAGTCCAAAAACAAGTGGCTCTTTCAGAATGTTGTCTGCAAATAAAACTAACTTTTCTTGATTACCATACCAGCTATACCATTGAATTTCTGAGTCCCTTATTTTCTTTGCCAATGGTTCTAAATATAACTCAAATAACAGAGGAGAATGAGGAAACCTCTGCCTGGTTCCTCTCTTCAGACACAACTTATTAAGAGAAGAACCCTCCCACTTTGAGTTTTGCCTTTGATTCCTCATATAGGTTCATAGGTTCATAGGTTGATACTAAGCTATTGGCCCTAGGGCCTATACAAGCCTAGCCATAACAATTCCCTGGCTATTTCTTCCCACACTATTTACTTCCCCAAACCCCTATCTAGCAGGGCGACTCACGTGATCCCGGGGTGAATTTTCTTTCTCCCATCCAATCGTCAAGGTTCCTTTTGAAGAGGGCCAAAGAAGCACTCTGCTTGACATGTATGGGCAGTCTATTCCAGAGTCTGGGGAGTCTCTGGGTCAGGAACATATCCCTCCAGCATGTTTTTTTTATTGTGATGACAAGCTTTAGATCCCTGGAGCATGTGGCTCTGAGGGATTGGGATTTCTTTAAGTGTAGCATGTCCAACAGCTCTGGGTTTGACATGGCCTTGTCTGTTAAGCAGAGATTGCCTCTGGGTAGACGAAGTGTGACAGAGTATAGCTGGAGTTTTCTAAAGTGGTCAGCATAGGGCATCTGGTTTAGGCCTGTGATTCTTTTAGTGAGGTATTTCTGCGGCCTTTCCAGTTGTTGCAGATGTCTTGAGAGATACATACCAAATGGGGCGTTATATTCTATAATGAGTCTAATGAGGGATGAGTACAGTGGGGCAATCACCTCCTTTTTCTGGATGAAAAGCCCTTAGTGATGAGGTGAGCCACATAGAAGGATTTCCTGACTGTTGTGGCGATGTGGTTATCGAAGGTGAGACCACCGTCCACCTGTGTCCCTAAGTCTCATCACACTTTTGGTGTTTAGTGTACTGTCACCTATGTGGTAATTCATGGGTACATGTTTTTTCCCAAAGAGGATAACTATACATTTCATGACATTGAGCTTGAGCCCATGGCTCTGTCACCAAGCATCTGTTTCTGTAAGGCCCTTTTGTTTTGTATCCACATCATCTGGTGATTCAATAATGACCCCAGTTTGCAGTCATCTGCGAACTTTGTTAGCCAGAGTCCCTTAGTGTTGGCCTGTACTTCAGAGAAGTAGATGCCAAACAAGAGCGGTCCCAGGACTGAACCCTGAGGTACTCCACTTGTCACTCATCTGGAGCTGGATTTGGAGTTGGCTACTTTTATAGTGTGGGTTCTGTCAGTAAGCCAGTTGGCAACCCATCGAGTGACGTAGGGATTAATGCCCAGCTTAGTAAGTTTATCTATGGTTCCAGAGTGGGGGATGGTGTCAAAGGCCTTGGCGAGGTCCAGATAGGCTGTGTGGACCACCTTACCCTTGTCCACGGCTCTGGAGACTGATTCGAAGAAGTCAATCAGGTTCAGGAGACAAGATCGGCCCTTCATGAACCCAAACTGGGTAGAGTCCAGTGTTTGAAGGTTGGCAATGTCTTTGTTTATAAGTTCCATGATAATACGTCCCATGGCCTTGCAGATCAGGCTCATCAGACTGATGGAACGGTAGTTCCTGGGATCCAAGGTGGATCCCCCCTTGTGGAGTGGGATAACTGTAGCTGTGCGCCACTCAGTGGGCATGTAGCCTGAGGTGAGGCTATGATTGAACATGACACAGGTGAGGTGCCAGTTCATTTTGTAGTTCATGTAGTACACAGCCCAGGATGTCATCTGGTCCCATGGATGCTGTATTCTTAGCTTTGGGGAGTGTGTTTTTTACCTGTGTGGCCATTATTACCGGAAAATGACAATCTTCCGGTATTGAGATGGGCCGTTTAGGGGGTGAGAGTTGGATGAAGCTGGCACTGAGTCGATCTGCCAGGATAGTGGCAATAGCCTTGGGATCAGTATATTTAATGCCATTCTGTTGTAGCTCAGAGTGGATCTGAGCATTGCCATTTAGATTCTTGACATAGTTATAGAATGCCTTGTGGTTGTCTTTGGAATCTTTGGCAATTTTATTTTTGTAACTAGCTTTGGAGGATTTTATGAGGGATCTCAGCTTCTTACTGAGGCTGGTAAGGGAGTTTTTTGCATCCTGGGATATTCCTCTTTTCTGCAACAGTTTCTTCCTTTTGTTGTAAAGTTTGTTTATGGCAGGGGACCACCAGATTGCCTTCCTTTTTTGGGGGGAGAGCATCTCGGTTCTATTTGGGATGGCACAATTCATGCATGAGTGGATGTGCTCATACAGTGCCTTAGTGTAGGCTTCAGCAGTTGAACTTTCAGTTCCCATCTGCATGGGTGTCATGAAGTTTGTCACTTCTGACTTGAGAAGCATGAAGTTTGCTTTGGAGAAGTTTTTTATGTAGGTTTCCTTACTGGGGGGTGGGGGTGGGATGTGGATGTTAAGGGTGATTAGCTTATGGTCAGACCTGACCAACGAGGGGGTTACCATAGGTGTGGAGAATCGATTTCCCATGTTGGTAATGACCAGGTCTAGGATACTGGAGCCCCTGGTGGGACTATGGATTAGTTGATCCAGGGCTTTGGAATTTATGAATTTCAAGAGCCATTGGGCAAAGGTGTTGGTACACGAGTAGTTTTCCTAGTTAATGGCAGGATAGTTGAAATCACCCAGTATTAGGGTGTTTGGTTGTATCTTATTATTTTCCAGTATGTTTAGAAAGGTGTAGTGAGAATCTTGAGGCATGCTGGGGGATCTGTAGCAAGCTACAATTTGGATTGCAGTCTTACCTAGTGTTAGTTGCACCTGGAGAATTTCAGATGCATTGTGTTGGGCAACTAGCCTGGTGGTGTAAATATCCTTGGTGAATATGGACACTCCTCCACCTTTAGTGTTTCAGTCCTGGTTTGGTGGCCGGAAAGTGTGGTAAGAGTTGTAGCTTGCTATTGCAGGGGTACTCTCTGGAGCCTTGAACCAGGTCTCAACTACTGCACAGATATCGATGTTCTCCATTTTTAAAAGTGCCTAGAGAGAGTGCATTTTGAGGTTTAGACTTCTAGCATTGAGTAGTATTACCTTCAGATTTTGCATGCTTGTACCTGTTACAGTGGTGGTTTTGTCCTTTGAACGTTGCCTAAAAAAGGCACTATAGGGGTGGCAAGAGCCTTAGCCAGTAACCTAAATCTCAGGGGCGACAGGTGCAGACCATCTCTGGTAAAGCATCATGGTCTGTCGATCATGTCGTCCCAGGCAGACAGATACTGGATCCTCTTTAAATGATACCAGAAGCTTAGACAATTGTTGAAGTCAATAATTTTGACTTTATATTGTGTATCATTCTGGGCGAAGGCAGGATGCTACTCAGGGCTAGGGTCATACCTGCCTGGGCCACATGATCTGATAGCTCTTCCTTGTCCCTTTTCATGTAGTCCAGGGGAGGTACGTCTCAAGTCATTCACTCCAACATGTACAATGACAGAGTCATATTTGTACTTGCTGTAGAGTGACTTGAGTACATGCATTATGTGGTGGATCCTGGCACCCGGAAGACAGCTGACAGTAATGTTCTCCTTGTTCAGCCTGGTGAGTGGGACATCAGTGTGCCTGACTATAGAGTCACCTATGACTAAAGTGTTAGGTTGCCTTGCCTTAGAGGCTGTTGCTGGGTTGCACACTGGTGTTGTGAGCTATGTGATACTTTGGCTGTGATTGATGTTTGTTTGCATTTCAGCTTTGGAGGTCCTTGCTGCTTGGGCAGGTTACAGTTAAGGGCCTCCGCATATGTGGATTTAGTGTTGCTATGTGTGGGTGCTGGTGGTGTGGGTTTAGAAGGGCTATGTTTTTCTTGAGGTGTAGTGTGGGTGTTAACCTTCTCCTCTTGACTGTCTAGTACAATCATGGGTGGAGAGAGCTTTGCTTCCAGTTTGGCTATGTAAGTGCATCTCCCACAGGTTGTAGTGTTGGGTGGTAGGGGGAGAGGGTTGTCTGTGTACATGAGGCAATTGCTGCATTGCCCTTGTATGCCCAGATTCACCAGGTGGACAGGAGAAATCACTGGAAGCTGACCCTTGGACATGCCTGGTTTGGTGATTTTTTCATAAAGTACAGGAGCTGTTTTCCCTTACTTTAGCAAGGTACTTTGCAATTATAGGCTGTTTAGTGCCTATGATTAATTTCTCTTTATTAACAAGGATAGTTGAGTATAACCTCCTTAATAACTTTATTATTATAGCAGGTAATGCAAATGCTTCCATTCCCCTACTTATAAAATCCCAACTTACTCTGCAAAGTGTTTTCTTTGAATCAAAACCCATTAACAACAGCAGTATTTTCATATATTCTGCATCTCTCTGCATTATCATTGTTTTATTAATGTTGTCAAATGTTTTCTTCCCCTCCAGAAAACCACATTGATCCATGCCTATCAATTTTGGCAACACCTTTGTCATTCTTTTAGCCATTATACACTTAAACACTTTATAACCATGGTTCACATTTGAAATGGGCCTCTATGAAGATGGATCTGGTGGTCTTCAGCATCTTTACATATTACAGCCACCACATTTTTTCCAGGATGTTGGTGCTTCCCATTCCTTTTAAAATACTGTTAAACAAAACCTTCCAGATCTTTATCACTTTCTTCCCTCCTAGCATCTAACCCTCCACCTGAATACCATCTATTCCTGAGAGACATTCCTGCAGATTAGTTAAATGCCACCATTTTATCTCATGTTCTCCTATCTTAACTGATAATTGTTGAGTATCATCGACTTCTCATAGCATAGCCATGTCTCCTATAAATACTTCCATTTGCTTTCCACATTTCTCTGCTTTATACAATGTTCACAAAATTTCTGAAATACCTCTAATACAACTATAGACTCTCTGGTTCTTTTTCTTGTTAAAGGCTCCCTAAGTTTGACAACAAGCGTTTCTACTTTCTGTTGCATAAGTTATTGTGTTAAAAGTTTTTGTGCTCTGGAGTTATGAAAAACAGTTGCTTAATGGCAATCTTTCTAAACTCATCCATATTATCAAAGTACTCCTTTATTTTTTCTTTAGTACTCTGCAGTTCCATCTTTTTGGGTTCTGTGAGATTTCTATTATTGTGCAATAGTTTAACCATTGTCAGCCCCTCTAAATAATTTTTATTTCTTCTTAACCCTATCTCTTTTTCTTTTCTTTCTATCCTATTTTTGATCTCCACTTTCATTTTTATCCCCCTAACTATAACTTCGGAAGAGCTTTCTATCTTCTCTAATAACTACTAAATAATCCCCTACACCTGTTCCTTAAATTCCTCTATTTTTAACAGATAGGTGGGGAAGCACTATTGTATCATTTTAACTTCATTACCCTTCATTGTTACCTTAGTTATTAATGGCACATAATCTGAAATAGCTATTGGATGTGTTAGTGTCAAAGCTCTCAATTAAATGTAGATGTACCCGTGGAATATAATTTCTTACTAGTCTAGCCCAATTATTCTACCTTGGAGAATAATACGTAAATTCTCACTCTGAATTCCTACAACTGAATTCATAGCTTCCATACCAAATATTTTCAGAAATGTCTTCAGAAACTACCCTCTTTTGTTATATTTTGCTTTCTAGGCCCCCATATGCATCTTCACTGCTGCAAATCAAATTACAGTTTTTACCCATAAGTAGTATTCCCTACTGAAATCTGATTATTTCTCCCCAATTTTATAAGTTTCACAATAGCAGATGTGGGTGGAATACAAATATATGCCAGTATATTCCTCCTCCCTTGCCAGTAAACCATTATTATCACAAATCTACCATTATCTTTTATTTCCTCTTCTATCACTATTGTATCTTTGGAAACAATTAATATAAGTACTCCTCTTTTCTTTTGCCCCTGATTCTCTGCTGAATATCCATCCTGAAATTCTTTTTTCATCAAATTCACATGCTCATTTCTTCCCAAATGTGTCTCCTGTAGCTTTGTTATTTGCACTCTACATTTTTAATGTAATTCAATACTTTTTTTCCTTTTTGTCTATACCTGTCAGACTATTTGCATTTCATGATAATACAGAAACTGTTGACATTTTAAGAGGTTATTATTCCTACCTATTATACATGACAGCTTTTTAAATGTCCATTTCCAACTTTTGTGATACATAGACCCATCAATGTTTGGCAGGTTGATCTTTTATACAGCTTCTTGTATACTCCATTTGAACCCATGTCACATTTTAAAAGACATTTTGTTTTAATGAAAACCCTCAAACTAACCAAACAAAACACACCCAGAACACCCATAACATATTACTAACATATTAACTTAATACAAACACACAAAACTATGTACATCTTCAAAAATGAAGTTTATCCCCCACCCCATAGGGACAGTTGTCCCAGATAGACAGCAGCACACATGCATTATCTGACCTAAAGTTAAGGTTATCTATACTAAGATGCATGTCACTGCTTGTGCTCCTACTTACACGAATTGTGGTCTGTTCTTATTTTATATTTAGTCCATTTCCAAATGTGAACATCAGCTTGCATGCTTTCATTAAACATTCAGGTTTAGCTTCAATGAAATCAGTGCTCTGGATTTTTATTGCCCTGTAATCACCTTGACTCCATGGAAACATAAGAAAAAAATGCAGCCCTTAGTTGCAGGCTTCTAAAGTCATGCTGATCATTTATTGCTAAAAGAAAACTTTTCAATACATTCAGTATTCTCTTATTTACATGTTTAACTTAAAACTTGTTATTAGATTAAGCCAAGAGTGTTATTGCAGACAGTCACCTATACAAAAGAAAGAGCAAACACATCAGCTCTATATATATTATGATCTGCGTGCTTTTACACCCAACTCCCCAGGCAAACTGCCCAAGATTGCAGCCTATTAACTTGGAATGCCTAGATTTCTTAATACTAAAAAAGAAAGAAAGAAAGCAAGAAAGCAAGAAAGAAAGAAAGAAGAAAAAGGCATCTGCTTACATTAGCATCTGTATCACATACAATGGTATCTGAAATAGCTTTATCATATAACATGTAATTTATATCATGAACAGTTTTATAGAAACACTATTAAGAACAGAAATCATTTTACTGACAGTTACCTTTTCCTTCCTCTTCCCTTTCCGTCATGTTCTTCCAAACATTAATGACATAAAGTAGGACAAAAGCCTTTCAATCTCCCACAAGTTTAGCAAAGTCAATAAAAGTCCATTCTTTATACTTTTTCTTGTACAACAGCCATATTTTACAAATGCAATCAATGCTTTGTAATTTCACATGTATTCACCAATTTCCATGCTGCTGGTCATCTGCATCTCCCAACTCCAGACCCTGTTGAATTCCAAGGTACTCCCAATTCTTCTAGTCAACTCTTATGGTTTTCTCTGTCTCTTAAACATTTCCTTTGGAACGTTGGAAAGAGTTTCACTGGCAAAGTCACTCTATGAGCTTTATTATGAGAAGAATGAGAAGCAGAGTCCCCTTCTGCTTGATGGCTCACTTTTTGTTGAACAAGTTTTTGAATTTCCCCATTAGCCTGTTCTGCATCAAAAAATGATCTACCAGGAAAAAAAAATATTATGAAGACAGTTGGATATAGCAGTTTGAATCACACACCTGCCTCTTGACATTTCCTGATTGCTGAAATAAACTTGCTTCTCTTCTGCCTGGTGTACAGTGAATAATCATTTTCCCACAAACATGTTGTCTCCAACATTTGATACATTGTCCTTCTGCCACAGTTTTTTTCAGGATCAACTCTTTCTGCTGGTAGGATTGCATCTTTATTAATACACAGCTGGATTTGGAGCATACACACAATGTGCCTTTTCAATTAACAAATCCTGCTTTGGATTACCAGTCCAGGTGCTTATTTGTGCCTTCATAAAATTAATATAGACTTTTCCCTTCCATTTTGTCTGGTACAACAGAAAATCTCAAATGTCCCTGTTTGCTCTGTCCTCTAATTCTCCCATTTTTGAAACATCTCTTCTTGGGCAGTCTCATACTCAGCCAGCCTTTTCTTCATTTCACCATCTGATTCTTGCAGTTTTATCAGTTTGTCTGAATATTTGTTTAAAGCTTCTCCCATTTTTTTCCAGGTTTTTGTTACTTGAGCTGATATACCCTTCAATGTTTTGTTAATTTTAATCAACTCTGAGCATATTTAACTGATTGTCTGAAAGATTACTGGAAGCCATATCTTACACCAGTGCTGAAGCTTGAATTTCTTTTTGCTGAACAGCTGCAGGAATCTTTCCAGTCACTGTTTTCTAATCACCTTTCCTAGCTGATTTTCTTTCAGGTTCTCACAATGGCTTCTTTGCTGATATCCAGGCATTGTACTTACTAGCCAGTAACTGAATTTACTAAAAGTGTCAGAGTTCCTGGCCCTTACCTCTCAGTTTCTTCTTTCTCAGTGGCAGGCTGAAGTTAAGCTGTTGATCAGTGTGCAGGCATCTTGGAAGTACTCCCTTATTTAGTTTTTAGTATTGCAATAGCTTATCATTCCATTAAGTACTTTTCTTAGCAAGAAATCTCCTGCTGCAATTCAAAGGACATGAAGAATTGGGTATTTTACTAAAAAAGTAAACACCTTCAGTGAATATATACTGGAAAACTTTCTAGCTGTTAAGCAAGAATTATTGAACAGTATCTTTAACAGCACATCATTTAAATGTTAAAATATTGTTTGCATGGTTATCTAGGATATGCTAAGAATGCCAATAAACTAGTTCCAGAACGATTTTAAACTATATAGTGCCTTCGCCATTAGTATTCCAAGTACCTGATCTGTAGTAAAGTACAGTTGTGTAAGTTCTACTATGTTATTACCATAACAGTAAATGTTAGAATGATCACTGCTGCAGTAGCCTTAGCTGTATGGTTTATATCCTGTCAAGGATATAACAGCTGGCCAGCTTCCAAAGCTTCAGGGCACTTTCCATGCACCTAAACTGTCAAGCAGCTTGAGATAAACTGACTAAAATATAAGTTTGGCTGCAGAGGGTTCCTGCCAGCAGAGAGAGGGAGGATGAGCCCTGAAAGGACATGGCTATGAATAACAAAAAATAAATGCCCACAGCCTGGCATAAAAAACACACTAAAAACAAGGGGAGGGTGTAGGGTAAGGGAGGGAGTGTGTACTGCAGCAGTGATCATTCAAACATCTGTTGTTATGGTAAGTTCAACTTATATAACTGCATCATGTTCTTCATATTGATCCCTACTGCAGTAGCCATAGCTATATGGGTAGATTACCATAGCTAACAGCATTTGGGAGGTGGAAGGTAAAGAGTCCAGGAGCCCCTAGATAATAATCTTAGCAAAGCATGATCTAGACTTAGAGAAGGAACCAAGCTTATACTACTTTGTAAAAGTATGTACAGAGGACCAAGTAGCAGCTTCTAGTACATGTCTAGAATAAAACTCTTTCCAAAAAGTCATAGAGGAAGCCAAAATCCTTGTGGAGTGGGCATTGAGCATGCCTGAATTGCAATTATCATGGTGAGTATAACATAATTTGGAAATTGTTAATTTTGATTCAGGTTGTCCTTTCTTCTTACCTCACAAGAAATAAACAAGAAATAAACAATTGATCAGAAGATCTGAATGATTTAGCTCTGTCAAATTGTGCCTGAGTTCTGTGTGGAGATCTAAGGCATGGAGTATCCTTTTCCCTCATTTTTCAGTTCTGGAAAGAAAATGGGGAGATTGGTAATTTGGCTTAAAGTAAATTCAGATACCACTTTAGTTATAAAAGAAGGATTAGCTCTCAAAGAAACCCTGTCCTTCTGTAAAATGAAGTAGATTTAACTCACCATAAGATCTTGAAACTCAGATACCGTTCTTACAGGGGTCAAATAAATCAGTAAAACTGTTTTGCATATTAAGAACCTCAAGTCAACCAGACTAGTTGGGTCAAATGAAACAAGGATTAGTTTCTCTAACATAAAATTAAGATCCCAAGGAGAGGCCATCATTTTTCTTGGAGGACTCTTATACAAAACCCCTCTCTAGAACCTTTTGACGTGTGATTGTCTTGAAAGAGGAGGCTCCATAGGCACATATGCTGAAATGGATGATAAATGAACCTTGTTAGATGAAGAAGAAAGGAGACAGGATAATAAGTCACAGAAATAGAGATTAACTAGCCCTGAATGGATGCTGGTTATGTTGTTGTCACCAACTAGAAAATATTTTCCATTTTCTAGTAGCAGTCTTTCTTGCCTCCATTAGTACCTGCTTCACATCCTCAGAAAACAAGTTTCTAAAAGGAATTAAGACTCTATCATCTAGGCAGTTATTTGACAATGATTGATGTTGAGGTGTATTAAACATTCCTGTTCTTGTGTTAGAAGATCCAGTCTGTGAGAAAACTTGTGGCAACTGCTCCTGGCTATTTCCAAAAGAAGGGGGGACTACAGTTGCCTGGGTCTGAAGGGCATCACCACAATGAACTTGGGGGATTCCTTTTAAATCTTCAGATGTACCCTGGATATTAGTGAAAATAGTGGAAAAGCATATGGAAACATTCCTGTCCAAAGAAAAGAAATGAAAGAAAAGGCATCTGTCTTCCAGGCTTTCTTGCAAGGAGCCCTTGAACAGAATTTTGCCAGTTGATTATTAAGAGAAGAGACAAAGAGGTTTACTTCAGGAAGTCCCCACAGATGGATTATATTTTGGAAGGCCCCCATATCTAGTTTCCATTCATGATGGTCTGCTTTAATCCTGCTGAGCTTGTCTTCCACACAGCTTTGCTCTGAAAAATGTAAGATGCCTGTAGAGTGAGTGAGATTGTACTGTAAAACTATATAGGATCATAGGTTCAAAGGTAGGTACTTGGCTATTGGCCCTAGGGTCTATATAAGCCTATCCAAAAAGGTAGCCTGGCTTTTGCCACCCAAGAAATTATTTTCCTGTGCCCCTGTCGAGCAGAGCCACAGAAGTGATCCCTGGGGTGAATTTCCTATCTCCCATCCAATCATCAAGATTTTTGTTGAAGAGTGCTAATGAGGAGCTTTGTTTGATATAGATAGGTAGTTTGTTCCAGAGTATGGGAAGTCTCTGGGAAAGGAATCTATCCCTCCAGCATGTTCTGTTTATTGTGGTGATAAGGTTTAGGTCCCTAGAGTGTGTAGCTTGGAGGGATTGGGATTTCTTGAAGTGGAGCATGTCCAACCGCTCTGGGTTTGACATAGTTTTGTATGTTAGGAAGAGATCGCCTCTGAGTAGGCGATATGCAACAGAGAAAAGCTGGAGTTTTTTGAGACAGTCTGTGTAGATCATCTGTTTGAGGCCGGTAATCCTCTTTGTGAGGTATTTCTGTGGCCTTTCTAGTTGTTGTAGATGTCGTGTGAGGTATATACCAAAAGGGGCATTGTACTCTATAATGGGTCTAATGAGTGACGAGTAGGGGGGAACAATGACCTCTTTTTTCCTGGATGAGAAACCTTGTGTGATGAGCTGTGCCATGTAGAAGGATTTTCTGACCACTGTGGCAATGTGATTATCAAAGGAGAGACTACTGTCCACCTGTGTCCCAGGGTCTCTTATCACATTTTCGGTATTAAATAGACTACTGTCTATGTGGTAGTGCATGGGTACAGAGTTTTTGCCAAAAGGGATGGCAATGCACTTTTTGGCATTGATCTTGAGGCTTTGGCTTTGACACTGGGCATCTGTCTCATGTGATTATCAAAGGAGAGACTACTGTCCACCTGTGTCTCAGGGTCTCTTATCACATTTTTGGTATTAAATAGACTACTGTCTATGTGGTAGTGCATGGGTACAGAGTTTTTGCCAAAAGGGATGACAATGCACTTTTTGGCATTGATCTTGAGGCTTTGGCTTTGACACCGGGCATCTGTCTCAGTGAGGCCCTTTTGTAGGATGTCCATATCATTAGGAGTTTCGATTATGGCTCCTAGTTTGCAGTCATCTGTGAACTTTGTTAGACGAAGACCTTCTGTGTTAGGCTGTACTTCAGAAAAGTAGATACCAAACAGGAGAGGACCCAGGACTGAACCCTGTGGTACTCCACTTCTCACTTGTCTGAAGTCGGATTTGGAGTCTGTTACTTTCACAGCATGGGTTCTGTCAGTGAGCCAGTTGGCAGCCCATCTTGTGACATAGGAACTTATACCTACTTTAGTGAGTTTATCTATAATTCCAGAGTGGGGAATGGTGTCAAAAGCCTTGGCGAGATCTAGACAGGCTGTGTGAACCATGTGATGATGTTGGGATAGTGAATCAGGAAGTGAAACAGATTAGCAAGGATGAAGTAAGGACAACTATGAAGAGGATGAAGAATGGAAAGGCTGTTGGCCCAGATGACATACCAGTGGAAGCATGGAAGTGCTTAGGAGAAATGGCAGTGGAATTTTTAACAAGATTGTTTAATGAAATTTTGGAAAGTCAGGGGATGCCTGAGGAGTGGAGAAAAAGTGTTTTGGTACCTATCTTTAAGAATAAGGGTGATGTGCAGAGCTGCAGTAACTACAGAGGGATAAAACTGATCAGTCACAACTTGAAGTTATGGGAAAGAGTAGTGGAAGCTAATTTCAGCCGAGTGCTCCTCCAGGCATTTCTGCAGTTACCTCCTACTGCTCCTCTAGGCGTCAAATATTGATTGTTCATATTTGCATTAATAATTCCAAAACTATGTTACATACAAGGTACCAGGATATTTTATCTTGAAGCATATGTGATAGCAAACACAACTGTATTGATATCTGACCTTTCTCAATGAGTATTTTCTACAACTGTAAGTTCATAACTTCATTTTTTAAAGGCTTAAGCCAAGCCCACTGGGAGTTAAAGGCACACACTCAAAAGAGCTGTCCCGGAGGGAATGAGTTAAGAAGGGAGGTGATGATTAGTGATCAGCAGTATGGTTTCATGCCAGGAAAGAGCACTACATATGCAATGTTTGCTCTGAGAGTGTTGTTGGAGAAATACAGAGAAGGTCAGAAGAAGTTGCATTGTGTCTTTGTGGACTTAGAGAAAGCATATGATAGGGTGCCTAGAGAGGAGTTGTGATATTGTATGAGGAAGTCGGGGGTGGCAGAGAAGTATGTAAGAGTGGTACAGGATATGTATGAGGGTAGTGTGACATTGGTGAGGACTGCAATGGGAGTGACAGATACATTTGAGGTGGAGGTGGGATTACATCAAGGATCAGCTCTGTGCCCTTTCTTATTTGCAGTGGTGATGGACAGGTTGACAGATGAAATCAGACAGGAGGCCCCGTGGACTATGATGTTTGCAGATGACATTGTGATCTGTAGTGAGAGTAGGGACCAGGTTGAGGAGACCCTGGAGAGGTGGAGATATGCTTTAGAGAGGAGAGGAATGAAGGTCAGCAAGGCTAAAACAGAACATATGTGTGTAAATGAGAGGGAGGGTAGAGGAATGGTGAGGATGCAGGGAGTAGAGTTGGTAAAGGTGGATAAGTTTAAGTACTTGGGATCAACAGTTTAGAGTAATGGTGAGTGTGGAAGAGAGGTGAAGAAGAGAGGACAGGCAGGGTGGAATGGGTGGAGAAGAGTGTCAGGAGTGATTTGTGACAGACGGGTACCAGTAAGAGTGAAAGGGAAGGTCTACAAGAGGGTAGCGAGACCAGCTATGTTATATAGGTTGGAGATGGTGGCATTGACAAAAAGGCAGGAGTCAGAGCTGGATGTGGCAGAGTTAAAGATGTTAAGATTTGCACTGGGTGTGACTAGGATGGACAGGATTAGGAATCAGTATATTAGAAGGTCAGCTCAGGTTGGACAGTTTGGAGACAAAGCAAGATTGGAAAGATTGCATTGGTTTGGACATGAACTGAGGAGGGATGCTGGGTATATTGGGAAAAGGATGCTAAGGATGGAGCTGCCTGGTAAGAGGAAAAGAGGAAGGCCTAAGATAAGGTTTATGGATGTGGTGAGAGAGGACATGCAGGTGGTTGGTGTGAAAGAGCAAGATGCAGAGGACAGGAAGAAATGAAAACAGATGATCTGCTGTGGCGACCCCTAATGGGAACAGCTGAAAGAAGATGATGATGTGCTGTAACTCAGAGCAGATCTGAGTGTTGCCATTGAGATTCTTGACATAGCTATAGAATGCTTTGTGGTTGTCTTTAGAATCAGTGGTGATTTTGTTTTCATAACTAGCTTTGGAGGATTTTATGAGGGATCTCAGCTTTTTACTGAGGCTGACCAGGGAGTTCCTCTAATCATGGGATTTTACTCTTTTTTGCAACAGTTTTTTTCTTCTGTTGTAGAGTTTGTTTATGGCAGGGGACCACCATATTGGCTTCCTTTTTTTGGAGGATAGCATCTTGGTTCTGTAAGGGATTGCATGATCCATGCACTTGTGTAAGTGCTTATAAAGTGCATTTGTGTAGGATTCAGCAGTCATACCTCTATTGTCCATTTGCATGGGTGTCATGAAGTTTGCCACTTCTGTCTTAAGAAGCATGAAGTTGGCTTTGGAGAAATGTTTTACAGTGGTTTGCCTAATGGCAGGTGGGGGCAGGATGTGGATGTCTAGGGTGATTAGCTTGTGGTCAGATCTGATCAATGAGGAATTGACCTCTGGTGTGGAACACTGGTTGTCCCTGTTGGTAATGACCAGGTCTAGGATATTGCTGCCCCTGGTGGGGCTGTGGATAAGGTAATCCAAGGCGTTGGAATTTATGAATTCCAGAAAACGTTGCACAAAAGAGTTGGTACATGAGTAGTTTTCCCAGTTAATGGTGGGGTAGTTGAAATCACCCATTATTACGGTGTTAGGTTGTACCCTAATAGTTTCCAGTGTATCAAGAAATGAGGAGTGGGAATCCTGGGGCATGGTGGGGGATCTGTAGCAAGCTACAATTTGGATTGCGGTCTTGCCCAGAGTTCACTGCACTTGAATAATCTCGGATGCATTATGCTGAGCAACTAGCCTGAAGCTGTGGATATCCTTAATGAATATGGATACACCTCCATCTTTAGTATTTTGATCCAGGTTAGGTGGCCAAAAGGTGTGGTATGAATTATAGCCTGGTAATGCAGGGGTGCTCTCTGGAGCCTTGAACCAGGTCTCTGTGACTGCACAGATGTCGATGTTATGCATTTTAAGGAGTGCCTCGAGTGAGTGCATTTTGAGGTTTAGACTTCTAGCATTGAGTAGAATTACCCTCAGATTTCGCTTGCTTATTCCTGTTATGGTGGTGAGTTTGTCATTTGAACCTTGCCTAAAAAAGGTACTATAGAGGTGACAAGAGCCTTAGCCAGTATCCAGAATCCCAGGGTTGACAGGTGCAGGCCATCTGTGTCAAAGCATTGTGGTCTGTCGATCATGTCATCCCAGACAGACAGATACTGGATCCCCTTAGAATGGCACCAGTAGCTTAGCCAGTTGCTTGAAGTCAATCATTTTGTCATTGTACTGTGGTATTATTCTGGGTGATGGCAGGATGCTACTCAGGGCTAGGGTCATGTCTCTTTTCATGTAATCCATGGAGGTACGTCTCAGGTCATTCACACCAACATGGAAAATGACAGAGTCATATTTTTACTTGTTATGGAGTGACCTGAGTACATGCATTATGTGGTGGATACTGGCACCCAACAGGCAGCTGACAGTAACTTTCTCCTTGTTTAGCCTGGTGAGTGGAACATTAGTGTGCCTGACTAGAGAGTCACCTATGACTAGAGTGTTGGGTACATTGTTATGCCTTATGGGCTGTGGTTGAGTGGCACACTGAGTTTGTGGGCAATGTGTCATTTGGGTTGTGTTGAGGGGAGTGGAGGTTGCTTGTGTTTCTGCTTTGGAGGTCTCTGTTGCTTGGGCACATTTTTATTAAGAGCCTCCATGAATGTAGGTGTGTGTTTTGTGTT
Source organism: Protopterus annectens (assembly GCF_019279795.1). Classification (NCBI taxonomy): domain Eukaryota; kingdom Metazoa; phylum Chordata; order Ceratodontiformes; family Protopteridae; genus Protopterus; species Protopterus annectens. The sequence continues at coordinate 564,457,670 of NC_056726.1, read as the reverse complement.
TCTATACGTGTGTTTTGGTGGTGTAGGTTTTCAGGGACTATGTGATGCGTGTGGTGTGGTGCAAGTGTTTACCCTCTCCTCTTGACTGTCTAGTCCAGTCTTGGGTGAAAAGAGCTATGCTTCCAGTTTGGCTATATAAGTGCATCTCTCACAGGTTGTAGTGTTGGGTGGTAGGAGGACAGGGTTGTCTGTGTACATGAAACAATTGCTACATTGCCTCAAGATGGCCAGATTCCTCAGGTAGACAGGAGAAAACACCGGGAGCTGACCCTTAGACATGCCTGGATAGGTGCTTATTTATTAAGTACTAAAAACTGTTTTCCTCTAGACAAGTAAGGAAATTCTAAACTAATCCTAAATTAATCCTAATCCTTAAAATAACATGGCTAGTCTGCAAAGTGAGCATGAACTGGTTCCCATTTGATTGCTGATTTACCACATCACTATGGTATTGTCTGCAACCCCTTGTAGAAGTCCTGTGGACTACATATAGTGTGGAGAATTGAGTGCTTTGAATGGGGCAAGCATTTCCATCATATTTATGTGCTTGCTTATGTCCTTAGTGTCCCACACCCCTACACTTTTATCTCTCCAGAAACTGCTTCCCAAGCAAAGTCCAAAGCATTTGTGGTGACTGGCTGCTTTCAAGCAGCGGGCGCGAAACGGAGACCCGGATTTAAGGATATCTGTTGCTTTCATCAAGTGATTTCTCTTCTGACAAACCCTAGTACTGGGATCTGAAAAAATAAAAGATGTTGATGCTGGGACCAAAGAGATTTCAGATACCACTTTATTTTCTCATGTGGAGTCTTACATGAGACCCAAAATCCTAAGATATTCCTTTCGTAGTGACTGATGTCTAAGTAGAAAGCCTTAGAAATAGATCTAAATAAAGATCTATTTTTTCCAGTGGAAGAAAAGCTTTTAAAACGGAGGTATCTAGTTGACATCCAAAGAACATAATCTTGTGTGAGGGAGTCAAGAAATACTTTTGAATGTTCTCTTTGAATCCCAACTTGTGTAAGATATCTCTCACGCAAGAGAGAGATTCCTGACACTTTGAAAAAGGCTCTGCAAAGATAAGCAAGTCTAAATACAGAAAGATTGCTCAAGTCTGAACTTGAGCATTTGATTTTAGCAGTATGACCCAAATAATGTGTAATTAACAATCTTTAAATCTGTTAAAAGCATTTTTAGACCCAAGGCACTTAATGTTAAGGGCAATACTTTTTGGTTGGAACAGTTGTGTATGAGTAAAAAGAAGACATGGACTATTCCTAATGAACTGGTACTCTGGAATTGTTAATGAATATATTATTAGGTTTCCACTTGTCAGATGTTATGATTTTGGGAAAACACAAGACCCTGAGGTATCTCAGCCAGCACAGCAAAAATGTGAAATGCTTGTTATCTAGACATACTCTACTTATGAAACATATATATTGTGTTATATAAGGTTGCTACCTTTTCACTGGTCCAGAGTGGGGCACACACAGTGTAGCTAAAATACAATGTTGCCATGAGTGTAGACGAGGTTACAGAGAGTGAGAGGTCAAGACTGAGACATGCTTGCCATTTACTTTTTATAAGTAACTAGCAAATGCATATTCTACACCAATCATACATCAATTTGTCATATATTGTCATAAATAGCACATTAATGCAATGCTCATTTTAAGATTAAGACCGCAATGGCAGCATCTGGCTGCTTAGGTTCATAGTTTACTACTAAGCTAACTGCCCTTGCAAGCCATTTTAAGCCTAGCTAATTATCCCTTGTGAGACTCAAACCCTGCACCTTGTGTTTATAAGACAAACACCTTAGCCATTAAGCCATCCTCCCACCCAAAGATCAATTTCAGACAGCTCTATAATTTTATTTTAGCTGCTGCATTTTGAGTATCAATGCTTAAGGGCAGGATTGCTCATGACTCTTAGGTGTACCTCATTATGAAGAAATTTCCTCATTCTGAGTCTTAAAATGACCATGCTCCTCATTGTTCCACATTGGAAGGGCCTATCACATATTAACTGCTACGATTTTTTTATTAATGTCCGTGGTAAATAATACTTATTTATTAAAATAATCTTATGTAAAATACCACATTTTAACAATGCTGTGAGCTTTTTAATTGAGGATGTCAGCATATTGTTAGGAAATTTTCCATATTTTGTTTATTTATTCCCTATTACATGAGGTGCTGTTCCACCATTTGGCTGAGGAAGGTTGAGAGCTATGGGTTTCTATTCATTCATCTTGAATTAATTTCAAAAATTTCTAAATTTGTGGCTAATTTCCAGCTGTAGCAACATTATGTATGGCTGGGACTGCTTCAGTTGTGTTTAGGATTGTTTCTGTAATGTTTAGGATTTCCAGTTTCCTGGCTTACAGGCTCCTAACTCTTCAGGTTGCAGTGACTGTCAGCATTTTGGACTGTTGTTATATATTTTGGATTGGCTTTGAGCATATTGAGATTACTGTTAATCCTTTGAAGTCATCTGTACACTGTGCATAGTCTTGGCAAACCTTCATGCCTTCAGAATTTGGGTCTGCTGTTACTGCACTCATGCCTGCTGCTGCTGTTGAAAGTGTTTCTGCGTCACAGTGATTCTGATCTGTAATAGCCATGATCCTGGGCCATATTATGGTTTAGGAGAGTTCTGCCTATTTAGTCTTGCATTAGTTCTCCAATGTTTGACATGGTATTTTCACTTCTCAAACTGCGAACCCCAACCATTTCTGATATGTCTGAGTTGATCAGCATCTGGGACTTTCTTGCCTGTTTTAATGGGTTTAAACTCTACATACTTTCAATGGTTTTGGCTTGTTGCTCATATGTGGCTACAGGTCATTTGACAGGCTTCAACCACTTGCCCAATAAGGAAATTATTTTAAAGATAGTAAAATGCCTGTACTTTATTCAGTTATAGCTTTACATGAATCACTACTAATTGTTTAATTTATATTCATGTGCATAATAAATCACATTTTGTAATAACTGTGTCATTTATTTTGAAATGACTTACACTGCTTGACTTGATCTTTTTGTACTGTGATTAGGTATAGCCACATTATTGCATTAGAAGATGAAATGGCACCCTTACCCAAACACAGAGGAAGGAATAGCAAAGAATGGATATTCATATATACTTTATATCAAAACCAAATTCAGAAGGCATGCCTGCACACACCTATATCACCTGTATGAAGTATTGCCTATATAACGAATCTCCATCCTATTACCAGCTGTCTGCATTATTTAGAATAGTATAGATAATGCAGACAATTGTTAATGAATTTTATTACAGCATGCTATGGAAACATTCCCTTCTGTAGGAAAAAAAGTCAAATGGGAAGCGCACATTTAACTTAAAAATATAAGGTACTGAAAGGTACTATTTTTAATATTACTGCTCTAATTTTAAAAGTCTGAAGGTGATATAGGTTGCAGGAGTATTTAAAATGGAAAAGCCTTTCCTAAGAGGTCATATGACAAAGTGCTTAAATTCAGGCAAAGGTAAGCTAATACTCTAGTAGTTGTGTACATATTTATAAAGTGTAAGCGAAAAGACCCTCCATTTTATGGTAGTCGGCTAGTAGGAATTTTGCATGCTAAGAAGTATTCTTTCATATTTTAATGTTTGATGTGGATTATCAACATTCCTGAGATGGAAACTGAAAAAAGACCTCCCCAAAAGTGTTCCCTGGATGCTTGTTGCTGGAAAACTTGTGCTGTCTTCATTTGTACTGTTAAACTTTCTGTTTGAAATGCTTAAGGGAACAGCATCCAGGAATTCAATGCAAGGGAGGGAGGAATGTCCCTTAAAAACTGCTTGCACTGTTACAACTTCAGTGCTTGCTCCCAACACTGGATAGTTCTGAGTGAAGAAATGAAAAAAAAAAACCTCCATGAACGTTCTCCTCAACTGTTTCTTGCTGGTGAAATCTTAACATATACCTGATAAGTCAACCACATGCATACACATAAACTCACGCCTCAAACCAGTTGTGCTGCGGTTTTCTGATCAATGGAAGCCTTCTCACAAGTGGATCCCCTCATATTAACATATTCTAAACATATTTATACCTATGGTACTGTGGGGTGGGCTACATTTATTTCTGAATAACCCCTTGCCCATAACTACAGATGCCTGTGTGCAACTGTAATCAGCAGAATGTTTACTGTATCCATAAACTGTGTGAATGCAAGTCATCCCCCCAAACAGTCATTCATTCCTTGTACTTTCTTTGTCTGTACGATGTGAATATAAACACACCTTAAAGACACAGTGCTCCCATTTTATATGTATCATGGGTATTCATAATACATATCTTTGCATGCTGTATACTATGAATAGTTGTGCAAGATTCAGACATGTTGAGTGCTTTCTGTGTCCTACTTATATTTACCATGGTCAATGTTTATGAATTAAGGTAATAAAAGGACAGTATATTAAACATACTGTGCCCAGCCACTTTATATGAGTGAATGCTATGTTTATGAAAATGATAGTTTGACTCCAACTTCAGGGATCTACAGCATTTCAGAACCTATAAAAATTGGGACAGCTTGTGTTATATTCTGTGTGATTATTTTTTTAGGTGTATTTTGGCTTTTTTTTTGTACTTTCATTTAGGACAGGTATAGCCTGCAGCATGTTGGCTGTTTCTGATCCAATCCGGGCAATGTACTACTTTATATTTTATTTTCCTTTTTAATGGAATTTGCTCTGGCGAAAGAACTTCTAAAAATCAATCAATGACTAAAAACAAAACAGTGAGCATATATATGCATTCATACAGATAACACATAATTGATTGAATGGCACTGTTATTGAAAGTTTTTGCAAGGTATGATATTTTAGTCAAATGCTAAACTGTTGCAAAGGGAATTATATTCAAGAGTGGCATTCAAAGTTGTATTTGTGTGTGGTATGTTTTACGGTTTATTTGTTATTGTGTCAGACAAACAGGTAATTTGGTGGACTGCAGATGTGAGATAAGCAATCCAGTAGTGAGATGGTCGTTAAATTCTAGTATGTGTCTATGCCATTACTTGTATGTGCAAGCTCGCTATATGCAAGGATTGGGACTATTTATTTTCTCTACAATAGGGCCATCTCAGACTTCATGCATATAAGTTGCAGGGGTTGTGGGTTGCAGCCTCTACGTGAGGGGTATAGGAGCCCCCTGCAAAAACATGGTTGTTGTGTTACTTTTAGGATAGATGTGCTGCTTAATGCTTATGTGATATGTTTTATATTATAATGTGTGCAGCAGAGTTGCAGGTGGATTTAGGGTTAAGACCCTTTTTTGTGGGTGTATTGGCTGGTGTTATTTTATGTTTAATTCAATATGTGTGTATTTGGCCAATTGTCTTTTCCATGTGTGCCTGTGAGCTGTTCATTTGGTAGATGTTGATGAGTTTGCTTTTGATTAAGTTGTTTTTCAGTGAATTACTGCAAACCTATATATACAAATTGCTTTGAAATAACATACAGATAATTTGTTTTGAACTAACTGCTAATTATTTTAAAATAATTTATATGTATTTATGCTTTGTGCCTTGTCTTTGGCCATTAGTGGTTTATTATAAATTCTGTTTCATTTTAAATAACTTGTAACTGTAATATTTCCTAATGCACTGCTCCAAAGGCAGATGATTTGATTTAATGTCATGGAAGCTTGGATTTGTTGGGCCAAGTCAACAAAGGATAAATAAAACAAATAAATTAGTTTAATGTTGTTGTTCTTTTATAGTATTGTCCAAACTGTGGAAGAGGGATTAAAGGAAGCCCAGAAACTGAAAAATAAATGCATTTATTTATGTCTTTGTTGACTGGGAAAATCCACCTGGGAAGTGCACACTTTCAGCAATGGCCTAGAGAGAAAAGCTCCATCAGAGCAGTCTAGCCAGAGAATATAGTTTCATACTCATATACTCTTATTGTTACCCCAACGCCACCTGTCAGTTAAAAAACTGAAGCATCTCTTCAGCACTTAACAAATGTTAGCATAACTTTTTAAAACCATTACATAGATATTTTTTTCAGTCTATGAAACTGTAATTGGGAGCATTAATTTAGATAGGTATGGACATAGTATGGCACAAAAAGTCATAATTTCTCTAAGTAACATATAGAAAATTGCACAACAATTTTAAATGCATACAGTTCTTGTAGCTATAAAATCTTGTAGGGAGTAAATGGATTGATACTGCAGAAGGGAAAAAAGATCAGTTTTCTTACATTCAGTAAAAAAGGTTTGCAAGGAATTCAAGATACATAATGAAGTTAAGGTATAAAATTATGTAGATGACAAGATTTTAGTACTGTATAGGTTTATAAATAGTTCAAGAAATATAATGAAGTAAGTTGTAAAATTATATAGGAGAAGAAGGGAAATATTATTATTGTATAGGAGGATAGTGGTGATAGCATATTACTAAGAAAGTATGGTATAGAATTAATTCTGTTTAGGCTGCTTGTTCCAAATGTGTGCATCCAGAAGGTTCATAGGTTCATAGACTAGTACTAAGCTAACTGCCCTTGCGAGCCATTTTAAGCCTAGCCAATTATCCCTTACAGCTTTGGTACAGAAGGGATACATGAGTGGATGGGTCAGCCAGAAAAAGAGAAAGATGTGAAGTGTTGTTTAAGGGGGAAATACAGGAATGCTTGATTCAAATGCAGGAGGGAAAGTTGTTAAGGATGTAATGATTCAAGTAGAGAGGGCAAAAAAGTTAATGATAAGCAATAAGAAGTTAATGCTTTCACTACAGGCCTCAATCCAGTGATAAATATGAGCATGACCATGATGGGTAAGGTATTGTTTGAGCTGGACTTTTATACCGTGGGAGTTTGTTACTCATTTATACTTGTGTAGGGATGGTGTTCCAGAATTTGGAGATATAAAAGGAATATAGCAAGTCCCCAGATGAATTATTTGCATTATTAGTGCTTAGTAAAACTTTATCACCAGAACAAAGGTCACTTTTTGAGTGTTTAGCAATATTTTTTTTTTTATGTAGGACTTTGGTCATGGTCAGTTTGTATGCCATAACTAGCTGAGAGTATGTTATATAGTTGTTAAGCTCCAGCCAATTTAAGACACAGCAGTGGTGAGGCCAGTGTGCAGTGTTGGCAGCAAATTTAGCTACTTTATTGTAACAGGAAGCTAGTTAGGACTGTAAGGATAGGTGAAGCATATAAGAGGGTTAGAAGGAAGCAGGATGAAACTCTGTTTTTTTGTTCTTGCTGGGTCAGTAAGGTATATTTACCCTGTAAAGTGAGTGAAGTTTCTCTTGGGTCTTTTTAATTGCTTGAAGAATATGTTGATCGAATGTAAGAGTATCCACTATTACAATGCTCAGTACTTTAGTATGTGATACTACCTCAATTTTAGTATAATTTGCAGATGTAACCAATAAAGATTGTTTATGATGGAGATAATGTTTTATGGTGAAGAGTATCATGAGGGTGGCCAAGTGGTTAAGGTGTTTACCTTACAAATACAAGGTACCGGGTTTGAATCTCACAGGAGATAATTGGCTAGGCTTAAAATGGCTTGCATGGGCAGTTAGCCTAGTACTAATCTATGAACGTATTACACGTTTTTACAAATGCGAGTCAAGAAAAAAATTGCTATATTAGGGGTTGTGAGGGTGGCCAAATGGTTAAGGTGTTTGCCTTACAAACACAAGGTGCAGGGTTTGAGTCTCACAAGGGATAATTAGCTAGGCTCACAAGGGCAGTTAGCCTAGTACTAACCTATGAACCAGTTTTATTGTACTGGATTTAAGGAGTAGATTTGAATATTTCAGCAACATTTTGATTGAAAAGAAAGATATTTGATTGCTTTCTTGTAGTCTGGATATTGTGGGGACTTCACATATTAAAGTTGTATCATCTGTGTATTGTACTACATTTGTTTAGTCTATGGCAGTCTAAAGCTTGTTTACAAAAAAAATAAAGAGAATAGGTCCTCGTATAAGGGTGGCTGCGTGGTGTAGCGGTTAGCATTGCCACCTCAAAGCAAGAGGTTCTCTGGTTTGATCCTCAGCTGGGGTGCCTTCTGTGTGTAATCTGCATGTCCTCCCTGTGGTTGTGTGGGTTTCCTCTGGGTGCTCTGGTTTTGTCCCACATCTCAAAGACATGCTGTACGTGGATTGCACACTCTAAATTGGCCCTAGGAGTGAGTGCATGCATTTGTGTGCCTTCTGTCTAAGGTTGGGTGCTGAGCTGGCAACTCAACACCATAAAATACAACTGCCAATCATGAGCAGACAGGTGATCCACTGTGGTGACCCCTAACTGGGAAAAGCCAAAAGAAGAAGAATAGGTCCTAGTATACAGTCCTGAGGGACACCTATGGTAACTGGAAGAGAGGAAGAAAGATCCTGCTGCCAGATGACTGCTTGTTGCCTTGTAGATAGATGACTAAGGAGCCATTTAAGGGAGGACTGAGAGAGACCTATAGAAGAGAGTTCAGCGAGTAAATGTTGGTGTCATACTGTGTTGAAAGCTTTGGATAAGTCTAGGAACACAGCTAACACTAGGTTACCATTGCTCCTATGCTGGTTTATAGTGTTGGTAAAGTGAAGGAGGGCAGTGATTGTGGTACAGTAGGGTATGAAACCATACTGTGTTTCCAAGAGCAGATTATTTGAATTTAGGTGATGTAGAATATGAACATGAATACATTTTTCAAGTATTTTTGAGGGGGGTGAGAATTGCAATTGGCCTGTAGTTATTAAACTCTGTAGATGTACTACCTTTGTGTAAAGGTATAATAAAAGATTTATTCCAGATGGAAGGAATGAATTTTTTGGATACAGATCTCTTTATCCATACCTAGTCTAGAAAAGCAATTGATCTGCAGCCATTTTTAAGTAGTCAGAGGGGAGTTGGTTAGCAGCTAGGGTGGTTGGTTGTATCTTGTATATTAAAATATGATGAAAAAATATTTTTTTATCATATTTTCATTTTCTGTGCAGTATTAATGGCTAGATGATACTGTAAGAAAGCAATGATGGATACAGGAATTTGCAGATGGAGGGGTGCAGTCTTGAAATTTGACCACTGGGAGAAGTGTGCTGTGGAAGGAAGACCACCTGGGGCTGCTGTGGCAGCATATGTGAAAAGACAGCAATATGCATTAAATTTAACATCACTGTGGTGAAACTGTGGAATTGGATGTAGGTAACTTCTGCCTAGCATCCAGCAAGTGTGCAGGCAGTAACAGTTGTTGCAAGGCATGCCTTTGGATAGATGTTTAGTCAACCATGTAATCACAGTCCCTTTCCATTTTGGTGTAGCTTACATATGCATTATGATAACCTAGCGAATAGTCCCAATAAATACAATATGATGACAATAAGTATCTTTGCAAATGTAAATAATTCTTTATGACTCTTGTAAAACACTGAACTTCACCACCACAAGTGTGAACACCAGAGGGGCAGTGGCTACTAGGTAGGCCACAGTTAATATCCATCCAGGTCTCAGTGAAAAATGTACATCAAATGGCAGCAAGAGTTCAGAAATAAACTGTTAATTGTTTCATACTGATCTCTCATTGTTCAGTCCAGTCTGATGGTGAATCTTATTATGATGCAACCTATCCATTTTGCCAGAGATGGAAGTTCTGGCTACCCTGGGGACATAAAGAAGCAAACAAAAAAATATGTTGACAAGCTTTGAACCCATTGCACCTGGAAGCCACCAGCACTTCAATAAGAAACTCCAGCCCCTGCTTCACCTGGCTGTCAGGAACAAAGCCCTTAGAAATCTGCTATATCCAATCTAATAGCTCAAATCATTGTAAAGTGATATGAAATTCTCAGGAAGGAACATGCAAACATATGAGGCCAGCTCCCTGAGTGGAAGTGGACTATTGCAGGTCAGTGTCTCTCACCAGAACAGGAAAGAAACGAAGACTCATAAAAAAGCAAATCGGGAACCTAGAGAAGCAAAAATAAACTAAAGTAAGTCATAATATAAAATGTATAAAAATAGCTACAACAAATTAGCAATTAACAAAGCATCAGTGTATAAAATCAGACACTAAAAGCTAATCAAATTGCATCTAGGTCCAATTATATTGGAAATGATTCAATATTACTGCCAAAAACAAACAGTAATTAAATAAATATGAAAAACAGATAATCAAGTTTTACAGTCTGTCTGTCTGACCCCCCCCCCCATCTCAATAAATAAATAAATTCATGAAGTCAAGCAATACTTGGATATTTCCATGTAGCATGGAGAAGAAGTACTAGTCAACCACTACAATAATATTATAAATTTTCCTCAAAAAGTACCACAAAAACAATTTAAACTGTCTCCAAGTGATAAAAAAGTCCAGCAATCCTCTCTAACCACTCTACCCAGCCAATTGTTGGTGGACAGTAATTTCCAGGATAAGCACTCCAATCAGAAGTCAAAGCCAACACAAGCAGTAATGGCAACAAGGTATTTGAAACTGCATCAGAACAGCAGCAAAAGTAACACAATAAGAACAGGTTCCTGCAGGTTTGTAATCTAGGACTATATGTATGAATTCAGTATGTCCAGATATAGTAAGCAGTAGTAAGAAATACCGAAACAGCAGTCAGAATGAAGAAATAAGATACAGCTGATAACTACACATACAAACAGACAAATATTTTTAAAAGCAAACTGTCTTGCATATAGAAAATACCGCTACATTCTACAATTAAAGATAGAAGGCTGCAGTAAATGGGGCAGAAATTTGTAGTGCAAACATACCTGGCAGAGAAGTAAGAAGTACAAGTCACCTGGCAGAGAAGTAAGAAGTACAAGACACTTGGCAGCAAAGTAAGAAGTACAAGAAGATGGCCTGTGCTGGCTGGTTTAAAATGTAGTCAGCTGACTACAGTTTGGAGAAGATTGCAGTGCAGATGGTGATGTACTACTCAGGCTAAATTGAGATCTACTCCTGGTGGACTGCACTGTACAAAAAAGCAAGCTATTAGATGACCATGCTGCAAAACACAACTAGTTTTATATTAGAAGAAATCCTAGACTTTGCGCTAAATTGACTTTGTCTGTTTTTGTTTTGTTTTCTATGCAAACCTTAATTCTCAGCTGTCTGGAGTTTTGTACAGTCTTGATTTTTGTCCCAAATTTTTGGTTTGTTTCACATAAAATTTGTAATTTTCTTGTGGAGAGAAGGCAGTAACTAATGACACAAATTTGAGATTTAGACTCCATGATCTTCAGGAAATATATTCCAATGCAAAACTAATTATTCTAACAACATTTAAGTTTTTAAGAGCAATATTTAAAATTTGTCCCTGATTTTGGGATTTTCTGCCTCCCTTTGTAATCTTTTTCTTTGTCTCAATTTCTTGTGCTTAGAGGTTGAGAGGTAGGCAGCAGCAAAGAGCTCCTCTTGCAATTTCCATCATGTGCCTTTTGTCACCTGATCATTACTATGTCTCATCCAATCATTTCTTTCAACATGCACATTAAAAAAAGTCTCTAATGCTACCACAGTAGATCACAATATTGCCAAAAACAGTATAGTTTTTTTTGAGCTTTTTAGGAAGCACTAATAAAAGTTGTCCTGCTGTGTTAGGGTATCTTCCTCTTTTAAAATATTGTTGAAATAAACACCAACTCACTTATAAAGACTGTTATCAATTCTTTCATAGTGTCACTTGTCTGTTCCATTCTTTGGTTATTTATTACATACTGTTCTTGGAGATTATCAATATATAGGTCAAACTTGAATGAAAACATTATGAAGAATAGCTTTCTGATTTAACAAATGTACTGTATAACTTTCTGTTTGCCTCACAACTATTCAAGCTCATTAATAATGAGACTTTTGTTTCCTCATCTCACAATTATTCAGGAAATCACCATAATATAATCTGGCAAAAGTCTTAAACCTCTGGTCCTGTCCTCCAAACCCCATAAACTAGACTTCAGTGTACAGACCATGCCTTCTCTGCCTTGGATCTAAACTAAGGAAAATGTTCATATCCTGTTTTAAAGAATACTCCTCATACCCCATGTTATGATCACAACTAACAACTCATATCAAGTCACAAGGTCAATGCGAAGTGTTCTTTTTCTGGTGATGTAACCTAACTTCCTCCTTCTCATACTTTTCTCTCTATAGATTATCTTAAATCCCACACTTCCTATAAGTACTTTCACTGCTGTTATAGGAGTAGCAGTGGTGCAACAGGCTGCAAACTCACCTTTGGAATATATGGCTGTGGGTTCTATTCCAACACCAGGCAAATGGATTGCTGATAATGCAGCACTGCAGAAAGGCAGTGATGCACTGCTGAGTATGTCATCCTTCAGATGAAATGTTAAACCAAGCTCACATCTGCTTGAGTTATTGGTAGCTCAAGATGAGATAAAACATGCCATGACACCTAATAAGAAGAGTAGGGGTCCTTTATTTATATACAAAAAGAACTCTTATTTGCAAATATTTACATATTTGCAAACATTTACAAATGTGCAAATATACAGATATACAGATCTGTTTACACATACTCATAATTTCTTTTACAATCATACTAAATTTTCATCCCTATTAGACCCCCACTCTTTTTTCCATAACCACTGTCTGATTTTACTTAATATTGTTACTAAAATGCATTTACCATCATTGAACATAATTTCATTTATTCTTTCATTCCACATAACCCATGTAACATAAAATAACTTTCTGTTCTTTTAACATATTCTTTACTTCTGTTCTAATAATATCCATATTTAATCATATCCATGTTTATTTTATTCACTTCATTTATATGTATGAGAAAATCTTCTTTACATAGTTTTACCCTTAACATTTTTACTCATTTACATTTCCAAAACAAATGTTTCTTGGTTTCTTCTTCTTGAACAATATAAACATATTCTATCACAATTTATCTATTACCAGTCTCCGCAATAAATATTGACATTCTTTTTTCTAATTACACCATTTGCTTCTTATTTTTTGTAGTTTCATTGCTTCATCTGTTAGATTTTCCCCTGGTTTTACATAGAAATGTTTTATCATTGCATTCTTACACCATATTTTTCTGTACTTTTTCTCTATCATCAATTGTAATTTTCTGCAAAATATTTTTTCTTGGTAACATTTTATTTGTTCTTTTATACACTGCTTTTCTCTTTTATTTTTTTTCATACCTCAAATTTTATCATATTTACATACAGTTGTACTACTAATCTCTCATCTTTTTTCCTTTATCCACTTTAACATTATACAGTTTTAATGAAGCAGCATATACCACCAGGTTAATTAACTCTTAACCTTCTTCCTCTTTATTTACATACAAAGCTACTCTTTTTATTGAGTTTAATTTAGAAGCCCATATAAATGAATATATATATATATATATATATATATATATATATATATATATATATATATGGAATACTTCCTTTTCAAATATTGTTGGCAACATACATTCACTTGCTATGTATGCTATTTTCCCATAAGTACTGAATTTATCACCTTTTTCTGAATGATAATTTATATGTTTTCCAGAAAAGACAGGTTTGTTTTGTTTCTTTTATTGCTTTTTCCTCGATGAATTCTACTTGGATCTTTATTCCCAAATTTTATACCAAACACAAAAATATCATTCATTGTAAAATATATAGCCCCCTATCTTTACCACATCACCTAAACCTTTACTTTTCTCTTTAATTAATGCCATTCCTATCACCTCTAGACACTCAGTTGAGGAAATTATTACTTCTTTTATCTAAATTTTGTTTTTTGCATTTATTAAAATGTAATCTTTATACAATAACAGAACTAGAATTCTGAACTCTTCAGGTATTATATATGCTGCCTCCTTCATTTGGTGATTTATTTTACATGCTATCATATTCATAACTAATCCAAAGGATATACAACTCAATTGGACATCCCTGTCTTACATCACTCTTCATATGTACCTTTTGACTTAACCAGTTATTTATCAGCATTTTCACTTTATTATTACCATACGCTGACATACATAATTTCCTAAGTCTCACTTATATTATATTCTTTCATTATTACCCATAAGATTACGTGTCCATATGTATCAAATGCCTTATTAGAGTCTTGTATCAGGATTTGTGCTACTCCTTTTCTATTAATATCATCCAGAATTTCTCTAACTATCATTAGTAATTCTTGACATCTCTTCCCCTTTATACTATATATACTATCTTCCATAATATTCTCCATTTTAGTTTCAAATCTCTTTTGTATTGTTTTCATAACGATCTTATAATCATTATTATTGAATACTATCAATATCCAGTTTTCAACTGTCATCTGTCATGCTTTATCTGTATAAATTTAAGCATTCCTCTATATAATTCTCTATACATAAAACCTTCATTTAACCATTCATTAAAATCATTAAAAAGTATTTTTTGCCAGTCCCTTAAATTTGTATAAATTTCATGCCCTATTCCATCTTGTCCTTTAGCCAAATCTATATTTACTTGTCCTAATACTTTATTTAGCTCATTTAAATAAATCTCCTTTTCTAACTCTTTTTTTTCTTTTTTTCTGTTAACTTTTTTACTTTCCGTGTTTTTTCACTACCTTCTTTTTTCCTGTACTTCAAACATTGCTTTATTCATGTTGTACTACACTATTCATTATCTTTTCCCAAGTTCTTTCTCGTTCTATTTCTAGTTCTCCTTTTACATTTTTTTTATTTCTCTCATTGCACTACCATTTACCTTTACTAATCTGTTTAAGTAATTTGAAAATTATTTTTTTCCTTGTAAAAATGTATTTGTTTAAATAGCAATTATTGTATTTTTTCTTGATTTCTTTCATATAATTATTTTTCTTTGTCAAACTACTTTGAGTCATTATGGTCTAAATTTTCCAATGCATCATTATATGCTCTTTTACATTTTTCTACATTTCTTACATCATATTACTACTGTATAAATTTTTTTATAGTTTTCCTTAAATATCATCCACCATTCAGACCAGGTTTTATAAAATGTCCTCATAGAAATATGATCTTTCCATAATGGTATTACTAATCTCTTTCCTTCTTCATTTCAGGCTTTCTCATTTATCCTTTTTATTCATTTGCCTATGTTTATATATTTCTCATTTTCCTGTATCTCTAGTCATATTGCAAGATGATCAGAAAATCCTGTTTCAACTACTTCCCCTTCTCAAATAGTTATGCCTTCTGATACTATAAAATAACCTATTTCAGTTCTATGCATATCCCTTTTGTAAGTCCATGAATTTTTGTCCCAAAGCTTTATCATACCACATCTAATAACTTCTAAAACTTTTGTTATATCATTTCCTTTCTTTTTATGCTTGCCCCTTAAATCATAATTAAAGTTTCTTGTTATTATTATATTCATGCTTATTACTACATAGTCTAAAATCTGAGGAAATAACCTTTCCCTTTTTACAATTAGTCTAAGCATATAATGTTAGAAGTATATATGCTTGTTCTTTCCATTTTAAATCTACAATGGTTAACTTTCCTTTCTTTCTAAATTTACATCTAATATCTTTTCTGTATTTCTACTCAATATGGCTATTCCAGAACATCTCTCATTTCCCAAATTCCAGATTATTTTTCCTCACCATAGTTTCTCTGTTTATAATCTTTCTTCATTTTTGTGTCTTCTAATATAATTGCATCTATAGCACTTGCATTACATCACTGCAAAATCCCTATTCTTCTTACTATATTGTCAATACTATTCATATTTGCAGAAACCAGTCTAAATTGTTATTTTCCATTTTCCTTAGATCCATGGTTACATAAGTTCATAGCTATTACTAGGCTATCTTTCTTAATAGACCATTCTAAACCTAGCCAATGTATGTCCTAAAGGTGAAAATCAAGCTCTGTACCTTGTGTCTGCAAGCCAAAAACATTAACAGTCATACCATACCACTCCCTGTTATTAGCTGTATATATTTTTTCATCCTTTCTCTTGCACTTATCCCTTTATTTTTTCTATTTCTGTCTTTTACCTGTTTATCCAATAGAATTCTTTTTTCACTTTTTACTACCTCCCAATTTATGTCTTCTTCATCAATTATTTCAAACCTTCTTCTATGTCCTCTTTATTATTTTTCACAACTAGATTTTCTTCTATTTCTACTACTTCTAAAAGTTCTTCTCTTTGTTAATTTTCTTTTTCTTTTTCCTTACTCATTTTCATTTTTGCAATCCATCCATAACTGTCCATATTTGTTACATTTTTAACTTTTCAATTCATATTTTTTACATTGTGTCCCATTTCCACAGAAATAGAACATTTTCTTTTGTCACAGTTGCTTATCAAATGTCTTTCTTTTCCACAAAAATAAAACATGTTTTTGGGTTGTTCCAGTATTTTATGATACCCCTATTAACTTCCACATTCCTGGTGTATGTATATTTTTCTCTTTCTATTTTTAATACAATATTACAATCCCAGCCACCAGTCCATAAACCCCTTTTGTTTGGGTTACAATCTTTTCTTTTTTTCATATTCTCCAATAATTATTTCTGTTTCAAATATAATGTCACAAAATATCTCTTTATTAATAAGAATAAATTCACTTACCCGATATGCCTTTACACCCAAACAAGCTATTAAATTATCCCACACTTCACACCTGCCCGTTTCTTTATCTTCTTTACTTTGAATCCTTATCACATACTTCTGTTTTTCATTTTCTTCTGCATTCTTTTCTGCTTCTCCTCTTCTGCTTACTTTTACTTTCTTTGCATATGTTTTCTTTTTCATATCACCACTATTTATTCTTCAGTATTGTGTCTACATTATAGGTTAATAGGTTCATAGGTAGGTACTAGGCTATTGGCCCTGGAGCCTATATAAGCCTAGCCAAAAAGGTTCCCTGGCTTTCACCACCCAAGAAAATTATTTTCCTGTGCCCCTGTCAAGCAGTGCCACAGAAGTGATCCCCAGTGTGAATTTTCTATTTCCCATCCAGTTGTATAGGTTTATAGGTAGCTACTAGGCTATAATGTTGTGTTACCACCATGCATTTCACTGCCAAGTCTTAAACCCAGGACCCTGTGCACCATAGTCAGACCAACATACCACCACTATCACTGCCAAAACTTGAACCCAGGACCCTATGCACTACAGTCAGAGCAACATACCACTATGCCAAATAAGCAGTTTTAATAATCAGCCCTGCCAAGTCTTGAACCCAGGACCCTATACACTACAGTCAGAGCATCATACCACTACACCATTGGAGCTCTCTAATAAACAGCCCTTGCAGGTCTTGAACCCAGGAGACTGCACACCACAGCAAAAGCAATTTACCAGTAAGCCACCTCAGCTACAATTACCTTTTGTATTTTCTCCATAATGCCCCCCACCCCCGAAACATCTCCTTCACTTTCTGTCTCTCTCTGCATCATCATTTCCTTATGTGAATCATCTCGCAAACCTCCCAACTGGAGGGTTGTAATTATACAACCAACATTTGCTAACTCATCTCCAACAAACAACTTTCTTGATACATCTCCTCAGAATCCTGCACATATTCTCCAGTCTCAATATTTGCTTTCTCCTCCATTTCTTGCAACCCTCCATCATCTTTTTCTCTCTCTCTCTCCATCTTCCTCCCTGTTTCTCTGCCACCTCTGCACCTAGAATGGAAACTGGAGGTGCTCCTGCAAAATGTGTCCCACTCACAACAAAGACAAGTAGGGAAGGTTCCCCGATGCCCTTGCTAAATTTCCTCTAGTAGTATAATACCACTTTGACTCTACCCTGAAAAGAAGCCACTAGTCTAGTGTTACTAACTCAGTCAACAAAGTATAAATAAATGCAAATGAATCTGCTCATAATACTTCTTTCCAATCTAATTACTGTCATTGTTATTTATTGTACTTGACTGCATACTTGTTGTACAGCTGTATAATGCTTTATATGTATTGTCTTTTTTATTTTTTTTTTGCATATGTTGCCATGTATTTTTGTCTTTGTACTCCTGACCTGAGACTATTTAAAACCATGTTCTACCCCAGTCAACAAATTATAAAAAAAAAAATAATAAATGAATGCCACTGTTTGTCCATTGATTAGTTCTTCCTTACCTCTATGTGCACATGAATGGAAGCTGTTAAAATCCATTCTGCTCAGGCTGCTATACAATATAATAACATGTGAGTGGTGTTTTTTAACATATTAGTTCTTAAATGTTATGCTATCTTATCAGTGTTTTTACTACCTGTATTACATACCAGATAAGTAAATTCCTTCCAAGACTTCCAAGATTAGCAAGCACTGGCTGAAGTACACAACACATCACTATCGTGGCCATTGTGGAGCTCTCAAAACTACCACAGAATGGTGGAAGTTAGGGCATACTCCCCGACAGCAGTATTGTGCTACATGATTGCCCACAATCTCCTAACCACCCCTGGACATGGGTCAAGTTGAGTCCATGAAAGGTATGTCTAATATCCCCAGTGAATGTGTAGATGAGATTGTGACAACTGATGTTCAGCTGCAGAGGTAGGGAATTTAAAAAAAATGATAAAGAAAACACAAAGCCAGCCACTTCCTTAGCCAACCAACTCTTTTTTTTTTTCCATTGGTGAGAAACACTTTATTATTTATTTTATTTTATTTTATTATTTTTGCATTTGTTTACTGAGAGGTCTACTGGGCCAGGGTGAGTCTGTTTTCAGTAGAGACCCAGGGAGAAAACCTCCAAAAATAAATAACATGATAAAGTTACAGAATCAAAATATAAAAATCAAGCAGAGATGGTACAGCACACTACATTATAGAATATGTGATACAATAAAATAGATAATACTAGTTATACAGATGTTAGATTTTAAGTATGCATGCCAAACAAGAAAACAATTGATGACATGGGAAAATAGCAAATGTGTGAACAATACAGTATTGCAGTTTTACAGTAGAGAGGGAAAGATGGACAGCAGCAGATTAAAGATTCTGAGAGTAAGGTATAGCCTTAGAGCTATTGCTATATAGGCATCAAGATTGAAGAGAAGATATGGTAAGTAACTGATATAGTAGATTATGTGTGGCAGATGTTGGACTTAATAAGTTGGAAGCACTGAATGTATATATATGAGGAGTCAAAGCAGTAAGTGAACTTACTAAAATTATACATTGCAACTGGAAACTTCTCTCCTCTAACCTCAGGAAAATTACAGTCAACAAAGAATTTTGAAAAAAAATATAACCATTTAAGGTAGCAAAAAATGTAATTGGTCTATGGACAAAGGATTTGGTTTCTTTCATGCCCTAATCATTAATATAGGCTGACACTGGAACCATGACTATTGATAAATTGGGCAAGGAAAGTTGACCGATCAGATTGCTAGCTACCTGTGCTTCAAATGTGTTCTATCCACTGAAAGAAGCTGGTGCAGGCCATGTAGACCTCATATTTAATCACAAATCCTTACTCCATCACAGACTTCAAAATTAAAACAAGCCATCACCATCTTTTAAAGCAATTCAGCAGAGAAAAGTATCAAACATAGAAATGCTCAAAATTAAAATGAAAAATAACACAGTTAATCTATATAGAACACTAGAAATACAAACATACACACTCACACACACACACACACACACACACACACACACACACACACACACACACACACACACACACACACAATCTCCCAGAGAAGGCAGTAAGATTCTCTACCTCTCCACAAATTTCTTCCTGGCATAGTACTACTGCCAACACACTGAACTTTTAGGGCCAGAGACCCTCATTAACCTATGTACTCTTAAATTACTCCAAATATGAAATCATACCTATTAATATCTCTTTCATTGGTAGTAGGCTTAAGCAGTCTAATGTGAGATATGTGCCACACAAGTTGTTGACCAACAATGTAAATAATGATCACCATCCTCACAGATAAACAGCAGTGCATAACTATAATAATAAATAAATAAATAAATAAATATAATAAATAAATAAATAAATGCAGGCCACAAGAACTTAAATATAAGGAATACATAGGTTGGTACAAACTGATAAATAAAATAAGAGACAATAAAAGTTGATATGCATACACAAAAACCTATGATCCAGATATCTATGTCCTAACTATAAAATAATAATTAATATTCACAAATAGTTCCACACAAATAAGACAAGATCAGCATCTAGCATCTAATATCTACTAGCAGCATCTTCTGCGTGGCATGATTATATGTAATGCCTTTTCCCCAGCCCCAAGGTCCATGACATTATTGCCCAAGTGATGGAGAAAACAAATACTAAAAACAGTTATTTTACTCATTATAGTAACCATGGGGATTTTGTCAATATGCAACCACATCTGCTGCCTTCCCTTTTAATATACCATTGTGTCTTAATGATATGTAGCCATTGCATTCATCAGAGATTGCATCTCAAGAGAAGTATGGTTCATGGAAAGGGCGGCCGCGGTGGTGCAGCGGTTAGCATTGCTACCTCACAGCAAGAGGTTCTCTGGTTCGATCCTTGGCTGGGGTGCATTCTGTGCGGAGTCTGCATGTCCTCCCTGTGGTCACATGGGTTTCCTCTGGGTGCTCTGGTTTCATCCCAAAGACATGCTGTAAGTGGATTGGACTCTCTAAGTTGGTCCTAGGTGTGAGTGCATGCATGTGTGTGCCTTCTGTGGAAGGTTGGGTGCTGGGCTGGCAACTTGACACTGTAAAGCTACCAATCATGAGCAGACAGGTGATCTGGTGTGGCAATCCCTAACTGGGAAAACCAGAAGAAGTTAGTTACATTAACAACAGGAGTCAGCAATTCTGGACAGAGAAAACATTTCAAAAGACATTCCATTTTAAAAAAGTCACACATTCATCTAGTCATGAGAATAACACTCTTGTTGTAGATGAAGAAGAGAGAAGAGACAGTAAAAACACATTTTTAACTTGGAATTACTTCTTGATACACAATTGCTATTCTTTTAGCATGCTGTAGCCTGCCATTGTCTCCAGCTTCACATAAACCTCATCTTTTTTGCTCCCTAGTCCGGAATTTCCTTGTCCTCAATTCCCCTCATAAAGAACATACCAGTCCCAGTCCATCTTTCATTGGTCCGTGTTTGCATGACGCCAATAATGTCCACCTCCCATCCTGCATTATTGCTTGAAGTCTTCCATCTTTCTAATAAGATTCCTCGCATTGTAGACTAACACTATCCAGCTATGGTTCAAGTCACATTTGTTTGTTCCTCTGTTACATTCTGCACCAGTTTTTTATCTTTTGTCTGCTGGCTATCCTCCTGGCTCTCTTCTATTTCTGTCTTTCTTCCTCTCCCCTACATTTTAGTTTGAGACTATGATCAGAGAGATTTGCCTTTCTAGCCCAGTATTACACAACACTGTCTCATCATATCTACAATATCAGCCTCCCCCAGTCATGCTCTGCTTACCTATCTTCTTATCCTCAACGAAAGAACTGCAAATTTATTATCATCCTCTAAGGACTTATTTTTCAGGTTGTGGATTTCCAAGAAAGCCCATTTTTTTTAAACTCCTACAGAAATGTATCTTTAACATGAAGAAACTTATATGTGATCACCTTTAAGTGTTCCTTGATTAGCCATTTCTGCTAAAGGCCTTGTCTCGTTCATATTATGCTCTACAAGCACAGAAGGACAGGTTCTCCCCTGTACTTCTTAAATGCTTTATTGAGCTGTATCATTGCATTTATCATGCAATTTATTTATTTATTGCATTTGTTTATTGGGAAAGTCCACTGGGCCTATAAGAGCCAATTTTCAGTGGAGGCCCAGGGAGAAAAGCTCCAACAAGAGCATAGATACAGAAAATATTAAACATTAAATGGTACAGAAGTGGAAACAGTGTTACACATAGTGATTACAGTAATATATACAGAATATATACATAAAAGCAGGAATTTTGTTGGTTGCCAGATGAATTCAGAGAGTTATGAATAGAGATATATTAATGAGAATTATTGTACCAGTATCAACAAGTGGTGAAGAATAATAATTATGGAGGAAAATATCTATAGTGATATTATGTAAGTCAGCAGTAACAAAAAAGCATAGGAGTTTAGTTATCATATAAGGAAAAGGAAGAGGTTAGGGTATAGAGCAGGTACAAAGCCAGGAAGAGATTACTTTTCAGTATTTGTTTGACAGTGATGGTGCTGCCTGTGTTTCTTGCAGAAGGTGGAGGTGAGTTTCATAGTTTGGCAATGGTGGAGTAGAGGAGCTGACCAGCAGGTAAGGCGGTCTTTTCTACTTTTAGAAGTAGATGATTTTCAGATGTTAGTTTCCTGCTGGGTTGGCATTGGGTGAGTAGTGTTGGGACAGCAGGACAGTCTGTAGGTTTGTAGATTATTTTGTGCGCTGTAGTGAGCTGGGTGAATGAGAGATGGTGGGGGAGTTCCAGCCAGCCTAATTGTTTCAGTTAGTTACAGTAGTGGGATGAGAATTTGGCCTTGGTGGCAAATTTGGCTATTCTGCTGTAACATATATCAAGTTTGGATTTTGCAGAGTTTTGGATATTAATGAGGAGCATTATAAAGGAGAGAGAGGGTAATAAAAAGGCTAAGAAAATGTTAGTGCCTGTAGAGCATACAGAGATTTTGGTGTGTTTTTTGATGTTATTGTTTATATGTACGTCAAAGTTAAGGTTTTCATCTATAATAATGCCTAGTAGTTTAGTGTGTGGTACAACGTCTATAGTGGTATTATCTTGGGCTTGTATAGTGAAGAATTTTTTGTATCTAGTGGAGTGGTTTTCTTAGGGGTAAAAAGTAGTAGTTTACTTTATTTTTTCAGATTATGGGCAAGATGATTGTTAAGCAGAGCTGCGATTTGCAATGCGTATTATTGTGGAATCATCTGCATACTGTATTACTGAGCATCATGGGAGAGTGGAGTGAAAGTTGTTAATAAAGATGCTAAATAAGGGAGGACCAAGTATGGAGCCTTGGGGTACCCCTGTGGAAGTATTGAGGAAGGGACAGTTTCTGTCTTATCTGAAGATTTGATTGACTCTGCATATAAACATTTCTCCTAGACATACCCTTTATCTCTGGACAAGCCCTAAGGTAACACTGCCACTGTCAAATCTGCTGACTTGAATGGGACAGTCATGGTTTAAAGGTGTGTGTCTTATCACTCACATAAAATGAGAGCAGGGCAGTACATGTCTTATGGTTGCAATTGTTTAGTCAGCAAATGTAATATCTCTGAATGTGGGAGTACTGAAAAGATCCACAGTTATTTTTATATATTTTTTTCTGTGCTGTGGTTACATCAGCAGGGACTGCTGCTCTCTGTTAGCTCTGGTCATAAGAAGTGAATTTCTGCTTGGCTGTAACCAAAAGAAGGTAGTGCCAGAACCAGGAAGTGCTTTACAAATTATGCACACACACACACACACACACACACACACACACACACACACACACACACACGCACACACGCACACACGCACACACACACACATATTATTTTGACGTCTGTAATTTTTATTTTTTAGTTGTACACTCAGCGGTGGCAGGAGAGTTTTCTTGTTAAAGTCATGTAAGTGTGGCACTGAGGTTGGAGTAGAGCAGAGGTTTCTTGTAGGACAACAGACATTTGCAAGGCCCAGTGAAGATCTACTCTTACTCCTTAGGAAAAGTAGTCATGGTGGATTTTCCATGCATGCAGTGCAGCTTCAGCTGCTTGCCTTTTTCATTAAACTCTCAGGAAAATAGGAGGATATAATTCCTCATGTCAGGATGCATAAATGTGTCCCATTATTTGTGGATGGCATAAATCAAAGAACATGTAACAAGGCTTATAACAATATGTGAAAAGAAGTACACAATTAGGTAAGGCTCTGTTTGTGGTCTTGCCCAAGTGTGTAGGTTTTGTACTCCATGTACACATAGATAGTTGTGGCTTTTTAAGTAAAATGTGTGTGTGTGTGTGTGTGTGTGTGTGTGTGTGTGTGTGTGTGTGTGTGTGTGTGTGTGTGTGTGTGTGTGTGTGTGTGCGTGTGTATGTTTGTACACTCTTGTACTGATGTGCTGATCAGTACTACACAGCTGAGCAATATTATCAGCAAAAAATAGACATTAAAGAAACAAAAAATAACTGTAATGCAGTAGTAAAATGTCACCAGCATATCCTGTCCCATGTGGTGCAGTTAAACAATGTACTTTATTTATTTATTTGTTTGTTTATTACACAAGTATGTTAATTGTTCCATAGACCCTACTATGCATAGAACCATGTCCCAGGAGCACATGCAAAAAATTATAGAACTGAGTTGCCACTAATTAATACTATGGCAACATACAATATATGCGTGAATAGTTAAAGTTTTGAACAATTATTATCATCTATGCAAATAGACAATATAGTGCTGATATATATAATATAGGGATCATGTCAGTCGCCCTGCTAGACAGGGGTCCAGGAAAGTAAATAATGTGGGAAGAAATAGCCAGGGAATTGTTATGGTTAGGCTTGTATAGGCCCTAGGGCTGATAGCCTAGTACCAACCTATGAACCTATGAACTGTCTCAGCATACACGTGTCACATTTTGTAAATTATTGTTATACAGCATACAGAGTGAGATCACAATGGAGCACATTTAAACTCAAGAGTTAATTAATTTGTTGTATTTACAGTAGTTAATAGCATAATAATTAGTTTGATCATTTGTTTTGTATTATTTTCACTTCATGTTTCAAAGTTTTATTTCATTTGTGTTAACTTAGTATGGTCTTTATATAGGGCTCTGTTTGTGACAGCCTATACAAAAAAGTGGCATTTATTGTACTTTGTGAATCAGCTAAATATTCAAACATGGGTTAAATATGCAAAGAGGCGTGAGACAATGTGCATGATGCAGATATTGCCACACACCCAAAGGAACTGTGAGGAATGAGTCAGAAGGACATGTGCCTTACAAAGTCTGGGTGTGCGGGGATATCTGAAACATGCAGAAAAAAAGTATCACTTTTTTTTTTTTTTTTTTTTTGCAGATTGAATTTTACATGTAGTAGTTTATGTATGACAATTATATGTTCCTATGTTCGAGGTTAATATAAGGCAATTAATCTGCAGACCATTACAAACCTAACCAAATCCCCCATTCAAAAGTTTCCTTTGCCTTTGAGGAGGGAAACACAAGAGGAACCAAGGGAAAATTTCAGGTTATCCATCGGTTTATAATTTAGTACTAGGCTAACTGCCCTTGTGAACCATTTTAATCCTAGCCAATTACCCCATGCGAGAATCAAATGCTGCACCTTGTGCCTGTACAGTAAACAGCTTAACCATTATGCCAGCCTCCCACCTTCGTCATTTCATATCTTGTATAGCCTTTAGTTAGTGGTTTCCTTCATTTTGGACTTATTGCTCAATCTCTTTTTTGGCTTGATATTTAATATGCCTGTGGTTTTGAATGAGTGATTGTGTGTTCTGATTGTTAGTACCTTTTATTTCATAGTCCTATTTATCTAGGTTTATCTTAAAGGTGACAATGGTGCTACTCTGCTTGGAATGTAGTGGAAGTTTGCTCCAGAGGTGAGAGATACAATGGGATATGTTCTATCTTGTAAATGTGTCTTATTTAACCAGTTACAAAGGTTTAATTTCTTTAACCAGGTATTTGAAGTATTGTTTGTTCTGTGAATGAATAGGGGGTCAATGACAGTTGGACCTTTTACAGCTCAAAAGACTAGAGGGAGGACTCCATTAAAGAGTCTATAAGAGACTGAGTACAGACAGAGAGACAGAGAGGGAGATATATATATATATATATATATATATATATATATATATATATATATATATATATATACACACATATATATATATATATATATATATATATATATATATATATATATATACATATATATATAAAACATACATACAGAGAGAGAAATGCCTGACAACTAAGATTTTTGAGGGCACTGATCTTTTTAGTAATGAATCTTTGAGGTCTCTCAAGTTGAGTGATCTGTTTGGACAAATCCATGCCAAAAGGTGCATTATATTCAGTAATGCGTCCGATGAGATATGAGTAAAGGGAAATTAAAACTTCTTCAGATCTAGTTAAAATGTCTTTGGAAATTAGATGAACCTGACTGAAGACTTTCTGAAGTACTGCACAGACATGATGGTCAAATGATAAGGAATCATCAAAAAGAGTGGCTAGATCCCTTATGACGGTGATTGATTGGAAGGGTGTGCCATCTATACGGTATATGAAAATGTTTTGCTTACCAATATGAAATATGTTACTTTTTCATATTTAATTTGAGCCCATTGTCCTTCCACCGGTTGTTATCATACTCTAACCCTTGCTGGAGCAATTGTGAGTCAGTGGAAGATCAAATAATTTATAGTCAATTGAAAAATTAGGAAAGCATATGAGATGATTGTTGGTCTGAAGGTCTCAGAAGTAGATGACAAACAGGAGAGACCTCAAACCTGAGTCGCTTTGTACAACTCTGGTAACTTTTTCTTTTTTTGCTTTCAGAAGTGGCACCTGCAACTCTAATGACATGACTACTGTCATGCAACCAGTTAACTATCTACCACACAGTGTAAGGGTTTATATCCTGATTTATAAGTATGCCAATAATGCTGTCATGGGAAATAATGCCAAAGGCCTTGCCATGACCTTCCTTTGACAAAGTCAAATTAGTGAGAGTCCAAGGTTAAGAGGTTTTCAATGGCCACAGTAGTAAGTTCTGAGGTAATACATTGTATAGCTTTACATATGATGATATTGAGGGTAGTACATTTATAGTTACCAGGGTCTGTGACTGGGCCACACTTGTGTAACAGCACTGTAACATCTGTTTTCCAGGTTTCAGTAATGTAACCTGTATAAAGACTTAGATTAAGGGGATGAAGTAAGGATTCAGATAAGTCATATTTGACACTGATAATCAGACAACTTGGTTTATTATCAGGGCTCATGGATGAAGTATTCTTATCTTCTGAGAGGGCCAAGAAAACATGCTCCATGATAAGTAAAGAGGGTGGCTGGGACCGTGTAATCTTTGGAATATGCAAATGTGGATGGAGCAGCATTTATACGAAATTTGTCGGTTAGCATATTACATATTTACTTTGGATCAGAGTGTGCAGTCTTATTGTGGAATAGCTATAAATATTGCTGAACATTAATTCTAAACTTCCTGACGTAGTTATGAAAAGAGTTACAGTTATTTTTTATTTCATTGGTTATTTGAAGTTGATAACTATTTTTGAGCTTATGCACACTCTTGTGTAGGTAGAATGAGGCCTCTTATAAGACTTAAGTAAGTTATTTCTCTCGTTATACAATTTTATATGGTATTCCACCACAGCGGCTTGATTTGTTATTAATTTATTGCTGTATTTGGTAAGGATAGGGACTGCCTTAAAACACATTTATTTAAGAGAAAGTAGAATTGAGAGGCATAGACAGCAGCAGCTTTAGTAATGGGATCCATCAGGGGTGGATTACAGGGCAGCGTATTCATCAAGTAATTGAGGAAGGCTTGTTTTTGAGAAGTCCCTAAGCACAGAGGTATTTACAAGGGAAGTACCACCACTTTTAATGGAAAAGATCAGTAATTTATGGCCTGGATTAGCAAGGCAGGATAATATATATTGAGATGTGCAAGAAATGGCAATGTTTGTGAGGAATAGCTCAAAGATGTTGGCACCCTTAACATGACAGTTAATTATTTGTTAAAGACAGTTAGCATTTATAATGTCAAGGAAGCACTGGACATGCCAACCATTGCAAGTGTAGTAAACCACTTTATTGATGGATAGTGGAAATCCCACAGTAGAAGAGTAATGGGTTTAATTGGGATTTCAGTAAATGTATTAAGATAGGCTATCATGCTGAGTGGGGGACACAGAGAGAGTTCAAAATATAGCTATGACGTGGTAATTAGTCTCATCTATGGTGATTCGGATATTTGGGCATTCATATGTGGCATATTTTTATATGAAATAGTACCTACACTCATTTTATCTGATTGGTCAATGTGTAAGATTGTATCTTTGAACTGTGTGGAATTGTAGCATGAAGTTCTTTACATAAACATTTAAGGGATCCTTCTGTCAAATTGGTGTGTACTGTTGCACAATCCAATTTATAAGCAGGTTGTAACACTACAAAATATCTCAACTGAGTTCTGGCCAGATAAATGAATCCAGACAAAGTGACTTACATATGCCTTTTACAAGTAGCACAATGGTTCACAAACATGTATGGTGTTTTCTAGATAACACGGTTTCAAAATTATTCATAAGAGTAAAGATTGTGATGGCAATTCCAAAAACTGAAAGACACAAATATGCAATTAATAATGCTCCTTCAATCAGTGTAAGTCAGTTTAGCTGATCATATGCATGTTGCACCCTAAAAATATTCAAGGGTAATAATTCTGTAACAACTTTGAAGACCTGAAAATCTCAAACATGTAGTCAGTAATGATTCCCCACTGCGTCATTTTTCTTAAGCTGGTATAGTTGATGTGTGTGTGTGTGTGTGTGTGTGTGTGTGTGTGTGTGTGTGTGTGTGTGTGTGTGTGTGTGTGTGTGTGTGTGTGTGAGCAGTAGCATAAATAGGGCATGGCAAAGGGGGCAACTGCCTTGGGTGCAAAAAGTATTAGGGGGCACAATCAGTCATCTGAGACTGAACTTGATCACTCTTTATTACATACTGGCTTTTAAAATAGGGTATTGCATTTCGCCATTTGCTGTCAAACTTGAGTGCTTAAGCACTCTTTGTGTGGTGTAAACAGTAACAAGCAGTTTGCTGCAATTTAAAAGGAAAAAAGATTTGTTTTTTTTTCTTTCTTCCTTTTTTTTTCTTTTTTTTTTGTTACTTCAGGTAAACAAAACCTGAGCATTACAGCAAGCAGTTTACTGCAGTCTGAAAAACCTGAGAGCTACATTGTTTTTCTCTCAACTAAATCTGAGGAAGGACGGTTGGGGGCAGGGTGCAAAAATGGGATCTGGTTGGCTCCTGCATTTCATTTCTGCATTAGCCATCAGATTACCGACTTTTTTTTTGTATTTTTCCATTGAAGATATGGGGCAGAGAGGGTGCATGTATCTGGCCTCTGGTCAGTGTGTCAGTACAAGGAGCAGACTGTTTTTTTTTTTTTTTTTTGCAGAGGTGGTGTATGCCTGTGTGTGTGTGTGTGTGTGTGTGTGTGTGTGTGTGTGTGTGTGTGTGTGTGTGTGTGTGTGTGTGTGTGTAAGGCGTAAATGGGCACTGGAAGACATTGGTTCACAAACAGTGTAATAAGACAGGTACATAGGAGTGCTTGTCCAAATACCAACCATGTAAGTAGTTTGACTGCAGTCCAGTTTGTGTGTGGATGTTGGAAGCCTATATCCAGGCCAGCAATGCCTGTTCCCTTTATGCTGTTGACTCAGGATGTACTTTGTAAATCAGCTATTAAATCAGACTCTTGTGCACTTTCCTACTATTACTTTGCTCTCAGTTGGCAGCGGTGAGATTCAAGCATCATCAGTGCAAGCTATCTTGATGCCACTGGGTGGCATCCTGCCATCTAGGTGTCACACTGATGGCAATGGTCCATTCATACTGTCAGTTTTTGGGGAACGAGTGTCAACACACCTTTACAGCACCCACTGATAAAACAGATTTAAGCATGAGAATGAAGCAAAGCTATGGCTGAATTTTTTTACCAGCTCTAGCATGCAGAAACTTTAGCTCATTTCTGAGAAGACATTAGTCTTATCTGCAGTTGTGAACTACTTTTGGTCCTAAACATATAATTGTTTGACTCTAAACTGCAGTAAGAAAAGCAAAGACAGTGCTACTCAGAGTTGTTTTCTCTGCAAATACCTTTGATTAGTGTATCGGAACCTGTAGTTCATTTCCATCCCTGTCAGTGCTTACATGCTTGTCACCACCAAATGAATACACACGTCAGGCTGCATTTTAAAATAAAAATAATTTATTTGTCTGTACTGGTATTAGTACTGCTGAAAGTGCTACTTCCCCAGCATGCAGTTAATATAAGAAGCTTTGTGGTCAGTGTAACTTGATGGTCAGAGCGAAACCATGTGTGCTTTTTTTCCCCTTTTTGACAACTGCTGCATTAAGAAGATCCTCACTGGCCTGTGAGTTAATAAAAAAATAGATTCTGCAGACCCAGCTGAATAATTGTACGTATTGTTCCAAGTAAGGAAGACAAAATCAGAAAGCAGAACTTATGATATTGAGATTTTCTGATTTTTAAAAGCTGATGAAAAACAAATATTTAATTTTATTGCATAAATAATGAAGTTATTGAGGTAGTGATGAAACTGAGAGATGCAAGTCTAAGATTATCCACAATGCATGGCATTCATGTGCTCAATGGTCACACAAGCAAGCAAGTACACTTGCATGTATGTCTGCATGCGCACTCACTCACACACACACACACACACACACACACACACACACACACACACACACACACACACACACGCAGGCACACGTATGCACACACACATATGCACGCACATGCACACACACAGATATATATTCTAGCATTTTTTTAGTTGTAATATGTTTGCAGTGTAAACGTCAAATATAAGTTCACTTTCAATGTAAAATGAAAACAGAATCCTTCTGCTTAACTTCTGATCACTTACAGTTCCACTTAATGAAGTCTCTCAGTGAAACACAGTGCTCCCTGGTATACAGCTCTGCTCAAGCTGCACTACACTCAAAATATATCTGCAGTTAAGCTTCTGATACTCCTGAAGTAAGTCTAGTTACATTCCCTGTACTCTCACTCAGTCCACAGAACTTCTGTCAGTTCACCTAGTATTTTCTTTATCCTGCTCAGCTCAGGGTACCCCAACAGTCTCCTCCTTGTCTACTGACCCTTGCTATTTCTGTGAGCAGCAAACATCAGTAATGTTTTGGGCTTTCAGGCATTCTTTTAACAACATTTTCCCAGATGATTTACATTATGCAATATAGCTTTACTACCATAATACACTGATTTTATGTGCAACCATTAACATTTTACCATATTGTGTATTTTGCATGCAGAACATTAAAACAGTTTTTTTCTAATATCTCAATAGTGACTATGCCACACTGGCCCCTTTTCTAGCATAGAACCACCCTCCTAGTTCAGTACTGAATGGGATGGATTATATCAGTATAATCCATCTGCATTCCCATGGCAATTGACATGACTATGCCTAAGGATGAAATTAAATGGCCGCAGTGATAAAGTCCATGCACAAAATTTGGTGTTCACATCCCAATGCTTGTGCAACCATTGCAAGGGTACATGATCCTTTACTAAAGTAAAGCCATATCCCAGTCCCAGTCCTACATCAGATGCTTCAGTATACGTTATAAATGGTTGATCAACATCAAGTGCAAATACATACTTAAACAAACTTATCATTCCTATAGAAAGCCTAAATTACACTTTAATTATCACACTAGCATCCAAATTCAACTGACAGTAAAGACAAAATGATATTACTGGAATCATGGAATGTTAAAGGTCTCCAGAATAATAGAAAAAAGAAGTTAATCTTACATCTAATTTATAAATCAGAGGCTGAAGTAACGCTTATTCAGGAAACCCACATGACCACAGCTCAATGGGAGAAGGAAGCAAAAAAGAAATGGATAAAATCAATCATAGCTGCCGGAAATGATACGGCATCTAAAGGGGTAGCAATAATAGCTAAAAACTCTTTCAATGGCACTATAAAAACAAGTGACTGCAATCCTAATGGCAGGTGGTGCTACTTAGTATGTTCCCTTCCATCTTTCAATAGAAACATTTTAATCCTAAATGTTTACGGTCCTTGTATGTACCAAACTGCTTATATTTATGATATATACTCAATTTTAGAAAAATTCCCAAACCATTTATATCTACTAGGGGGGGAGGATTGGAATACGACTATCAGACCTGAACTAGAGAGAACGAACAAAGAAAATAAACAACCTGTTGACTTATCAAATCTTATAAACGAACTAATAGAAGATTTTAATATATTTGATCCCTTTGAACTGTTTAGACATGACTCTGGAATCAGTAAATTCACATTTTTTTCAACACCTCATAAATCATGGTCTAGAATAGATTTTTTTTTAATTTCAACAAATTTAAAAAAAATTGAAATAAAATACTATACAGACCCCAGAACCCTGTCTGACCATGCAAAAATCAAACTAAAAATAAACAAGACTAAACTAAATGCAAAAAGAGCAATATGTATTAAATTGGACCCTAAACCAGAACCTCTTAAAAAACAGGGAACTCTGCCAAGAAGTAAAAGAACTACTTGACCAGACCAACAGTAACTTAGAAAGAACAAATATTCCCTTTGGCATACAGTGGGCAGCGACCAAGGCAACACTTAGAGGTATATTAATACAAAAAGCATCAATACTCAAAAAACAAGCCAAATCCCAAATTGACAACCTAGAACTTAAATTAAAAAATCTTGAAATACAAATGCAACTTAAACATGTCTCAGAGCTTGAGAAGCAGATCATCTCTGTACAAAAACAACTACAAGAAGCACAAATGAACCAGCTCTCCCTTATTGAACTTAGACTTTTACACAGATATGCTGAATGGGCCCAAACTCCCTCTAAAATTCTAGCCAGAATAATCAACATAAAACCTCCCTCTTCCAGAATAAAACAAATTAAACATAATAATAAGTCATTCAATTCGGATAAGGAAATCATAAAAGTTTTCGAAGAAATTTATCGGGAGATCTATGGCCCACGCGCCCTCTTGAAGATGAAATAGCTTCCAATACTTTTCTAGAAGATTTGCATTTCCCACAAATAAATGACACTCAAATAAAGCTTCTTAAAGCACCAATAACTACTGAAGAAATATTTCTAGCCATCAATAAAATGAAATTAGGAAAATCCCCAGGCCCTGATGGCTATACATCAGAATTTTATAAAGCTTTTGCGAAACATCTAGTCCCAATTTTACTCAAAGTATACAATTACATAATAAAATTTGGGGTTGCAGATTTATACATAAATAATTCTAAAACAATTTTCATTCCAAAACCTAATACAATTGGCCATAACCCTAATGACTACTGCCCAATTACATTAATTAACCTAGACATAAAAATACTAGCAACAATATTGGCTCACAGATTGAACAAAGTACTTTTCTTTATCATATCTCCCGAACAGTTAGGTTTTATGAATAATAGGCAAGTCTGGGATAATACGTTAACAATAGAAGCAATAACAAATATGACAGTCAAAGACACTTCCCCCAAGTATAAACTCTCTGTTGATGCACAAAAGGCTTTCGACCAAGTCAATCTAAATTTCTTGTTTAAGATTTTAAAACGTTTTGCTCTTCCTGAGGAATTTATAGCTATGATTAGAGTCTTATATAACAATGCCACCGCCCCATTGCATATAAATAAAAAGAACTCACACCCTATACATATAATCAACAGCACTAGACAAGGATGCCCACTCTCCCCATACCTTTTTAACCTTTACTTAGAAGTCCTCCTTCTAAAGTTAAGTCAAAAAACATTTAACCACTCTATCTACATCTCAAGTGTTCAAATTAAATACACGGCATTCGCTGACGATCTCAACATTTATTTTCAGTATCCCTCCACTGATTTAGTAAAAATTCTAAACTCTATTGACAAGTTTTCTGCAATCTCAAACTATGCTATGAATCCAAGTAAATCAAAAATATTCCCGTTAAATCCTCATAATCATAAGGAAATTTTATTTCCAGATTCAAAGATTAAAATAGAATACTCACTCAAATATCTAGGTGTCACCTTTATCCACCCACACAAAGAAATTATAAAATAAAATCTTTACATAGTTTGGTCAAAAATTACAAAAGATTTGGACAGATGGAAAAATTTAAACCTCTCTCTTCTTTCCAAGGCATCAATCATAAAAATGAATATTCTCCCCAAAATATTGTATCCCTTTCAAGCTGTTAGCCAATGTGTTCCAAACAAATTCTTCTCCAGAATGAAAACAACACTGGGTAAATATGTGGCACCCGAAGAGCATTAGAATTAGTTACAAAAAACTAACACTACCCAAAGTAAAAGGTGGCTTAAGTCTTCCTGACTTTCAGACATATTATCATATTATCAGTGCTAACCACATTATGCGCCTAACCCAATGTGAACCTTCTGACGCTTCCTGGAACCCTCTTTGGATAAAAATGTATTACCAGAATCTAAGCACCTCTAATATTAATCCAAAAGTTATTCATTTCCTCAACAACAAAACCCTAAGAAATTTCAAAATACATCCCATAATAATCAATAAGGTAACATGCTTTCAAAAGCTTGTCACTTCCTTAAACATAAGGAACTCCTTAATTATGGCACAACCAATACACATGAATCCTGAAATCAAATTAAATAACAATATGTTAAACCTAGAAAAATATCCAAATATTAAAAACTGTACAGTATGGGACTTCTATCAATTAAAAGATCAACCCCTAAGCTATATTGTTGATCTCTTGGCATCAAATAAAAAATACCGCTTAATCATTAAACAAATATTATATTTAATAACCCTGAAAACATCAGAAATCAACGTAACTTCACAAGAATTCCAGATATACCAACAATTCATCTCCTATTTACTACAAAAAACCAAAATGCTCTCAAATACGACTAATCACCCGAACCAAATACCAAAATGAAACTCTATACTCAAACTATTGGATGACCAAAAATGTGAAATTAACTAACGAACAAAAATTAGCGGCGATAGACATAATTACAAAACTTACCCCCTTCAAAAAATTAATCTATACTCAAATCATGATTAATAACAATGCTTACTATACACCACTCTTTCTGAGTAAAATAGACTCCAATTCCTCACCATTTTGCCCCACATGCACTAACACAATAGCTGACATTCTCCATATTTTTTGGTCTTGCAAAAATGTCCATAAACTTTGGTGCTCTCCATGAGTGAAATTGGAGAAATCAGGCTATATGAAATCCACCCTCTCATGGGAAATGTCAGTATTAAATATTTTCCCCAATACATACACATTAGAATCCAAACATATCATAGTAACATTAAGTGCACTACTTAAATCCTACATAGCTCTTAACTGGCTTGACAGATCTAAAATTTCCTGGTCAGAATTCAAAAATATAGCTATTCAATATGATTTGGCTAACAAATTAAAAACTGTGAGTCAAAAGAAATTAACCTATTTCAAGAAATACTGGGAAAAGCTTATAGGAATTATATCCTAGATCTACACTAAAATTAGAGTATATTACTTTATTATACTACCCCCACATCAAAACCAATCCTTCTTCCAACATAATGCGGAGACTATGTATATCATACTATACGAATGCTATGTTAAATACATTAGGTGTACCAACGTCCACTAGTACCTATATATTCAACTCCAAACTCTATCACAATATCCTTCAAGAGTGACAACCCAGTGTAAATAATGTAAATATTATAAATAGTTCCTTTGATAGATACAGGTTTATAATCCTCTTTTTTATAAAAATAACAATGGTCAATGGCAAAATAATTATATAAATAATTAGATGTTTAAACTTTTAGTGAGACTCCTATTAAACTTTATATCACATGATATGTTTGTCATTTGCCAAAGCTTATTATAATGAAACATTGTTTCTTTCTTCTGCTTAAACTTTGTTTAAATTCTGCACCAGCAAGGACAAACTCATAGGAATACCGTGAACTATAGTATAAAAATGTGTTATTTGATCCTATGTAATTCCATTGTTATTTTATTTCTACTATGTATTAACTGTTTATAACAAAGAAAAATTTTGGAAACTGAAATAAAAATTTAATTTGAAAAAAAAAATCAAGTGCAAATAAGACTGTCTTCGAACACAATGTAACTTTCATTTGATTAAAAACTTAATTTGCTGCTGAGGTCCACCTTAACTAAAAAGGGTGCCTTACCTTTTTTTAGCTTCCATCAGAGACATGTTAGGATATCAGTGTTAGGTAAATATTTCTACAGTAGCATACTAGACCTAAGAACATTTTCAACTATTTTTTTTTGTACTGGTATAGGCCAGCTCTTTCAGCTTCTATTTTGTACATTAAGTATCCAGCACAGCTTTTGCTTTTGATAGATGTGACTTCCAGCCCACTATGTAGATTACTACATCAAGGTTACCCTAAATAAAGTATATATACATTTACATTCCATAATGTAAGACCTGCATTTGGTGGGCAATATCTAAGTTAAACCATTTTGACTGCTGCTGATTCCTATATACTTCCCTGGAAACCACTCATATGAAAGTTGCCTTGAGCACTCATATGTAGCCCTAAAACATTTACCTAAATATTTAACCTCACCATAAATATATAGATATTTATCTATAATATCACAAATAATAATACAATCATACCCTGTACCCCTGCATCCCCTGCATATTATATATTCCTACTCCAAGATCACACTACAGTAAGGAAAAGGGTAAATTTCCTGATCCCCACTGTAGTGTGATCTGTTATCAGAAGGTTGATCCCATATTAGTGAATGCACACAACCATTTGCTAATAAGGATTCAAACATTTCCAGATCGACATTACGGAAACTGGAAAATTTGTATAAGTGCCATTCCACATTTTATTTTAACACTAAACCATACTTGCATATTGCATGTTCTCATTCTCACTCTATATGATGTCATGTGTCTATTGAAATAGGTCCAATGGGATCAGTGCTCTAGCCTGGTTAACAAATTTAAAATAAAATAACATGGGCTCTAGATGATCATCACTGTTGAAGTGACCCTGACCCCATGTGGAAAAATAGGAAAAGGGGTTGTGGATGGACCTAAACATGTACATACACACACACACACACACACACACACACACACACACACACACACACACACACACACACACACACATACACATATCTATGTATTGCTCTATATATATAGTTATAATTCAAAAACTGACAGTTCAGAATGCAGACAATATGAAATGCAGTCTCAGAATGCTAACAGCTCATTTAGCTGACAGCACATAATGCAGACATTTCAAAATGCAAACACAGTAAATGAACGAGTGTTGATGGATTAGAGTTAGCACAATGGTTAAGTAAGTTTTAGTGTTTTGCATGTCTGTTGGTGCATGTTTCAGTGTTTGAGCCTGTATTGTGTAGTGGTAATGATATGGAAAAGGTTTTCCTAAGGTAAGGTGCAGGGACAGGATTAGGGTAACACTATCACTGCTCAGGAAAAACAATGACATTTGTTATTGCTATGTTTTTTATTTGTTTTCTTTTGTTTTAGTGTAGTTTACTTGTTTTATGATTTATTTACTTTGGAGTTCCAGATGATTTTGTTAATGTTCTGAGTTCAGTATTTTGATCTCAGTAATCAGAGCTGTCAGTATGTAGGTGTCAATACTTTGAATGTCTGCATTTTGAAATTTTGGTGTATTGATATATATTAATTTATAGGTTCATAGATTCTTTGGTAGGTACTAGGCTATCGGCCCAAGGACCTACATAAGCCTAGCCAGCAAGGTACCATAGCTTACGCCACCCAAGAAAGTTATTTTCCTGTGCCATTGTCCAGCAGAGACACAGAAGTGATCCCTGGGGTGTATTTCCTATTTCCCATCCACTCATCAAGATTTTTTTTGATGAGTGCTAATGAAGAACTTTGCTTGACATAGATGGGTAGCTTGTTCCAGAGTATAGGAAGTCTCTGGGACAGGAATCTCTCCATCCAGCATGTCCTGTTTATTGTGGTGACAAGGTTTAGGTTGGAGGGATTGGGATTTCTTTAGGTGTAGCATGTCCAAAAGCTCTGGGTTTGACATAGCTTTATATGTTAGGCAGCGATCACCTCGGAGTAGGCGATATGCTATGGAGTAAAGCTGGAGTTTTTTGAGGTGGTCAGTTTAGGGCATCTGTTTGAGGCCAGTAATCCTCTTTGGGAGATACTTCTGTGGCCTTTCCAGCTGTTGCAGATGTCTTGTGAGGTACATTCCAAAAGGGGCATTGTACTCTATACTGGGTCTAATGAGTGACGAGTAGAGGGGAACAATGACCTCTTTTTTCCTGGATGAAAACCCTTTTATGGTGAGGTGTGCCACGTAGAAGGACTTCCTGACTACTGTGGCGATGTGACTATCAAAGGAGAGACTACTGTCCACCTGGGTCCCAAGGTCTCTTATCACGCATTCGGTGTTAAGTAGATTGCTGCTTATGTGGTAGTTTATGGGTACAGAGTTTTTACCAAAGGGGATGACACTGCACTTTTTGGCATTGAGCTTGAGGCCATTGCTCTGACACCAGGCATCTGTCTCAGCGAGGCCCTTCTGTAGGATATCCACATCATTTGGGGACTTGACTATGGCTCCTAGTTTGCAGTCATCTGCGAACTTCATTAGCCAGAGGCCTTCTGTGTTAGCCTGTACTTCAGAGAAGTAGATACCAAACAGGGGAGATCCCAAGACGGAACCCTGTGGTACTCCACTTGTCACTGCTTTGAGGTCAGATTTATCTGCATCTATTACATAACTATAACTATATGTGTGTGTATATATATATATATATATATATATATATATATATATATATATATATATATACTTTACAAAAGCATTCTATGAGCACCTGCAGGAATGCATGGATCGTGCTATCCCAAATAAAACCAAGACTCACTCCTCCAAAAACAGGAGACCTGTCTGGTGGACCTCGGCCATAAATAAGATATACAACAGAAGGAGGAAGCTACTACATGACAGAGCAAAATCCCAAAAAGGGAAGGCATCTCTGATCAGTGTTAGCAAGAAACTTCGATCCCTCTTAAAATCATCAAAGGCCAGTTTCGAAAGAAAAATTGCCCTAGACACTAAAGATAATCACAAGGCCTTCTTTAGTTATGTCAGGAATATGGGTGAAAACTCCCAGATATGCTCTGAATTGTTGCATAATGGTACAAAATATACCAAACCTACAGACATAGCCAACATCCTGGCAGACAGATTCAGCGCAAACTTCTCCCCCCCTCCCCCCCAAAGGAGCAAATGCCTATCCCAACTGAATATGACCTCGCTGACATCACAGATGCACAGGTCAAAGCTGCCCTCTCCAAAGCAAAGAACACAGCATCTATGGGACCGGACGGTGTCCCAGGCTGTGTCCTACACGAGCTCCAAGAAGAACTGAACCCTCACATTAAGTCACTGTTCAAACTTAGCCTTACTACAGGATATATACCCAAAGAATGGCGTACAGCTACAGTGGTCCCACTCCACAAAAGTGATGCCACAATGGACCCCAGGAACTATCGCCCCATAAGCCTGACTAGTCTGGTCTGTAAAGCTATGGAGCGTATTATCATGGAACTCATAAACAAAGACATTGGGAGCCTCCAGACAATGGACCTTACCCAATTTGGCTTTGTTAAGGGCACATCTTGCCTCTTAAACCTAATTGATTTCTTTGAAACAGTTACCAAAGCCATAGATGAGGGCAAGGTAGTCCACACAGCCTACCTGGATCTCGCAAAAGCCTTCGACACAATACCCCACTCGGGCATCATAAATAAGCTTACCAGCTTAAATATCAACCCCTATATCACAAGATGGGTTGCAAACTGGCTCACGGATAGAACCCACATGGTCAGAATCACAGGTGCCATGTCCGAATCCAAACCAGTTCCAAGTGGCGTCCCACAGGGCTCAGTTCTGGGACCTCTCTTGTTCGGTATATACTTCTCTGAGGTTCAGGCTAACATGGGGGGATTATGGCTGACAAAGTTCGCAGATGACTGCAAACTGGGGGCCATAATCGAATCTCCAGCTGACACAAGCATCCTCCAAAAGGGTCTCACAGAGATGGATGCTTGGTGCCAGAGCCACGGCCTCAAGCTAAATGCTAAAAAGTGCATAGTCATCCCCTTTGGGAAAAACAAGGTGCCCACAAATTACCACATAGGTGGTAATCCATTAATCTGGAAGAAGTAATTAGAGATTTGGGGACAAACGTAGATAGTAATCTCTCCTTTGATAATCACGTTGCCAAAGTGGTTAGAAAGACCTTCTATGTAGCCCACCTTATCATGAAAGGGTTCGCATCTAGATGTGTCCCTCTACTCATCACTCATCAGGCCCATAATTGAATACAATGCCCCTTTTGGGATGTACCTTACCTGGCACCTGCAGCAACTGGAGAGACCCCAAAAGTACCTCACCAAGAGGATCATGGGCTACAAACAGATGTCCTATGCAGCTCGACTAAAGAAACTCCAGCTCTACTCAGTTGCTTACTGCCTACTCAGAGGCGATCTATGCCTGATGTATAAAGCCATGTCAGACCCAGAATTAATGGACATGCTCCACCTCAAAAAATCCAAGTCCCTTAGAGCTACATGCTCCAGGGACTTAAACCTCAGCACAAAAATAAATAGGACATGCTGGAGGGACAGATTCATTTCCTAGAGGGTCCCCTCACTCTGGAAAAGAATCCCAATTCATGTTAGACATAGCCCCTCGCTGACCCTCTTCAAGCGAAATCTGGACGCGTGGATGGGAAATCGCAAATTCACCCCTGGGATCTCTCCTGTGTCCCTGCTTGACAGAGGCACAGTAAACTAATCTTAAAGGGTACCTTCTGTGACCTACTTTACAGAGGTACAGTAGGCTAATCTAATAGGGAGGCAGAAGCCAAATACACTCTGGCTAGGCTTATAAATGCCCTAGGGCAGATAGCCTAGTATCTACCTATGAACTTATGAACCTATATATATATATATATATATATATATATATATATATATATATATATATATATATATGTGTGTGTGTGTGTATGTATGTATATATATATATATATATATATATATATATATATATATATATATATATATATATATGTAAACACACACACACACACGCACACACATACATGAAGCTGGCATGTGAGATTCTTCAAAAACTAAAATAAAAGGTCATAGGCATTCAGAAGCCATGTAGCTGAAAAAGTGGTATGCTTTTAAGGGATCACTTGCATATATCCCATGGAAAACCACTACAGGAGTTTTAGAGTATTACACAAGACTCTAGCTTAACCTTTTTACACTTTGGTAGGGTATATATATATATATATATATATATATATATATATATATATATATATATATATATATATATATATATATATATTGATCATCTTCATGATAATTCTTGAC
Source organism: Protopterus annectens (assembly GCF_019279795.1). Taxonomy (NCBI): domain Eukaryota; kingdom Metazoa; phylum Chordata; order Ceratodontiformes; family Protopteridae; genus Protopterus; species Protopterus annectens. Next base: position 564,416,393 of record NC_056726.1, on the reverse strand, counting down.
ATGGCTTTACATATAAGACTATTGAGACTTAAGCATCTGTAGTTTCCAGGGTCTGCAGATGGCCCACCTTTGTGCATAGGGATGACTGTTGCCTTTCTTCATTCATGAGGCATGAAGCCTGTTTGGAGGCTACAGTTAAATAGCAATTCCAGGGGCCCTGATAGGTCATGTTTTATGCTATTTAAAAGGCATCCTGGGATATTGTCTGATCCCATTGATGCAGTGTTCTTGGTCTTAGAGAGAGCATTAAGGACCTCTTCCCTAGTGATAGTAGGGTGAGTTATATTTGATGATATTTCCTGAGGGAGGGTTGAGTGAGGAGAGAGGAGTAAAGTCGGAGCTGAATTTATCAGCCAGGAGGTTTGCTATTTTTTCTGGCTCAGTATAGGTGGCTCGATTTACAATGAGCGCTGCACACAATTGTGTATTGCCTTTGAGGTTGCGGACATCTCAGAAGAATGCTTTGTGGTTGTCCTTGGCCTGGGAGGCCAGACTTACCTGAAATTTGGCTTTGGTAGACTTTATTTGTCCTCTGAGTTGTTTGTTTAGTTTATAGAGTGCTTTTATCCTGCTGGGTGCTGCACCTCCTAATTTTACCAGGATTTTCTTCCTCCTGTTATACATCCGATTGATTTTGAGATTCTGCCAGGGTGGCTTGTTTTTTGAGTTAGTTCTGTACTTCTTCCTGGTGGGTACAGCTGCCTCTATACAGCTATTACCATGCTTGTACATGGTTTCTGTGAACAGTTCTGCATAGGCAAAACTGTTCTCAGGGTTTATAGGGGCGTGAAATTTTGCCAGGTTCTCACTTAATAGAAGGAGGTTACCTTAGAATAGTTCCTGAATATTCCTGGTTTAGCTGGGGGTCCAGGTTTTATTTTTACTTCAAAGAAGATAATTTTGTGGTCTGACCTTACCAGGGAAGGCATTACACTAGGGGATGTGCAGCACTCTAATATATTACTGAGGACCAGATCCAGTATGGTTGCACACCTGGTTGATGTACTGACTATCTAGTCCAGGGAATTTGTATTTACAAAATCCAGGAATCTCTGTGCATGTACGCTTGATGTCATATAGGATTCCCAGTTAATAGTGGGGTAATTAAAGTCTCCCATGAATATGGTATTGGGTTGGATGGTTAGTGTTCCTAATAAGTTTAAATATATGGTATGGGTTTCCTGGGTCATGGAGGGCGACCTATAGCTTGCAAGGAAGTGGTATTGGATTTTACCTATAGTTATTTGAACATGGAGCAGGTCAAGTGCATTGTCCTGTTTAACCAGCCTTGAAGTATATTTATTTTTAATGTAGATAGAGATACCCCCACCTTTAGTCCCTGCCTGTGAAGTAGCTGGTCTAAATATGTGGAAGGCATTGTAACCCTAGACTGTTGGTGTGCTGTCCGCGGCTTTAAACCACGTCTCTGAGACTGCACAGACATCAGCATTCTCTAGGGTAAATAGAGCTTCCAGGGTGTGGAGATTTTTTGTTTAGGCTCCTAGCATTGAGCAGTAATATCTTTAGATTTTCTTGGTTTTGATTTACTATGTTGGAAGTACTTTCAGTTTGGCATTGCCTAAAAAAGGCACTATGGGGGAAGACAATGTTTTAGCTAGAGGGGAGAGGTGCAGACCGTCCCTGGCAAAGCAGCGTGGTCAGTTGACCATCTCCTTCCATGCTGACAAATATTGCCCCTCCTTAGAATGACACTAGAAACTAAGCCAATTATTAATGTCAATCATCTTTTGTTTGTATTGTGGCATCATCCTTGGAGAAGGTAAAATGTTGCTCAATGGTAGGCTCATACCAGCCTGAGACACATATTCCAAAAGCTCTATGATGTCTCTCTTCATATAATCTAGGGAGGTACATCTCAGGTCATTTACTCTCACATAGACTATGACTGAGTCATATTAGTAATTGTGATCCAATGACCTGAGTGCATGCGTAATGTGTCAGATCCTAGCACCTGATAAGCATATATAGATATATATAAATATAGATATAGATATATAGATGTATAGAAATGTATAGCTATATAGATTTATATGTAGTTGTTATTTATATATATGTGTATGTGTGTTTATTTATTTACCTAGGCCTGTGTACATATACCTATCTTTCTATCTATCTATCTATCTAGAGAGAGAAAATAATCTGTTTACCTTATCTACATACATCGGTACACCTATATATATATATATATATATATATATATATATATATATATATATATATATATATATATATATATATATATAAACAAAAGGGTAAAATGGTCACACAGACAAACCATTCAGTAAAAACTGCAAGAAAAACCCAGCTGAGCTAGGGTTTTCACTGTGTGATACATTAAACCTCCTGTAATGGAGGATCATAGGAGATATGCAAATAGCCACTTAATGGCATCAAGTGTTTCAGCTACATGGCTTCTGGATGCCCATTACTTTTTTTACTATTTCACTTTTTAAGTCTTACATTCAAACCAATAAAGGCGAACCCCACTACGTGTGGACATGCATGTTTTGGCCTTTTAATTGACCTCATCTTTCTCCCTGTTTCTGAAGTATAGTCGAAATATCTACAACATGAGTGGATAGTTTGACTATACTTCAGAAACACTTTAAAAGAAAAATGTGTAGACTTTGATTCCTGACATTGTACCATACAGCTCAGTCTAACTACACTCCACATGACCTCAAAAGAGATTTGTTTCATATCAAAACAACATATAGCTCCAAATAACAAAATTAATTTACAAATGAGGACAGAAAACAATTTTGCATTGTAGGCTAATGTTGGAAGTCTCAAAATTTGCTATTCACAGCATGTCTGCTTAAATCTGCCCTTTCTTCTGTACAAATTAATGCATTGTGTATTAATTAACACACACACACACACACACACACACACACACACACACACACACACACACACACACACACACGTGTGCGCGTGCACACACACACACACACACACACACACACACACACACACACACACACACACACACACTATAGACATACCTTATTTGACTACTGCTATTTGTACATTGTTGGTTTTAGTATAATGGTTAAGTTGTTTACCTCACTGTAACAAGGTACAGGGTTTGGTTATCACCTTTACAAGGTAAACTGGCTATGTTTAAAATGGCCAAAAGGGCCACAAGCCTGGTACTTACCCAAATATAACAGCATTTTGAAAATGACTGAGCACACAATTTATTTGTCTTACATTACTGGGAAAGTATGACTGAAAGAAGCCCCTTGTCAGCACAGACCTGGGAACATATGAAAGCATAAAGATGTCATACTTACTGCAAAGGTGGAACAAATCACACACATACTGGTATATCTCTGAATAGCATACAGATGCATACATGCCATGTAGTACAGAGTGCTTCAATTAAATCTCTGACTTGTATGAAGAACAGAGAGACAGGTGTGTTGGGATGAATAAGTCCTTAAAATGCAGGTGAGTGTACAACCTGGCAATATACCTGATGCACCCCCTATAGTTACTTGGTTTGTTGTCACCAGTCCAGTTGTAACATCCAGCTGACTGTCAGCTCTGATGGTTTGCTCACCCACCCACGCCTGGTTTATCAGGGACTCTTACATCTCTGTGATCTATTTCTGAGTTGGTGGGCCACTTCCCATGGTGGATGCATCCCTAGAAATTTCTTGGGTCTTGGTCTTAGCATGCAGTACTGTATTGGTGACCTTGTGACACACCTGAACTAGTGACCTATTGCAAATGTCTACAGCTTTGATATCCTGTACCAAGCTTTGCCATACCTAGGCCAAGACAGCCTTGCTATGTTTTATCATAGTCCAAAATATGCTTGCTATGTGTGCATAGAGCTAACAGTGACACTTCTGTCTTCTGGTTGTTGAAATTGTCCAGCAATTACCACACTTCTGGCCCCATAACAAGACATTGAGACCAGTCCATTACATGTGTCAGTAACTGTATATGTGTGCATGACTATCCTTAGTTGACTTCTGTGTCTCAGCACTACCCCCTTCTCTTCATTTGGTGGCCACATAACTGTCTGCTGTCAACATGTGACCATTCCCACACTGTTCCATACTGACAACAGTAATACACATATTATCACTGCCCACCTTCCTGCAGTGTACTGATGACCATGCCATTTTTTATATACAGAAGCCGATGTTTCTCCTGTAGCATGTCTGGCACTCTCTGCCCATAGCTCATATTGTGCTAGCTCAATGGGACACTTACCTGTCATGTGCTTGTGCTATGTTCTCTAAAATGGTGATCCCCCAGCTGGACATTTCTCTGTCATGTTCTTGTGCAGTGTGGGCTGTCACAATGAGTCACCAATGTGGGTATTTACATGTTATAGCCATGTGCTATGTAACCTCACTCTCATCCAGTTTCCTCTTTCTTCCTGTTGCTGCAGTCCACCATGAGTGTCCAAGTATAGTACAGAGGTACATTACCAGGTGATTTGGCTTTTTTCACTATGCCTTCACCTCACTTAAGTGTCTTTTCAACACCAATCCTACTTCTGGCTTGTTAGTCTTGATGCAGGCTTCTACAGTATGAGGGCCACTCTTTGTAGTATGTAAAAATGGGTCTCATAGCATGCCAGTTGTGGTAATGAGGTAATTTAGAGTAAAGTTCTTTGAACAGCTACCATTATGCATTGTGCAGTCATACTCAGAAAGCAGTATAATGCTCATTCCCGCCCATCCACGGGCTAGTAGAGATCCACAGTATGCTAATGCATGGAACCTCAAAGTCCATATCTCATTGTCTCTGCACTAGTGATGCATTCATTATTGCAAATAATACTCATCATGTGATGTCCAAACCTGCAGTCATGGACATGAGGTTACCATTCTGCTCCTTGTGAAGACCAATATAGTGGACACAGCCACTTCAGGCACTGTTTTCAGCAAAGCTGCTACCTGGAACAGCCATCAGAACCCTTTCTTTATCTGCATCTGAAGCATATCAACAGTTGGACACCCATATGGGTACTATCTGGAACACTTGCTGGGCCATTTTGATGGCCCATTAAATAAAGGGATTTGCTTGGCACTAGCTTGCCAGTGTGAAGTATTATGCCACTGGCAATGCCTGCTCTTGTGTGCAGGGCAAGCATCACTAAAGCAACCTCAAAAGCATCACCTTGACCTGCTTGTCTCCTTGCCTTCTTTCAGCAGGTTAATAATAAACTGAATTCTACCAAGTTTCTTTTGTAGAGTCAAGGAGAGAGTTCAAAAGGGAAACTTGTCTTAGGAAAGTTGACAGTGTCCAGACAGTGAGAAGGTACTTGTATGATATCAGTGATTGTACTGTACTGTTGCATTTCTTTTTGGAACATATGCGTGTTCTAATAGGTTCTATTTATTCTCTTTTTTTTATTCTTCTACAAGTTAAGCTACAGTGCAGGTTGTGGACTAGTAAGGGACATCTGAATGTGTTCCACCAGACCCATCTAGGTTTGGTTACTAGCAGTCACTAGGCCTGCTTCTCATCAGATGTGGGAGGGAGGTCACCCTGCTGAAAGTAATATGAACAGCTCACTGGTGTCCTCTGTTGCCTCCACTCAGTGTGCAGAGTTTTCACTTCTGAGAGTGGCTCAGAGGGGATCCCCTTGGTTACCCAGCATTTAATGCAGTAGCTGGTTACATGAAGTGCTTCACAAGTTGTCCTTCCATATAGATAACATGGAGTGCCTTGTGGAGTAGTTGGTAAAGTTGAGTGACTGTCTGGTCCTAATAATTAGGCTACCAGAGGCCAGGGTGAGCTGTCTTCTTAGTCAGTCAGATAGGCCTCCCGTACCCCATCTCATTCACCATCTTCTTGTTCTCCTCCCTTATGTATAATTTCCCATGCCCTATTTGCAGTACAAGCCTTCCCACCAGCAGTTGTACTCCCTTGTACTTCTGTATACCTCTACCATTTTTTTGTCCATACATCGCATCCCCTGTCTATCTCTGCATTTTATATTTGTTTGTTTGTGTGTTTCTTTGCATGGTTCTACTTCTTCCTTATTCTGCTTATCCTTCCCACACAACATACTTGTGACCTTTTACATCTACTCCTCTATTAACCATCAAAAACTGTTCTCCTTCCACCCCAGTCTATTATTCGTTACAGAGCTGTAGCCTGGATGAAGCAATGTGGGCAGCTGTCCCAAGGGCAAAGTGTTAGGGGGCATCATTTACCGAATGCAATCAGTCTTCAGTGCATTACCAGTTTTCAGAAATGAAAGCTATTATTGCATCTGTGGTAAGAAATGAAATTGTGTAGCACTCTATGCATGGCATACAGTGTAGCTGCTGAGTGCTACAATTCACACATTTTAAAAGGAAAGAAGAGCTAAATATTTTTAATACACCCCCCCCCCCTATATTTTCTGGCTGTTTGATACATGATTGGTATTATTTTGCTATCAGAAAGAAAACAGTTTTTGTTTTAGATTTTTAACACAATTTGCTCTATCTCCAAAACAGGATTTTTCCACATTTTTCTTTATGAGTAAGAAGAAAATGATTATTGCTGCTGCAGTGTACTAGAAACTTACTACAACCATTTTCAGCATTCATTAAAATAAGTGTTACACTTAGCCCTTGTACAATTTTAATTGGGAAATGCTTTGTACATTTTGACCTGGTACACAACTTTTGTGGAGGTGTTGATAAGAAGTAATGAAAGTGCCTTTTAATTAGCACATCTGAAAAAAGAGCAATATGCTTCAAATACGTTTCTAAACTACTATGAAAATGCATAACTATAAAGGTGTTCAATTTTCTTTAAAAAAATTGTGTATCAGTAAATTTCAAAGACAATCATTGCAATCTATTTTTTTGAAACATGTAAGAGAACTTGACAACCTTTGATAGTTCAGAGCTATCCATATAAGCACATCTTCAAATTACATAAAATACTATTCCTCGAGGAAGCTGTCTCACCTCAAGAAGTAAAGATACCAACTTTATGGATACAAACATCAGCATGAGAAGGGGATGCAGCAAAAAGTGCTTGCAGATGCCAATACGCTGTGAAAAGTGAAGCTGTGTCATACTTTTGTAAGTCTGGGTAGAGGTAAGAACATGGCTCCGATACATGATGTGTGTGGACAGGAAAATGTCTGCACTGCTTACTTATATGAGCAATACTGTGTGCCATCATCATTTGATGTGTACCATAATTTTGGAATGACAACACAAGACAAAATACCAAGCCACCCCCCAAAAGAAAGATAGCAGTTGAAAGTGTTGAAGACAATTCTTTTAACAAGCTACTACCTTGAGGTGTACCCCAGAGACTATTGCTACACTCAGTCATTTCTAGCTTACGAAGGAACAAAACACAGTAATATCTTACGCCTCTGTAATCTCCAAATAAATGTACAAGATCTCAGTTTCTAGAAATTCTGTCTGAAGATAATCATTTGAGGGTCTCCCTAAAAAGCCCAAGAAGTACTGCAGCTGTGGGACCACAAACAAATGCTTTTCAAAGCAGATACACAAAGGATTGTACACAGGTCTTAAAGAGAAACTGATGTGAGACTGTGATGTCATAAATAAAGCTGTCTGTGAGCTAATATCTATAAATGGCCCTAACTGCTTTCGTCATAGAAGAGGTGATCAACCCTTATCAAGAAATACAGACCAAGCAGTATTGGTAAGATGAATCAATTTGGGTGGTTAGAATAATAGGACAAGCAATAAATACCAAAAGGAGCAGACAAAAAGCACCAATTTCTGAGAGAAGAGCAGCTATGACTGATTGTTTTTATATGTTGATTTTAGAGGGTTCCTGCTGTTTTTTCATTGTTTGAGTGTTGACCAATACAGGATAAGGTTATACAATTTATTTACTATATTGGTGGAATTATTGGAAAAAAATCTTCCAAATACAGACTCATTTATTGACATTGGCACTGTGAGCATACAGTCTTTTTTGTTGTTCTTCTACCCAGCAGCTTTGTAGGTAGTTACTAAGCATGCAGTCCAATAGACTATTAGTGAGTCTAGGCCAAATTCCCCCAAGTGACCCAAAGCACTGTTAGGTTAAATGACTTGCTCAGGGTTGCACAGAAGGCAATTGAAGGCTGAGAGAATCAATCTCTGTACTACAGGAAGCAGTTTAGTAATACAGCAATATCTATGAATTTGGCCCATCACTGCTTATGAGGGCCACACAGATCGAAGTTAGCTTACCCAGTGCCTGGTTCAGTTCTCCCAGTCTGTCATCCCCCTCAACTCTAAGTGGAGAAGTAAATATAAAAGGTCTTTCTATGTGTATTGAGGACACATTCGCAAACTGCTTGCTACAAATGTAACAAGTAACTTGCATGAAATTAGACCCTCTTAGTAAAAAAGTCTGCATATCATTGCTGCAGCCTTCCTGTGTCCTGAAAGAGTGCTCTTCAAACTATCTGGAGATATACAGAGCTGAGTATATTTTTCTGGCACTTCAGAGTTGTGTACTGGTAATTGTTGTTTGACTAATTTTATATCATTGCTGGCTGACTTCAGAGTTGTGCACTGTTATTTTTGCTTCACTGTATAGTATTTCAGATCTCTGCTGAAGATGTTGGTTTTCCTATACCCACCCTCCCCTATTCCTGTGTTGTTGTTTTGGAGGCTTTTGCAGTTGCCCGCCCCCACTGTAAGATTTGATCTGGGACACTCCCCCCAGTCCCATCTCTTTACCTCATTCTACCTAATAGTAGATAACAGTAATACTCCTTCTGCATTGTTTTTAGTCATTTTTAATTTAATTGCATTTTTTAAACTGTTTGGTCTAGCATTGCTACATACTCAAGTGTGCTAGCTTGCACTGCATTTGAATTGTTTTGACTGCTGTTTTAGCTACTTTTCTGTATATATATATATATATATATATATATATATATATATATATATATATAAAATAAATAAAAATACCTTTCCTGTAACTAGTGTAGTCCAGATTCAGATTTGCTGTATCCAGGACTGTATGTAAGCTTCTGAGTCCCCCCCCCCCCAAGCTTTCTGTGTTGGAGGGAAGCCTTCTAGCTTATCAGTGGGAGTGGTAAGCATTAGGTAACCTATCTACCACATAAGTTGTGGTTCTGGCCCAGAAATTGTAGTTATTGGCCATTTGGGCAGTTTTTCCATCTTTCTCAACTTTCTGATTTAAAAGCCCACATTTGCACTTGTTTCCCCCCTTTCCTGTAACTAGTTTAGTCCAGATACAGATTCTTACTTTTAGCACTTGAATTTGCTTATTCGTGATCAACACTTGTTCAGAACTTGTAAGCAGCAAATAACCTACTAATTACTACAGCACTCAACCTTCCTCATTACCTAGAGAAAAACAGTTTTGGCACTTACTTTCCTCAATTGCTTAGAGAAAAACAGCTCTCACTTATCTAGAGGAAAATAGTTTTTTTATTCAAGCATGTCCAAGGATCAGCTCCCAGTGTTCTCTCCTGTCTATCTGATGAATCTGGGCATCTTGGGGCAATGTAGAAATTGCCTCATGTACACAGACAACCCTCTCCTCCTACCACCCAACACTACAACCTGTGAGAGATGCACTTATCTAGCCAAACTGGAGGTAAAGCTCTCTCCAATCAAGACTGAACTTGACAGTCAAAAGGAGAAGGTAAACACGTGCACCACACCACACTCATCACATAGTCTCACTAAATCTACACCACCAAAATCCACACATAGAAACACAAAAACATTTGCAGAGGCTCTCAGTAATAATCTGCTCAAGCAACAGAGACCTCCAAAGCAGAAATGCAAGCAACCCCCACCCCCCCAACACAACCCAAATGACACATAGCCCGCAGACTCCGTGTGCCACTCAACCACAGCCAATAAGGCAAAACAACGTACCCAACACACTAGTCATAGGCGACTCTATAGTCAGGTACACTGATGTCCCACTCACCAGGCTAAACAAGGAGAAGGTTACTGTCAGCTGCCTGTCGGGTGCCAGGATCCACCACATAACCCACACACTCGGGTCACTCCACAACAGGTACAAATATGAATCTGTCATTGTCCATGTTGGTGTGAATGACCTGAGATGTACCTCCCTGGACTACATGAAAAGAGACATAGAAGAGCTCTCCGATCTTGTAGCCCAGGCAGGTATGACCCTAGCCCTGAGAAGTATTCTGCCATCACCCAGAATGATGCTGCAGTACAAGGACAAAATGAATGACTTCAACAATTGGCTAAGTTTCTGGTGCTATTCTAAAGGGATCCAGTATCTGTCTGCCTGGGATGACATGGTCAACAGAACACGATGCTTTGCCAGAGATGGCCTGCACCTGTCACCCATGGGATTCCGGATACTGGCAAAGGTTCTTGCCGCCCCTATAGTGCCTTTTTTAGGCAAGGTTCAAATGACAAATTCACCACCGTAACAGGAACAGGCAAGCAAAAACTGAGGGTGATGGTACTCAATGCTAGAAGTCTAAATATCAAAATGCACTCACTCGAAACACTCCTTAAAATGGAGAATATCGATATCTGTGCAGTGACTGAGGCCTGGTTCAAGGCTCCAGAGAGCACCCCTGCACTACCAGGCTATAACTCATACCACACTTCCTGGCCATGTAACCTGGACCGTAACACCAAAGGCAAAGGTGTGTCCATATTCATTAAGGATATCCACACCTCCAGGCTAGTTGCTCAGCATAATGCAGTCGAGGTTATCCAAGTGCAACTAACTCTGGGCAAAACTGCAATCCAAATTGTAGGTTGCTACAGATCACCCACCATGCCCCAGGATTCCCACTCCTCTTTTCTTGATGTACTGGAAAATATTAGAGTTCAACCAAACAACCTAATAATGGGCGATTTCAACTGGGAAAACTACTCATGTACCAACTCCTTCGCTCAACGCTTTCTGGAATTCATAAACTCCAATGCCCTGGATCAACTTATCCACACCCCCACCAGGGGCAACAATATCCTAGATCTAGTCATTACCAATATGAGTGACCGGTGTTCCACACCTGAAGTCAACGCCTCATTGGTCCGATCCGACCATAAGCTAATTACCCTAAATATCCACATCCTGCCTCCACCCCCCATTAAGGAAACCATGGTAAAAAAATTTCTCCAAAGCCAACTTCATGCTTCTTAAGACAGAAGTGGTGAACTTCATGACACCCATGCAGATGGACAATACAGTTACGACTACTGAATTCTACACAATTGCACTTTATAAGCACTAACATGAGTGCATGGATCGTGCTATCCCAAACAGAACCAAACAGAACCAAGACGCTATCCTCCAAAAAAAGGAAGCCTGTCTGGTGGTCCCCTGCCATAAACAAACCGTACAACAGAAGGAAGAAACTCTTGCAAAAGAGAGTAAAATCCCACGAGTGGCGGAGCTCCCTGGTCAGCCTCAGAAAGAAGCTGTGATCCCTGATAAAATCCTCCAAAGCTAGTTACGAAAACAAAATTGCCACTGATTCTAAAGACAACCACAAAGCATTCTATAGCTATGTCAAGAATCTCAATGGCAACACTCAGATCTGCTCTGAGTTACAGCACAATGGCACTAAATATACAGACCCAACTGATATTGCCAACATCCTGGCAGATAGGTTCAGTGCTAACTTTACCCCCTTCTCACCCACTAAAGAGCCCATCTCTATACCGGAAGAATGCAAAGTTCCTGTGATCACGGCTGCACAGATAAAAACCACACTCTCCAAAGCCAAGAACACAGCATCCATGGGACCAGACAACATTCCAGGCTACATTCTACATTCTACATGGACTACAGAACGAACTGGCACCCCACCTAAGTACCATGTTCAATCATAGCCTCACCCCAGGCTTTGTGCTTGCTGAATGGTGCACAGCAACGATTATCCCACTCCACAAGGGGGAGACACCATAGACCCCAGGAACTACCGCCCCATTAGCCTGACGAGACTGGTCTGCAAGGCCATGGAACGTATCATCATGGAACTTATAAACAAAGACTGACAGATAGGTTCAGTGCTAACCGAAGTTACTTTTCCGAAGTACAAGCAAACACAGGAGGGTTATGGCTGACAAAGTTTGCAGATGACTGCAAACTGGGCGCCATAGTAGAAAA
>NC_056726.1:564364282-564399282 GCF_019279795.1 Protopterus annectens | reverse complement strand
TAGTAGAATTATCCATTCAGTTTCCTTTTACTCTCTGTATATATCTTAATGTCACCCCCTCTAGAGTTGGGAGTAATTACTTCAAGTACCTTGAACAAAAATCTATGTGTGTCGTCATTTAATGCTACATGCTTGGCAAGGGCATTATGTTATGTACCTTTCCTTATGTGATATACATGTTCCCTTATCCTATCCCTCAGTGGTCGATTTGTTTTACCAACATAGAAGGATGAACATAATTGACAAACAGCTAGGTATATCACATGAGAAGTCATGCAGTTGGCTTCAGCTCTTATATTAAAAACTTTCTGTTGATCAGGATGAAAGAATTCTGTCTTACTGTCTATGTAACAACAGAAATTACAGCGACCATAGCGTCTTGTGCATCCATTCTGTATAGATTTCCTATCAAATTTAGGATGGCATAACATTCTTTTTAAGTTGTGTTTATTCTTAAAGATAAACCTCGGTGTTTCTCCTACTATCTGTTTAATTTCTTCATCTCTCTGTAATATACCCCAGTGTTTGTCTATAATCTGCTTAATCTCTATATGATCAGATGAAAAAAAGGTGGAGAATTTAGTGAAAGATTCACTCATATTTTGTTTCTCATTATAGCTAGCACTGTTGGATCCAAAGTATGGCATAGCTGATGTGGAGCGTAAATTGTACACTTCGTCTATCTTAGAATGTATTTCCTCGACTTTATATCCTCTGTTTAATAGTCTATATTTCAAATCATTTATCTCAGTGTGAAATCCCTCTTCCATTGGATTCAGTCTGGAAGCTCTAATAGCTTGTCCTTTCACAATATTTCTAAAGACAAAAGGAGGGTGCATACTGGATCTTAGAAGCAATGAGTTAACATAACATGTTTTACGATGAACTCCAGTGTTAATTAAATTATTATGTAGCCTCTCTATATATAAGTCTAGAAACTCAATTCTGTCCTCTGAAAACTTCATGGTAAACTTAAGACATGGTATTAAATTGTTCATGATTAGGTATGTGGATTCAAGTTGTTGGGGTGTCCCTTTCCAAAGAATAAAGACATCATCCACAAAACGTCTGTAAAATATCACATGTTTCTCAAAGAAATTTTGTAGAAATAATGTATGTTCTTCCCAATGTGCAAGAAACATATTGGCGTAGCTGCTGGCACAAGATGTACCCATGACTACGCCATCTTTCTGTCTATAGATGTTATCCTTGAACATAAAGACATTATTTTCTAAGACTAATTCCAAAAAGTGAACTATTAAGTCAATAAGTACATTGGTATAGTCACTGTGATTTTTTCAGGTACTGTAATGTATAATTCAAGCCCAGTTCATTGGGAATCACTGTGAACAGTGACTGTATGTCAAATGTGACAAATAAATAGTCTTTAGTGATTGTTTTGTCTTGAATACAATCATAAAATTCTGTAAGGAATTGTTTAGTGTCTTTTAGTACTATTTTATTTTTATTTAGTACAGCCCTCAGATGTTTCTCTACAAATACTGATAGATGTTCTGTGACATAACCTCATCCAGAAACTATTGGTCTCATGGGTGGGTTCTTATTATCCTTGTGTATTTTCGGCTGTCCTTGAATAACTGGTATAGTAGGTGTTAGAATATTAAGATAGTCAAATAATTCCTTGTCAATCAGTTTACTTTTGAAAATATCCTCTAGCGTATTCTTCACATATCTTATAGTTTCTATAACATCGTCTTTTGTTATTAAATCATAGAATTTGTCCTGCATCAATTCTGTCATTGCTCCGATATAATTTTGCATATCCATAACAACAATGCTGCCTCCTTTGTCAGCTGGTCTAATAACTATAGTAGGGTCTTCCTGTAATTGTTTTAGACTTACTCTTTCTTTATTTATAAGTTAAATTATCTCTCCTTTTACATCTTTTTTGCTCTACTCTATCTGCATAGTATACATGTAACTCATCTTCAGTTAACTTCAAATATGCCTCAACGAGTGGGTGATGGGTTGGCACGAAATCACTTAGTCTCTTAAATGTGAATGCTTCTGTTTTGGAAGTATTGCTAGTTTGGGTTTTATATAACAATTTTAGCATGACATTTCTGCAAAATATTTTCAAGTCAGTGACTGTATCTGTTAGTTTACTGTGACTTCTTGGAATAAAGTTTAGACCCTTGCTTAACAATTGAATATCTTCATAAGTTAGTGTCTTACTTGATATATTGTGCACTAATTCTTGTGCGTCCACATTTTCTTTAAAGTTTGGTTGGATGGAATGTCTCCTGAAAATTTCCTCTTCTGCCTCCCACGACTCATAGACCTCGACCTCTGTGGGCCTTTGTCCATACGTATCGGTAGAGGAAAAACCAATTCAGCATTTGTTTTATTGCTAGATTTTTCTGTAGTTTTAGCCTTTGGTCTCACTACAGCCTCAGAGTCTCGATTCATATGAGGTGTCTTGTCTTTAACTATGTGAACATTAGGATATAAATTAGTGTCTAAGTTCACACTGGGGTGTATGATGTGTATAACATCTATTGAATCTTTACAGTGGGGTTTATCAGTTACATCGATTGCTACATTCTCTATACAAACATCATCATTTAATTCTGTAATCTCATCAGCAGAAGGTATACTCTGAACATTTAAAGTCGACATATTACTATTCCCAGCATTATTGTTTGGAGCATTTAAAGTACACATATTCTTCTTAACTTCATTACTAATATTGTCACATAAGATAACATTCTCTACATTCCTTTTATTCACATATTGTGAACTATTCATAGCATTATCATTGTTCACCATTGCATTACATTCATTCTGTCCATGCCCTGGTCTGGGCCAAGTAAAGACATGGCTTTGTCTAAAATCATTAATGTCTCTTTTAGCTTTATTCCTTTTTGTTGTAGTAGCTTCCTTTCAAATGCTAAAACACAGTCCAGTAAGTTCTCCAGTAGTGGTTGAACCAGAACATCAGCAAAGTCTCTATATAACATTTGTTGCTTCACATTTATGCTTTCTATCAATTTACTTTCTTCTGGTATAAAAAAGTCTATTAAAAGTCTAAGATAATTCCGACTCACCTCTATATTAAGTCTCTGCCATTTCGCTAGCAATTCGGGGTAATCCTTGCCCTGGCTAGGCATCGTAAAAACCCTTAAGTCTCTTGGAATAATGTTTTGATCGAGGCAAAACTGAAAATGTATTCTCTGTGTTTGCAGGCGTTTCAGCTTCATGAAATCCTTTTCAATCCCCTCTAGTAGTATATGCAGCCTTTCCGAGTCAACTGCACCTTCATTCACGTCATCAGTAGCAGTCACATTATCAAAGAAGCACGAAGCGTTAGTAACTTCATTGAGGTATTGTTTAAATCTGCGCTGCAGTACCTCACCCCCACGGTCTTCACCTCTTGGTCGCATTACCTCACTCCCTCGGTCTTCACCTCTTGGGATGTAGTCCAATTCGATGTCAGTCATATTACGCAAAACACTTGTCCCAGTTAGCAGCAAAGCAAGAAATATAATGTATAAAACAAGTAATGGAGGCTGCTGCTGTGCTGGTAAACGCTCGTGCAAGCAGTATAAATCAAAGTTATAGTAAATCAAAATAGCAGGACTGAGCGAAAACAAGTGTAACACTTAAAGTTCAAAGTACTTTATTATCAATAATTAATAAGATAAGCTCTTTCGCTGTGTAGCTTCATCAGATCTTACATTCATTCTAAAATTCCACATCTTATATATACACAGGTTTTAAACAATTAATCAATCAAGTAAGTTAATAATATCTATTTTAATTACAAATATATATGTGCTAACTGATATGTTTTTTATACATATTTTTTATATATAACTTTTTTATATATGTGTTTCCTATGTATACTTTATATATGAGATTGTTTTTAAATGGTTTTATCTTTATCAGATTTGTATATTAAGCTGGGTCTTTGATGTCTGCCTGCTTCTTTAAATAATCATACCAATTAACTTACTTGATTGATTAATTGTCTTATTAATTATTGATAATAAAGTACTTTGAACTTTAACGGTCCTGCTATTTTGATTTAATATATATATATATATATATATATATATATATATATATTTTTTTTTTCCCTTTTAAACTAAAAAAAGATTTTCATCTGTAGATGATATACATATTTTTCGTCTGTAGTGCCTATTTGTAACTAATTGTATAACAACATAATTCCCAATTTGTAAATCACTGCTTAGAATTAGAAATGTCTTTTCTATAACT
Organism: Protopterus annectens; assembly: GCF_019279795.1. NCBI lineage: Eukaryota > Metazoa > Chordata > Ceratodontiformes > Protopteridae > Protopterus > Protopterus annectens. Next base: position 564,395,040 of record NC_056726.1, on the reverse strand, counting down.
AACTGTATAGTATCCCTGTATGCTTCCACTGTTCTACTACCTAATTACTATAAATAACTTTTGTATAGATGTGAGCATTTTTCTTCTCCATGGTTGGTCTACACTGTAATTAATATTTTTTGACTATATAAATCTCATTTTTTGGTAATTCATTACCTAGAAGTAGAAATGTTATTGTCTTTTTTAACTAACTGCATATTATCCATTGTATGTTTCCACTGTGTTACTACCTAATAACTTGGTATATGTTCTTATTTGCTGACTACTTGTGTGGAGCTTTTCTCCCCGGGCCTCCACTGAAAATGGACTTTTCTGGGCCGAGTGGACTATCCCGGTCATCAGACTGTAATAAATAAATAAATAAATAAAATCAATAACTAAATAAAACCTGAGTGCTGTAGTGCTCTGTGCAGGCAGATATGGACTGCAGCAATTGCTTGCTAACATTTAAAAGAAGAAGTTGTTTTTCTCTTTAATAAAATATGTTGAAGGAATGTTGGGGGCAGTGTATAGAAATGGGACTTGAATGGCTGGGGCAGGAAGGAAGGTGAGTGTGCCATGCATCTGTCCACCTGACTGGTGTCAATGGAAGTTCTGGGGGTGGGAGTGTAGGTCTAACTGTAATAAGCTGATCACTTACACTGTAGCTGTCGCCTTACTACATTATTATTATTTTTCTTTTGCTGGTTTATAGTACTGGCTCAGGGTGCTGCTTGAACTAGCTACATATGTTCACTTGTGTATGTGTGTTTGTGTGTGTATCGATATACATATACATATATATATATATATATATATATAGAGAGAGAGAGAGAGAGAGAGAGATTTTTTAACAATATCTCAGATGTTTTGTTTTATAATCAACACTTTCAGTTTTCCAAATGAGATTGCTGCTTTTCATTGTATAGATATTAGAAAAACAAAGTTTGATTCCATTTAAAGTTCAGCAGCTTGCTGAACAACACGTGTTACTGCAACTTGGCATGGAAGAAAACTGCTTGCAATTCAGAATGTGAAAGTGAATAAATGTACTGACTTTCTAAGAAATTATTTTCCTTCCAAGTGCAGTAACTGGTTTGCCAAACTACGGAATTGTAGTAATTCTCCAATTTTGTTATAGTGTTTCTGTTTTGTTGTAGTACTCATGGTCAGAAATGTACAGTCCTACAAAATCCTAGTGTTAACACCTTCTGCAGTTGACACCAGAGCAGCCACAGTGTACATTACTCCCAAAAATAAACCCTTTGTGGTGCAAATTGAGGAGCAATTTAAGTAGACAACAATAACCACAAGAAAAGGAAAATGTTACAGAAGGAAAGGCATGAGAAGCATACGATTTGCATAACTATCTATATAGATAGATAGATAGACAGACAGATAGATAGATAGATAGATAGATAGATAGATAGATAGATAGATAGATAGATTAGATAGATAGATATAGATATATATATATATAATGTTCACAATAGACTGACACAATTAGCTGTGAAAAAATTGATTACAAGGTCATAAAACAGTACAAGCAAACTTTTGCAGCTTTTTTGGTTAGCACTAACATCGTCTAACACTTTTTTTTTTTTTACTGAGATATAATGTCTGGTGTGTTAAGCATTATATTACTGCAGTGACCATGAGGCATTGCATTGCTGTTGCACAAATGTTGATTTTCTTCCCAGCCTACCAACTTCCTCAACAAATAGTCTGCTATCCTCAGCACTTCTTCATTCCTGTAGCTGATGACAGCTGTGCTCACCAAGTCTGAAGTGAAGTTAAAGTGAATGTGCAGAGACAGAGCAGTATAAACTATTAGACCGCAGTCACTACATCTGTCAACCAAATCACTGAAGTCAAATTTTAAAGCAACTAAACAAGGATCATTCCTGTGGCACTGCTGTTTACCTAATGAGATTCAGAATATTTTAAATATAGTCCAACAAATCCATCAAATTGCAAGTTAATTTATAGCAGAACCTTGCACAGAAGACATTGGTAAATTCCTGATGAATATTTAAATATGAACGAGAAACAGACATTACAGGAAAAGCTTTCAAAGTACAAATTTGTATACTTGAGCTCAGGAAGTCAAAGTTCTAAAAGCTGGAGCCTATACTGAGTAGGCGTAACTAGTATATGAGTTTATTTTCAAAGTAGCACTGCACTGGCGGTATTTATAGTAATATTTTGTTTTTCCACACAATATTTATATTTTTACTTATTGATTGGTCCTACTATATGGCTCCACTATCATTAACCAGTTGGTCCAAGCATCCTATCATGTGAGAGCGCCAGTCATCTCCAGGCTAGGTCAGAGTCTTATGACCCACTCAGTTTTGTCTTGAGTGCCTAAGCAGTCCATTCATTCTGCTATGATTAGAGTTGGGAGATAGGGAGCAGGCCAGCTTTTAGATGCAACAGAGTAGCCCACCTACCCTTTAGAGTTCCACATCTCTGTGGCAGTACCTTTGAGCACCATTCAGTTCTGCCTGCTGTAGGAATCATGGCTCTATATGCATTTGCACAGAGTAGTGTGTGCTCAACAGGCCCATGCTTGTCAAGTGTAACATTCAGTGCACCCTGTAGATGCCATACAAGCAACAAGCCAAAGTCACCTTCCTCCCCCTCAGTTCACTGAGCCAGAAATGACGACTCCCTCTTATCCTGCTGGCCCCATCTCTTACACCTTTCAAGCTGCTAATCAAACATGGGTCATTTGGGTCATAATCAACACTTCTCTCCTCTATTCCACAAAGCCAAGTCTTACCTTAGATATTATCATTTTTATTTCCTAGAACAGCCATACTATTTACATGGACTGCATATTTTGAGAATTGGTTTTAAGGAAGACAGAGAAGAAAGAGGCAGAATGTTAAGTGCGTGTGTGTGTTTTGTATATTTGCTGTTGTCAGAAATCTGCTTGTTAACTATCTGTTTCATGATGTAGTAATGGCTTCTGATACATAGTACAAGTTACACATATTTCTGAAATCAGAGTTAAAAGGCACCGTGGTGCTATTTTTTTCTTTTTCATGCCTCATTTAGCATTTATACATGACAGGGTCATATTTTATGTTCATTTAAAATAAACTAAGCATGCAAAGAAACTAAATGACAAGCTATATAAAAACAAATCTGCCAACGGATGCAAAAAATTATATTATTAGGTTACTTATTTACTCGCTTATCACTTAGCCTTGCTTCTAACTTATTTATCGATTGCTTGATTGATTTATTCTGTTAACTTGGTCAGTGAATATACCATTTCCAGCCAATCCCGGGCCAGTTTGTCATTTCCAATACATTGGATACATATGGTACAATTTAATGACACAGAGAATATTAGAAATAATATAGTAGCGTAACAGTTACAGCATGAGCATATGTTGAGAGGCAGTAAGAGAGTGTTATGCACTTGTAACAAGAAAATGTGTCATTTTAAGAGATAGCACAGAATTCATATCAAAATAAATCAAAAATGTGTAAAATTTCAGGAATACACAAGTAAATAATATCGAAATTCAGTATGCTAAACATGAAATGAGCACTTTTCTCTTACACTGACCGTATTAGATTTATAGCGTTGGTAGAGTCAAAAGTTTCATGGCTGCATGGTGTCATATCTGAAAACTGTCTGAATAAAATTAACTAATTATAACCTTGAAAGTCTTTTTTTTCCGTTTTATCTATATTTTTCCAGGTTTCACTAGGTTATTACAGAATTTCATTGATGTTCTTTTAATGGATGATATTGTGCTTACATCATCAGCATTCCTTAGTTTAATATGGATACTCCCTTTGCTGTTTAATTCTGAAGAAATCAATGTATAATCAAAGCACACACATCATGTGCAATTGTTTTAATAACATTCTTTTTTGCATATTTGACATTTTCTTATTTTATTTAGTTATTTTGCAGGGGTGATGAGCTTGTTCAATGATGAACTAAAGTAGATGAATAAACAAAAACAATAAAAGATAAGAACAAATTCAGAACGATTGCTGTAAGTTGTCTTTCCATATTCAAAAACAGCCATACCATGGTGTTTTAACACAAAAGCATGCAGCATCATAGTGGGGTTACTCTGCAGCTATGTTACATGCTAATGGGGTACTCTGGTAGGGAGCCATATGCCAGCTGTAAGGAATTTACACAGTAAAATGATTCAGAAAATTGGTCAGCTGCACAAATTAACATGGCTGTTCATAGTGGCTTATGTTAATGACCATGGCCAAAAGCTTGTGTTCATTTATCATTATAGAGGTGAGTGCTGCGGAGTTTGTAGGACAGCATTGTGGGAGTGTGCATGTGTGAGTGTATGTGTCAATGTATGCTTGTCTGGGAGTTCACAGTAGGGGACTTAGTCCATAATAGGGTAAGGGTGTGTGTGTGTGTGTGTGTGTGTGTGTGTGTGTGTGTGTGTGTGTGTGTGTGTGTGTGTGTGTGTGTGTAAACTGGTGAGACCGTACATGAGTGTGATCAGGTGTGGAGGCTTTGTAAGTGTGTATATGTGTGTATGAATGAATGTGTGAAAGTGTGTGGGGGGGGGGGATTTCATACCTTCACACTCATGTAGAATAATGAGCAAATCCAGCAACACTGGAGGGATAATTGGAACCAATGATGGTATAAAGATGTGGGTGTTGGGGACTACTAGACAGTGGGGTTACTGTAAAGATGTAGGTTGGTGAGGTACAAGGACACCTTAGATAATTATAAAGACATGGATCAGGGGGACCATTAGACACCAGGGATAACTATAAAGATGTGGAACAGCAGGGGCACCAGACAAAAGGGATAATACTAAAGATGTGGGTTAGGAAGAACCAGTAGTCACCAGGGATAACTCTAAAAGGTTGTGTCATGGACCACTGGACACCAGTTTGAAATCTCTTACCTTTATAGCACTTACAGAAGGCATGTGTTAAGGGAAACACTAGCTAATAGGGATACACCTTTAATAATGTGTCTCAGCAGCACTTAAACATTGCATGGAATGGGGTACACTAGATACAAGGGATAAATCTTCAATATGCGCCTGAGTGGCATTTAAACATGATATGGGTGGAGGGGTATATGAACCACCAGGGATAAGTATTCAAGATTGTGCCTTCATGGCACTTACACATTGGTTGGGAGAACAGTAGACACCATGGATAACCTACATATCATGCCTGAAAAACACTTAGAAAAAAATACAGAAGACGTGGGTCAGGGAAGGGGAACACTAGACACCATAGATAATATCAATAATGTGTATTAAAGGCACAAAAACAGATTCAAACTATGTACCCTTCTACCAGAGATATTGACTCTCTGTGCCACCATTCAACATCACTAGATACCATGGATAGCACTATATAGAAATTAAAGTTAAAAAATAAATAAAGTAGAAAGGGGCTTTGAACCCTGCAATCTTAGTGCAGGAAACAACAACAATGTAAATTTCCTACACAAACTAGTAAGTTTAGTGTAACTAGGGTTTCTTTTACAATACAATGAGCATCTCTGGTGTCAGGACTGCACCACATCTTGAGCTAGGAAGGAGATGGACAGGAGTCCCATGAAAGAAGGGACAGCTGAGAGTGATGGGGGGTGTCTGTGTGGGACAAAGGCTTCAGGACAAAGTTGTGTGGAACAGCAGACAACACTGGAAGAATTTTAGAAATGTGACATAGATTCACTTAAAAAGCTACTGTAGCAATAGATCCAGCAGTGTGGTACAATTTTTATGCAATAAGAAGTATGAATTTATGATGTCTGGCATTAACCACTGACTGTAAATAACTGTGATGTTAAGAGTCAGAAAATACGAAGGAGACACCCGGTGCTTTCTGAAAACTTAGGAACAAGTATGGGGTACAGAAACAGGGTCTTTTTAAATCAACCCTTACCACAAGAGCTAGGGTTTATTCTGAACTTCCAAAATAATTTATTTATTTATTTATTTGCATTTGGATACTACAAAATGAAGACTGGGTTAATATAAAACCCCTTTTTCAACAGAGAGAGGGGGAGAGAAGTTCCATAAACATATTTAGTGAGATAAAAACATACAAAGGGATTATAGCAGAGCCTTTGTGAGTACAATGTGCCTTAACATCAGCTTCAACACAGACTAGTCATCTAGGTGAATATAACAAGCAGCAGTTGTCAAAGAAGGAAAAGTAATTAAAAGGGGGGATTATAGTAGATGAAGTATTTATGGTACATAATCATATTGTAGAACAGTAAGGAGAGGAGTACAATAAGAGAAAGGGACCAACATCTAAATGCTGTCAGAGATCCGTATTTAAATATGTACAAATCTAGAGGATTCAGTGTAAAATTTGGTGTGGGAAGATTGCATTATTAGTCGGCATGATCAAGGTTATAGAAAAGGTATTATTAAGGATTCATATCATTATGAAAAGAGCCAAATATTACAGCTACTGATGAGAGGAGAAACTCTGTGGTTTGAAAGAAGGATGTAATACCGGGAGCTCAGTGTTCATCCTATTAGCACAAAAAGTCTGGCAAAGCCAAAAATAATTGGGGGAACAAAGCCCCAAAAATAGGGACACAATTTAAATATTGCTCTTATTAACTTAGAAAGTTGCTAGAATAAAAGGTCTTGTGGTACCCTGCATTTTCTGAAGGATATGGAGTCTGAAACTCTAATGCCTGTCATTATTTAGTTAATTGAATCCTCACTGAAATCCAGAAAACTACAAATTCTATTAACTCATAGAAAACTGGAACAGCCCAAAGGTGGAAATACAGAAACACTAAAAACACCAAAACCACCAACAACAGAAGGATGAGTAAACTGAACTTCACAGCCAAAACTTAACACTTAAAATTTTTATTATAAGGCTTTCATCTCAATACAGACTTCTTCAGAAAAAAAAGTCTTACAAATGACAAAACAGTCTTTAAAATTAAATATCATTACAAACCAATTCATTTTTATCCAGTTATACAGTAAAATACATCACACTCACTTAAAAGCACACTCTCACTCAATACTTGAAAATGCATACTAAATACTGACAACTGGCCTTCTATCCCCCAAATAGCACTTAATATTGACTGCTAAGTTTCGGGTGTGAAGTTCAGTTAACTCATCCTTCTGCTGTTGGTGGTTTCGCTGTTCACAAATTCTATTAGGAAAACTCCAAAAATATGAGGCAATAATCTGGACATTCTTTAAAAATCAGGGCAGTTAAGAGATATGATAGGGAGCAACTGATTAACCAGAAGAGGAAGAGCATATGCAAACTTTAGAGTTAAGAAGATGAGTGTGGAGATGTTTCTTCAAGCTGTTTTGAGTTTGAGGTTGTCTGAGGGCAGATGCAACTAGTGCCAGAGTTTGGCAATGCAGCATGAGTACAAGGCTTCACCATGTGGATTTGATGCCTTAACCTGGTAGGCAAGTTTTCTGTCTTTAGAGCAGAGTTATTTTGTGGGATAATACCACCTCATCGGTAAGATTAACAAGGACAGTTGGCTGGTTGGTGCAGAACAGAGTAGGCTACTTTGGTTATATTGAAGGTAATTGGGAAATTCTATCGCACTTTTAAATGTTTCTTCTCTCAAGCCCCTGCTTACACTTTCAAGGGTACCAGAACTTGTCAGAGCTTTGGGATGCATGGCTAGACTTAAAAAGACCCTTGTGGTCATTAGCCTAGTAAACACCTATGAGCCTATGAATATATAATCTATTTTTATGTAGAGCAATGCAGTGGTGAGTTGTGCTAGGGAGAGTGGAGGCAAATTTTGCTATTTAGTTGTAGCATTGCTCATCTTTGTTGCGTAGTATGAATATTGGTATAGATTAGGCAGCAGAGAGTAGACTGGGTAGAAGGTAAGCACTGGCTTTAGCCTGAGAGATTTCCTTTAAGAGACAGGTTTATTTGTAGACAAATCTATAAATGAGAGCAGTGAACAAAACTGAAAAAACCTAACAAAATACAAAGTGATAACAATGTATGCCAAGGAGAGGCAGTTTGATAGTCCATTTTTTAAGGAGATAATACTGTAAACATGCAGGAAATGTTAAGTTGCAAGAGAGCAATAGGAAACAAATTATAAAAAACATAGAAACCATACAGATAACACAAGCATGTTTAAGATGTAAAGGGGACTAGATGAGTAATATTACTGAATATTAATTAGGTAATATCATTAAAACATATTCCAAAGGAATAAATTAGAAAACCGAATAAAAATGAAATGGAAGACAGGGAAGATGTAACAAAAGTACAGGCAGACAAGCAAATAGGTATTTGCTGATCACAAATCTTGTCTCAAACTTGTTCTGATCTACACAGGAAGGGGAGCTAACATAATGTCTAAGGTGTGTATCTCACAGACACAAAGTACAGGGTCTGATTCTTGGAAAGCATGGCTAGACTTACAAAGGCCCCCTGGTGTCATTAGCTTGGTAATCACCTACGAACCTATAGTAATGGTTAAATATTTACTGTGTTGAACCTACATCCACACAAACACTATCCCCAAATTATTTTTATAATTATGTATAAAAGAGTGGGATTCATACTTTTTGTAAATAGCATAAAAAATAAACTGCAGGATACACCACGAAAAATCCAAATTTTAGTTAGCATCCAACTTTATTCGATAAAAACAGGAGATGAGCGCTTTCACGTGCTTCATGCACGCTTCATCAGATCTAAATAATGATAACTCTTGTTCTCTTTTTATGTTTAAAAAACAAACCTAATTGATCCAATTAAACTAATTATACAATTAGAAAAATGAAAAAGTTAAAGTGACAGTGTGCATTTAAACAGATCAACAAATTTCATTAACGCGTTCATAACCCCTATGCAATAGAACGCATCAATGCTTTGTAGTCTCATATATTTAACATTTATTCATGTATCTACTTAAAAGCAACTATTTGTGATGAAACTAAGTGTTTTATCACATATATTAAAATATTCCAAATTTGAACATTAAAAAAGTAACAATATATAAAAAATAATACAAATGACCCAGGAAAATTACATCTGGAGTCAAACTTGAAAATATAAAAAAACATCCATATTACATATACATTCAGTAACCACTCAGCATAAAGCTTCCACTTCATAATAACTGTTGATAATAGCTGTTGCTGGTAAATCTGATTACATGTAGAATGCCAGATAATAAAATAGATACAAATGTGTATATATAAAGAAAAATAAACTGCTATGTACTATATCGAACCTGTCCTTTATCTATCATAATAAATATATCACATGTAATATCCAAGTGAATCAATGGATGAATATAATTGAATGAACATGCATAAACTGTAACATTTACATTGTATAAATAAAAAGTGTAATCTTGTGTGATGAAAACATCACTCTTGAAAACATATGCCTACATGGTTCAGGCACATCTAATAAAGCTTCCACTCTCATCATTAGTGAAATAGTAAATGAATGATGAATGAAAGATAAATAAATATATCTCATGGTAATAAATGGAATATGAAACACTATATAAGTTGTTAAATGTGAATGTAAATGTCTAAAAAATATATATATCTAAAAAAAATATATTTATATATAGGAACTCACCCAGCAAAGGGTCACTTTTGAAATATCTGTAAAGGAGCAACCAGTGAAGCCAAGGAGTAATTCATTGGGTTGAGGTGCTACTTTATCATACATAATGAAAATAAGTTTTATCCTCCTCTCCCCATACAACCCTTATGTCTCATAAAGTAACAACTCAATCCAGTGGAAGTCTGTTAACATGTAAGCTGTCATTTAACAGAAAAATCAGATAACTTCAGTACATTTATGTTATATCTATACTGTAAATTCACTTTCACCCCCTTCAGTATTGATGTCATCCTCATAAACTCCCTCTCCCTTTAATCACTGTAGTATTTATGCTAAATTTTCTGCAAATTCTAATATTATACAATGTAATTATATGCATGTTTCTATGAATTCAAGAGGCAAAAAAAAATATATATATATATGAACAAGATTGCATAGCTTCAGTAAAGCAGTTTTAAATGAGAGAGAATGATGCAGTTCAAGATAGCTGATGCATTTATATATAAGGAGTATTTGAAATGGGATGCATTTTTTGTTTTCCTACATGGTTTGTAAGGCAAGTCGCTATGGAGATATAAATGTCTTTTAATGTCCAACTGCTTGTGTTGTTGTATTTGAATAGTTTATTACAACTGCTAAAGATGTATAGAATGCTTATCTGTTTAAGAATGCTTGTTAAGATTAGTAATATTTTTAAACTGCCCCAAAACACAAGGGGGTAGTCAAAAATATAAAGAAATGTGAGGTTTTAATGGGATAATTTCTGGTCATGCCATTGGTATTGAAAGTGTATACTGGACTGCATTTTTGAAAGTGTGGTCAGACTGATGAATCAAACGTAAAGTACAACAGACTCCTAGTGTGCTGCTAAATAATTCAGCATGGGGTTGATATAATGGTTGAGGTGTTTACTTCACAGTCATAAGGTACAGGGTTTGATTCTCACCTTTGAAAAGTGGAAATTGGCTAGTCTTAAAATGGCCCACTAGGGCAGCTAGCTTAGTACCTATCTACAAACCTATGACAGGAAAGTGCTAATCCACATTTGCAAAAGTTAACTGTAATTCAGAGACATGCAACTTTTCTTGGTTCAATGAGTCTTTCATGTAATGAACACAGACTTAATATGTATATCTTTTATGCTGTTTGTCATGTTAGGATTGATGGTATGATGCATCCTAGGAATGTTCCTGTTTAATATGAAACTTCCTGAGGTCAGCGGTAGTCTGTCTAATTGATCATACCATAATGACTTTGTCAGTAAATATTGCAAGTGGAATTCTTTCCAGAAATTTAAATTTCACTGGTTGCTGTTGCCAAAAATTTTCAAGACAGGCTGAGGCATAAAATCTCAAATTAAATAAAGGAGAAGTTGCATGAAATCATGCATTGTTGTGAGCCATGCTAAAGGATGTTCTGAGAGAGTCTATATTATCACAGCGAAGATTGCAATATTCGAACACCATTTGGGGACACCAAATGTTCGAATATTGAAAGCTTTGCAAGTGTGAACGGAGATCGCTGTAGGGAATTCTTCCCTTTACTTCAATGTAGTGCAATCTCTGAATTGGTATATTTAAGTAGCAGGGGTGTGGGGGGTGCAGGGTGGCTTGCATACAACCCATAATGACAGATTTACTATTTTTGTTTTTGTTCTAACATATGGTGTCAACCATATGGTATTTGGGGTTTGAACGTTTCAATCTGATAATATAGACCCGTTCTGAGAGTACATTTTTAGAGTGGAGTCAGTTATGAAAAAGTGGGTCAGAACTGATTTATTAAGTGATTGTCAGCACTTGATCAAGGTGTTGCAGAAAGAGCAGACCACAGAAGGAGGTACACATGAAGCTGTTATGAACAGGCTACAGACAATGTTCACCACATAAATGGGAGGTATGCAGATTGTCCTTAAGGTTTATGAAACTCAGCATGTGCCAAAGCCAAAATTCTATTGGGCCTCTCAATAAGACAAAAACAAGTAGCAAGTCTAATTGCAAAAACCTAAACATACCACCATTGTTTATTTGGTTCCACAGCAACATTTCCTCTTTCAGCACCAAATCCTTGAGTATGCCTTCATTTCTATTCATTTAGATATTATATCCAGAAAGATTAATTAATTTAGTTGTCATTCAAGAATGAGTTTGGTTCAGGTTTTATGAAAAAAAAATGTTTTGTTAAAATGTTTGAAATTAAAGAAAACATTTTAAAGTATGATTTGCGTTTTGCTGTGGATTTAGTTAATTGTATCTTTGTGACAAGCTGCTGTTTTTTTGGAGCATGTGTAGATGTATACCACTTGTTATGCCCACTGAAACCACATCTCAGTATTTATATAGCGATTTCCTATTTCCTACAAAGGTGCATTAACACCTTGAAAATGATCATGATACTGGCCCAAACAGGCTAAAAGCAATTTTAAGAAGCTTTACAAACCTTTAATTCAACTACTAGCAGCAAGTGTTTCTTCTTATGTAAAGATATGCAGGTCACAGTCAACTAAAACTAAAGAAGCACTGAATTTTGTCATTATTCTGCCATCCATAGGTTCATAGGTGTCTCCATTCATGAGGCACGAAGCCTGTTTGGAGGCGACAGTTAACTCATTACAGCCAAGTGGTGCTCCAGGCGTTTCTGCAGTTACCTCCTACTGCTCCTCTATGCGGTAAATATTACTTGTTCATACTTGCAATAATAATTCCAAAACCTGGCTACATGCAAGGTATCAGAATATTTTATCTTGAAGCATGCATGATGGCAAACACAACTGTATTGATATTTGACCTCTGTCAATGAGTATATGTTAGAATAACTTCATTTTTTAAAGGCTCAAGCCACACCCACTAGGAGTTCAAGGTATGCACTCAAAAGAGCAGTACTGGAGAGAATGAGTTAAATAGTAATTCCAGAGGCCCTGATAGGTCATGTTTCATGCTATTTAGAAAGCATCCAGGGAGTTATATTTGATATTTCCTGAAGGAAGGTGGAGGGGGAGAAAGGAGTAATGTTGGAGCTGAATTTATCAGCCAGGAGGTTTGCTATATCTTCTGGCTCAGTATAGGTAGCTCCATTTACAATGAGCTCTGCACACAATTGTGTATTGCCTTTGAGGTTGCGGACATAGCTAAAGAATGCTTTGTGGTTGTCCTTGGCCTGGGTGTCTAAACTTACCTCAAATTTGGCTTTGGTAGACTTTATTTGTCCTCTGAGTTGTTTGCTTAGTTTGATGAGAATGCTTTTATCCTTCTGGGTGATGCACCTCCGAATTTTTGCCATGATTTTCTTCCTGCCATTATATATCTGATTGATTTTGTGATTCCGTCAGAGTGACTTGTTTTTTGAGTTAGTTCTATACTTCTTCCTGGTGGGTACAGCTGCCTCTATCCAGCTATTAACATGCTTGTACAGCATTTCTGTGAACGGTTCTGCATAGGTTCATAGGGGCTTGAAATTTTGCCGGGTTCTCACTTAATAGCTGGAGGTTAGCCTTAGAATAGTTCCTGAATATTCCCAGTTGAGCTGGGGTCCAGGTTTTATTTTTACTTCAAAGGAGACCATTCTGTGGTCTGACCTTACCAGGGAAGGCATTACAGTAGGGAGTGCGCAGCACTCTTCCATATTGGTGAGGACCAGATCCAGTGTGGTTGTACCCGTGGTTGGTGTATCGACTATCTGGTCCAGGGCGTTTGTGTTTACAAAATCCAGGAATGTCTGTGTATGTACGTTTGATCTAGTATAGAATTCCTAGTTAATAGTGAGGTAATTAAAGTCACACATGAATATGGTATTGGGTTGGATGGTTAGTGTTTCTAATAAGTTTAAATACATGTTATGGGTTTCCTGGGTTATAGAGGGGGGCCTATAGCTTGCAAGGAAGTGGTATTGAATTTTACCTATGGTGATCTGAACATGGAGCAGCTCAAGTGCATTGTCCTGTTTGACCAGCCTTAAAGTATATTTAGTTTTGATATAAATAGAGACACCTCCACCTTTAGTCCCTGCTGTGAAGTAGCTAGTCTAAATGTATGAAAGGCATTATAACCTTGTACTGTTGGTGTGCTCTCTATGGCTTTAAACAACATCTCAGAGAACATACAGACATCAGCATTATCTAGGGTAAAGCTAGCTTTCAGGGAGTGGAGTTTTTGTTTAGGCTCCTAGCATTGAGCAGTAATACCTTTAAATTTTCTTGGTTTTGATTTGCTATGTTAGAAGTACTTTCAGTTTGGCATTGCCTAAAAAAGGACTATGGGTGAAGACAATGTTTAACTAACATTTGAAAGCCTAGAGGGGAGAGGTGCGGACCATCCCTGGCAAAACAGTGTGCTGACAAATATTGCACCCCCTTAGAATGACACCAGAAACTAAGCCAATTATTAAAGTCAATCATCTTTTGTTCATACTGCGGCATCATCCTTGGAGAAAGCAAAATGCTGCTCAGTGCTAGGCTCATACCAGCCTGAGATACATATTCCGAGAGCTCTCTGATGTCTCTCTTCATATAGTCTAGGGAGGTACATCTCAGGTCATTTACTCCCGCATGGACTATGACTGAGTCATATTGGTAATTGTGGACCAATTACCTGATTGCATGTGTAATGTGGTGGATCCTAGACCAATTACCTGATTGCATGTGTAATGTGGTGGATCCTAGACCCGGATAAGCAACTGATCATAACTTTCTCCTTATTTAGCCTGGTGAGAGATACATCAGTGTGTATTTCAAAGGCATCTCCAGTGACTAGAATGTTTAACAGTGTGTTAACTTGCCTTATGGGCTTAAAGGTAGAGGCTTCATGAGATGTAGCTCTATGTGTTGATGTGGGTGTTATTTTGAAAGAGCATGTTTGGGGCTGCTGAGGGTATTTCTTATGCATACTTTGTCTAGGAGGTCTTTGTGGTTTAGGAAGGCTACATGTAAGTGCCTCAATATATGTGGGTCTATATGTCTGCTTTAAATTGTGCGTGATGGGTGCAGCATGTGTACTACTGACAACCTTATTGAAATTAGGAGTACTTTTATGTGAGAGCTTTGCCTCCAGTGACATTGTGTAACTACATCTCTCACATACCATAGCAGTTTGTTTGAGAATTAATTGGCTGTCAGTAAACATGAAGCAATTTCTGCATTGCCTCAGGATGCCCATATCCACCAAGACAGTAACAGAGACAGTAGGAAAGTTCATATCCATGGCAACAGATTAGACTGTTGGAGTGAGTATATCTATCACTGTCAGGAGTATCTGGTTTGAAACTATGTAGACAGTGCTTGTCACTGAAAACTAGTTATCCTGTTTTTAACTAGATATTGGAGAAATTTCAATTGTGTTTTACAGGAAAAATGTCACTCAATGTGTCTGAGTCTGTAGAGAGCACTGCAGAACACTTGAGGGAAAACTAATAAGTAGACCTTGAAAATTTAAGGATGAAGTATTTAGGCAGATATTCTGAAGTTAGAACAAATTAAGCAGTACTTACTGAAAACAAAGAATTAGCTTGTCAAGAATGATGAAAAGTGGGGAGTCGCATGAATGGCTTCTGCCTGACTACTACTAATGCTGGTCGCACCACAGCTTCATATTGACTTCTACCAGGAAGGCAAATGATGAACAATATCAAGCTGATTCCTCATCCTCCATCTCTCAATAAGGTCAGAGATTGGCTCACCATGATAATATTAAGAATGGATTCTGAAAAGGCTTTCACCAGAGAGAGTGGATCTTTTCAGTGCCATTCAGAAGAAGTGCCGTAATTAAATATAACTATGGATGCTCTCTGATAACCATAAGTCATGTAATGTCCATAATGCCTAATACGCCTGCTTCAGTGCAAGATCTATATGGTAAAACAATGAAATCAACATGATATGGGATAGTTGTTTGCTATTAATATATGCAGTATCAAAGTAAATGCATATATGTGCTTCCGCACATTGCTACACCTTATACTTTTCCACTTATTTTACTCTTCTATTGTAACTAAATGTACCTGTTTATGACAGTCTATAGGGCTTCCACATACAGCCTTCCTCCTCAGAAAATAAATGCATTCTGTCTTGTCCTTTCCCACGTATGCTCTATTCTGTGATGTTCAATTCATTAATTGAATAAAGATTGTTAGTGTCACGGACGAGAGCACCCCCTCCTTGCCACTGAATCAGTTTTGAAATAAAATGTTAATACTAACTAATAGATAAACTAAATTAAGAGTGAAGGATGCCTCCAACGTCTATATTTTTCCATAAAATAAAAGAATACCAGCTGAAATGAAAGAAAGAATATTGTCTTGCTCAACATACATAAAAATTAAAAAAATGTGAATAGGATATAAATGTATCGTATATAGCATACCTTTAAATAGTATAACAAAGGCAACAAAAAATTGCAAAACATCTCTATCACATCTGCCTATACAAGATGACTTTCTGCAAAAAGAAATCTGTCTACTTAGCTTTGATGCGATGTCAAGTGGCCCTTAAAAAGGAATAATTAGCACAGTATATAAAATATTGAATGATGACATTAAGAATCAATCAGAAAGGGGTTAGGAAGAAATGGGAAGAGAGATTGGATAAGCAATTCACAAAGAAACAATGGGGGGGTATATGTATGTCTCCTAAATATGCAACAAAATCTAATAGATTTAGGATCTTTGCCTGGAAGTGTTTACATAGATATTTTTATACCCCAAGCAGCCTCCAAAGAATCTTTCCTCATGTAGACAGCAAATGTTGGAAATGTGATGGGGAAGAAAAAGGTAACTGGAAACATATTTTCTGGTAGTGTAATGAGTTGGCTGACTTTAAAGATTTCCTGCAAACTGCTCTGTTTGAAATGCTGGGTGAGAAAATTGGAGTGACTAGGGAAACAATTGTTTTCAGTTTGGATACATTGTTGGAATTGCTTAGAAATAGTAAGGCCTTGCTGAGTCTAATTATGATGGTTGCCAAAAAGTAATAACTAGAAAATGGAAATCAAACCAACTTTACTAGAAGTAACAAAGACAGTTACAGAGATAAAACAACTGGAACACGGATCTTTAGAAAAGGGTAGGAGTAAATTACACAGGAGAAAAATAGGAAATGTGGGACAACTACATGGAGAGGAGCAACAATGTTTAAAAGAAGGCAGGATCTGAATAAGCCATGTAATGGCTGACTGGCAATGACTGCATATATTAAAAGTGATGTATAATGTTTGCAGCTACAGTTGTGTTGGCAGGGTTTGTAAGGTATAATGTTTGCAACTGAGATTGTGCCGCTATGATTTATTTTCATTTATATAAATGTAAGATCATCTGTGTTACACATGATAATTTAATAAAGACGTTTCTTGTAAAAAAAAAAATACTTTGATGTGATGCGATGTGAAATTGCATCATTAAATAATCTGATACTTGGGACCTCTTTACTAGTATTCTTTGATACGTGGGACCTCTTCACTAATATTCTAGGTTATGAATTTAAATACACTGCATTTACAATTCTGGCAATAAAATGGAAATAAGACAAAAAAGGATAGTCTGTATCTCTTAAAAAGGAATGTACCATAATTTGAAATAATTAAAAAAACGTCTTAATCCGTATCATAAGTTCACCTAATTAAAGGCTTGTCATAATTTGTTTTGAAGAGAAAATAATAAATTCAGTAGGAACTCGGACACATTTCTGAACTTTCAAACCAAACTTTCATCTGTCTTCAATATTGTTCTGCATCTTTTTTAGCTTTCTGATTGTCAAAGTTTACTTTGTGTAATCTGTATAGTTTTTCATTATATGTAAGGTATTTGACTTCCAGTTGAGCAAGAGACAGAATCTGAAGCTCCAGAGCCCACTGGTGATAAAGCATTATGTTTATTCTGCACAATAGTGTTCCTATCCATGTTTTCATAAATGTCAGAGGCTGGGCTGGAAACTTTACATTGCCTAATATTGCAGTGGCACAGAAAGGTATATGATGTTTTCTGCCAATACTGTGAATAGCAGTTAATATACCAGACAGTCAATATACTAGATAGTACTTAACAGCAATAAATCTCTAAAACTAGTGAATAATTGTAACCTTCTTAAATGCACGTTTGTCCAGAAAAATAAACAGACAGATTTATTCATACTTGCATACATGAACAAGTTTATCATGTATATAATTAGATTATTTAAAACTTCCTTCTACACCTTGTTTAATTTAATTAGGCATGTTTCTTCAGTGTTACTTAAATAAGTTGCCTAGAGGACTTTAATACTAGTTATTTATTAGGAAGAATATGTGCTCCTGTGTAAAACTGTAAGACTGTCTTCGTGATGCATCAGCCTTTGTTAAATCATTATACTTGACAAGGTAAATGAAACTCTGGTTCAAAAGGGAATAATAATTGCAGATGAGCTGAATAATAACCATTTTTTCTCTTATCAAATAGCACAATGCTCTGAAAAGAGTTATAAAGAAGTGTTAAGTAGAAACAGCAAGGCAGGACTAAGCAACACAAGAGAACTGGTTACCTGCTTGGCAGCTTAAAAGCAAAACAAATAATTGCAAAGTAATATACACCCAGCAGATAACAATAAGAGAATATCACATAGTGCGATGAATATAAAAGTAGCAACAGAACTCGAAAGATGCCTGGGAAATGTTATGTCAGATATTGACATTTTAAATATGCTCCATCCACATTTGAAATTTAGGAACTTTCTCAGTATATATTTGTTGCAAGATTATTAAAACCATGTTCTAATTTTCAGTATGAGAAAGTGCATATTTATATCTGCCTTGAACTCAACCCCTATGCATGACTAACTAATGTACTGTCTAGTTCCTTACCTTGCATGACTTTTAATTTCAAAATGATGAGTTGTTTGTCCTTTGAGGCTGTGTCATGTTTTATGTTTTGCAGCACATTTTTATGTATATTAAAGTATACCTAATTTCTTCTAATTTTTTTTTTTTTTTTGGTTAGGTATTTATTTATTTAGACTATTTTTGGTATAACCGAGGCAACAAAGAACATGAACAGCCTAAATACTGCTGACACAAACACAATCCTAGTGAAGAATTGGGAAGAATTTTAAAGAACCACTTGGAAATGCTGACCGTAGAAAGTGGGCATCCAGGATTTGGTACAGATGGCTTCAAACTGCTGCACTCAAGTCACAACAGCTGGAAAAATAGGCCTGATGGCAGGACAATTAGAAAAGGGCCTGCAGGCATTTATCATGCCCATAATGAACATTTAGGTGGCGAATGGGATGGCTGTGATGTTAGACAACAGAATATTCCAGTATATCCTCATGAGGAGTAACATTGAATTCAAAGCACTTATTCTAGAGCTCCATGGGTTTCTTGCTTGTTCCAACTTTGAATAACACCTGCAGTTCTGTAACTCATACAAGCAGTTGAGCATTAGGCTGCTTAGAGTAATCCAGATTAAATCCAACAAAATGGTGTATGGGATGGAGGTGAAAAGACATGCAAAAGGAACCAGGATTGTTCTCCCTAGAGAGCAAGAGAGATGGAGGCCGGTTATAAGTCAACACAATGATATCATGGAAATGAGAAAAGGTCACCCTAAAAAGAAAGGATCAGGAGTGTATGTGTGTTGTGGGGGGGATTGGGGTCTGTGTAGGTAACTACTTCCTGTATCTGTGGAAGCACTCCTTCAAATATTGTATATATTGCATGCATAATGAGTAGTGAAGAAGAATAATCTGTGGGAATAGTTTGCGGGCATGAACAGGTGGAAAAGGCTTGAGGAAGAGAGGGAGTAATGGGGGGGTGGAATGTTAAATGTACTGAAAGGGAAACTGCAATAGGCTAATTGCCTCCTTCTTCTATTAAACAATACACTGCTTTTGAATAAAGCATCTGACATGAAGTTCAAAAGTAAAACTAATCCCTGCCCCAAATGTCATGAAATTGAATCTATATTACCACACCGAATAACCCTATGCGTGAATACAGAAACATCAACTCCTATATCGTGAACCATGAAAATCCCGAATGCACTAAACCGCGAAAAAAAAAAATCGAACTGTCATAGTCGGCCAACCCCACCACCCACTACATACTACCTATCCAAACAAAATAAATAAACCACATACATAACTAGCCAACTTCATGCTTCTTAAGACAGAAGTTGTAAACTTTATGACACCCCTGAAGATGGACAATACAGTTACAACTGCTGAATCCTACACAAATGCACTCTATAAGCACTTACACGAGTGCATGGATCGTGCTATGCCAAACAGAACCAAGACGCTATCCTCCAAAAAAAGGAAGCCAATCTGGTGGTCCTCTGCCATAAACAAACTGTACAACAGAAGAAAGAAACTGTTGCAAAAGAGAGTAAAATCCCATGAGTGGAGGAGCTCCCTGGTCAGTCTCAGTAAGAAGCTGAGATCCCTTATAAGATCCTCCAAAGCTAGCCACGAAAACAAAATTGCCACTAAATCCAAGGACAACCAGAAAGCATTCTATAGCTATGTCAAGAATCTAGATGGTAACACCCAGATCTGCTCTGAGTTACAGCATAAAGGCATGAAAATTACAGAACCAACTGATATTGCCAACATCCTGGCAGATAGGTTCAGTTATAACTTTACCCCCCTCTCGCCCCCTAAAGGTCCCATATCTATACAGGAAGAATGCAGAGTCCCTGTAATCACAACTACGCAGGTAAAAGCTGCACTCTCTAAAGCCAAAAACACAGCATCCATGGGACTTGACAAAATCCCAGGCTGTGTTTTACATGAACTTCAGAACGAACTGGCTCCCCACTTAAGCATCATGTTCAATAATAGCCTCACATCAGGATTTGTGCCCACTGAATGGTGCACATCAACAGTTATCCCACTCTACAAAGGGGGAGCCACCACTGATCCCGGTAACTATCGACCTATTAGCCTGATGAGCCTGGTCTGCAAGGCCATGGAATGTATCATCATGGAACTCGTAAACAAAGACATTGGTAACCTCCAAACTCTGAATCCCACCCAGTTTGGGTTTGTGAATGGCAGATCATGCCTCCTGAACCTGATCGACTTCTTTGAGGCAGTCACCAAAGCCGTTGATGAGGGCAAGGTGATTCACACAGCCTATCTTGACCTCGCCAAGGCTTCCGACACCATCCTCCATTCTGGAATTAAAGCTAAACTCACTAAACTAGGTACAAATCCCTACATCACAAGATGGGATGCCAACTGGCTCACTGACAAAGTCCACACTGTAAAAGTTGCAGACTCCAAATCTGACCTCAAAGCAGTGACAAGTGGAGTACCACAGGGTTCCATCCTGGGACCTCTCCTGTTTGGTATCTACTTCTCTGAAGTACAGGCTAACACAGAAGGCCTCTGGCTAATGAAGTTCACAGATGACTGCAAACTAGGAGCCACAGTCAAGTCCCCAAATGATGTGGACATCCTACCGAAGGGCCTCACTGAGACAGATGCCTGGTGTCAGAGCCATGGCCCCAAGCTCAATGCCAAAACGTGCAGTGTCATCCCCTTTGGTAAAAACTCTGTACCCATGAACTACCATATAGGCAGCAATCTACTTAACACCGAATGCGTGATAAGAGACCTTGGGACCCAGGTGAAGAGTAGTCTCTCCTTTGATAGTCACATTGCCACAGTAGTCAGGAAGTCCTTCTATGTGGCACACCTCATCATAAAAGGGTTCTCATCCAGGAAAAAAGAGGTCATTGTTCCGCTCTACTCATCACTCATTAGACCCATTATAGAGTACAACGCCCCTTTTGGAATGTACCTCACAAGACATCTGCAGCAGCTGAAAAAGCCACAGAAGTACCTCACAAAGAGGATTACCGGACTCAAACAAATGCCCTACACTGACCGCCTCAAAAAACTCCAGCTTTACTCCGTAACATATCGCCTACTCCGAGGTGATCTCTGCCTAACATATAAAGCTATGTCAAACCCAGAGCTGTTGGACATGCTACACCTAAAGAAATCCCAATCCCTCTGAGCTGCACGCTCTAGGGACCTAAACCTTGTCACCACAATAAAAGAACACACTGGAGAGATAGATTCCTGTCCCAGAGACTTCCTATACTCTGGAACAAGCTACCCATCTATGTCAAGCAAAGTTCTTCATTAGCACTCTTCAAGAAAAATCTTGATGAGTGGATGGGGAATAGAAAATACACCCAGGGATCACTTCTATGTCTCTGATGGACAGTAGCACAGGAAAATAATTTTCTTGGGTGGCATAAGCTATGGAACCTTGCTGGCTTGGCTTATGTAGGACCTTGGACTGATAGCCTAGTACCTACCTATGAACCTATGAACCAAACCCTACTTTTAACCAAAACTAAAGCACCAAAACCCTACCTCCATCACTACACTAAACCCCACAAACACAACTATCTATGCACTCTCCTTAACCCCTCCCTAACCCTAAGGTCTATAACTACCGCACACATCCCCTACAGACATACACCTAAACAAAATAAATAATACACATACATGCACTTAAAAAACCCTACACCTAACACTACACTAACTCTTACATACATTACCTATCTATGCACTTACTTTAGCCCATATTCTAACACTAAAGTCCTATCTATTGCACACTTACCTTACGGAACTATACCACAGACGGGCCAACCAAAACAAATCAACATTTTGAAATTCACGGTTTTGAACATTTAGGGTTAACATACTTTGCGCAATACGGTTCGACATCTTCGTATTTGCCTAAAGGGACTTTCGATCACGTAATAGGAACCCATGAAATCACATACCTAGCTGGAGTCTCAGAAGAAGCAGATATAACAACTCATAATGAAAGGACTGGGAAAACACAAATTCCAAAAATTATAGTTAAAATGCTCTAAATAATTTAAGCATAAAATACATGAAGCAAACTAAGATTATGATGATGATTTTAAAATAAATGTCAAATATATTTATACGTGTCATAAATTATTCCATAAAATAAACACATTTTTTGATTGAAAATCACTAGCAGTCCTTTGCTATAATTAGCAATTTAATTTGAATACTCATACTGATCTATGGAGTATATACTGTTCCTTATATACTATTGCAAGTTCTGACACTCCTGAATAATTTTAATAAATGAAAGGCAAGAAAGCTAGCATGAATCCCCCTAACTTGTATTTCACTAAATATATAGTCGTGCTTGCATAACAAGAAAAAAGTCATAGTCAAGACAACAATTATTGCCATAACATAATATGACCATAATTTATTATGTAATAAGACCTGAACATCTGCATGAGGAAATCTCTGAAGAATTAAAAAAAAAAAACTTGGACACACATGGTGACTTATCTGCTTCTGCATGAATTATTCCTTCCATTATCAAAGTAAGAACTACTGGACTTTTTAGCCTTTCCTGCTTAGACTAGGTCTGCAAAGCGAAAAAAAATGCAATCCCCTTTTTTATTTGTGAACTAGAACTATAAGCAGATTGCATTCCACAGTCATATAATGTTCATCACCATGCTTTATTATCCTTTATTACATGACATGAAAGACAAACAGTAATCTAAAGAGTATGTCCAGTTTATCAAAGGAAATATTTATAACATAGCTTATAAAATAAAAAGAAGTACCAGTTAAATACTCAAATCTGAAAAATAATTCAGCGAAGAAACTCACGTTTACTTCCACTTGTATCATTTCTTTCTTGACATCTTAGAACAGAAGAGATCACTAAAATATGCAAACATACAAACACAGAGATTCGAGTCATGTTGCAGCTTTTTTCCTCCGCATGTGCAGCTACAGAATACTTAATCTGGAAAGCAGTACTACTGAGTGTGATTAGAAATGGGGAACTTGTGACCATATATATATATATGTTGCAGCTCACAGTTTCTCCTTATACCACATCATCTTACAATTATAAACACTGTCTATGTGGTTAAAAATGCAAACTCAGATATTCTTCCTCTTTTCAGAAAGTCAGTAAGAGTTTTCTTTGTTTCATCTTCTATATGCATTTTGACTGCTAAGCAACTGCCATGGCTGTTATCACCCATTCATTAAAGGTCTCACACAGCCTTCTGTTCTGTAAAGGAAAATGTTCTACCATCGTATATTGAATTAGAGAAACCTTTGTTATAGCTGATATGTCCAGTCAGCTATTAGCAGCTTCATCATTGTGTTTCTCCATTACTTTTCTTCACTGAGAACTGGAGTTTAACTGTTATCTTTACTGACTAATAATCCTTTATTTGACTTACTGAGATCATAGGAATAATAACTTTGACAGCCCTTTTGTCACTAACTCTACAGGTAGCACATGCCTTTAATGGTAGGAAAATCAGAAAACTGTGAGTTCTGATCTCACACCAGCTATTTGGATTTGTTTTCTATTGTTTGCCTGGCACTGTTGTAAAGTGTTTAAGTGACGCACTGCAATCCCAAGTTGCCATCCTTCAGTACCCAAGCCCCATCTACCTAGTTAGTGGCACCTTCTCTGGATGTATGAAATATCAGAATACTGTTAAAACAAACAAAAAACAGTACAGTAACAAACAGGTGGCATTTCTTTAACACTTGCAGACTGAAAAACAGTAATAAATTTAACCAAATCAAAAAATGCATCACAGAAGTGTAAAATAGCACTAAGATAGGGAAGTGCAAGGAATAATTATATCAGCTTTGTAGGTCCAAATGGTTTTAGAAGCAATCCAAGTCTTATAGTCACAGTTGTCTAAGCCAGGGACAGGGAAGATCTGAATAAATCAGTGCAGTCTCACAAAAATGTAAGGCTTTTATACGAGCAGGATGAAAGACTTTTACACATGCTATGTGATGGAGAAGAAATTTTCCATTTTTATGTTGTCAGATATTTTCTGACAGTGTTTGAGTTTTCAAAATGTTTACTTTAAAGTCATTTCTTCTTTCTTGTGAATGTTACCATAACCACTTTTCAGAGATTGCTAGAAAAAAACAACATATAGCATTTATTATTGTAAGAGTAGAGTTCACCCTCACTTTGCAGTAACACAGATTTCTATAGCACAGAAAAACGTATACTGAAGTGTAAAGGCAATTGCCTTTATTGCAACAGATAATTGTCACTTTAACCCTTCGAACAGTTTAAAACAACTTCTGTTTCTGGAGTTAACCAACAGATGCTTCCTGAAAATATAGCCATTTACTGCACTCACTGTAGGTCAGAGCTCCATGCAATAGTACTTTAGGTTATGAAGGAGAGCTGCAAACAATCCAGGACAAGTATGAGCTAAAGATTTCACTCCAAAACTGTGCAAAGGTTGTGCAAGCACTTAGCGGCTTTACAGAACATCTTCAGTTTTCTGAATACATCTTTCTGATATTTTCAACTGCAGATAGAAACAAGTTGCCAACAGTTAACTTACAAACAAAATTTTCTGAGTATGATAATAAACATTTTTGAAGACACTGGAAGCCAATCTTTTTGTCTAAATTTGATTTGCTGCTTTTAATCCCACCAGCATTCTTATAGTCACATATTATTTTATATTTAGCTTTCTGAAGGTTTTTTTTATGACTGCTTGTTTTATTTATTTTATTTCCATATAATTACCAGGGAATTTTGAGTGGCCAAAGCCCCTTTCAGTGGTGTCCCCTGGAGAAAAAGCTCCATATCGCATACTTTTTCACAAGTAATTAGCATGAGCTAACAATAAAAATATACTACATAGCACTGACCTATAGAGTTTAACAGCTGATCACCATAGTAAGTACACTATACAGTATTTGTGGCATGCTAAAGTCACATGTATGCTATTATAAGAGTGGAGGACCACAATGCACTAATAATTGGGAAATGCTGGCTGAGAGGCTTTCACTTGTGATGCTACTGCCCAAACTGGTCATATGCAACTTTAAATGTAGTGTGAGATACTCTTGTAGTTTTGAAAAGACTGTTACCATCATTTCTATTAAACTGTGTAAAATGGTTCAAAACATTATTCAATATTAGCAAGTGCTTATTAAAGCTGTCTGACATGTCAAATCACTGCCTCCATCCTGAGAGTCAGATACATTCCATGAATGATCATTGTATGTAGGAGGGAGGTGTGTGTGACCAAGATGGCAGACTGAGAGCAGCAAATGTAAGAAGCTCTATAACTTTATTTTTTTTCCTGCCCTTTAGTCACCAAAAGCTATTTATTTGAGGAACTAAAGTTATCAGGTAATTCTTGGTAAAGTTAAGAAAAGAGATATAGCTTTTAAAATTTTAAATCTTAAAAAAATCCAGTCAGTAACTTCATTTAATCAACAGAACAAAAAAAAGAGTGTAATATGAGTTACTCAAAGAACAGCTCATAAGATCCTGCTTTAAGAAAAAGAAATTCAGTCCCTGGTATCCAGCATGCAAGTTGAAATGACAAATGGATTTAAAAACTGACAGTTTTCAAGAAGAATGTAAGAAACAAATAAATATTCTAATATTATAAAACAACACAGTACACAAATAACCAGTGTAGATGATTCTCTGAATTTATTTATTTATTTATTTACATTTGTTGACCGGGAGTGTCTGATTGGACGTAGGTCCATTTTCAGGGGAGGCCCAGGGAGAAAAGCTCCACAGTTAAAATAAACAGTAGTTACATTGGATTACATAGCGATTAACAATTTGATTAAAATAGCAATTAATTACAAACATATTTACAGATGAAGAACATAGTACATCAGTAGACAACTAGAATCTTTATCTGCGAAGTACATAACAGACATTAACAAATGTTACAATAAGAATTCCTGCTGTATAATAAGTACTAGGCTTATGAATATCTGAGCTTGCGATAATCAAGATAGTTAGTGGGGTGGAAAGAAAGGTAGTGGTTGGATGGGGTGGGTGATATTAGAGTGAGAGTTGCAAGGGCATAGCCAGCATGTTTTTAGGTGCGCTTTTAGTAAAGTTTTGAAGTGGGTGCATGATGGTACGGAGGAAATTGTGGGTGGGAGGGAGTTCCATAATTTGGCTATGGCACAAGAGAATAGTGTTTCACCAGCAGAGTTATTGGCTTTAGTGATTTGCAAAGGATTTTTGTTGCTGGATCTTAGTGGTCTGGTGGTGCGATAGGGTTGGAGTAGATTCTGGAGGGATGGAACATTTAGTGGATGGTTTACTAGTTTGTGGGCGAGTGAGAGTTGATACCATTGAAGGAGGTGAGGGAGTTCAAGCCAGCCCAGTTCACCAAGTGAGAGACAGCGGTGACTACGGTAGGATGCCCCTGTGGCAAATTTGGCAATTTTGTTGTAGCAGGTCTCTAGCTTGTTTAGATTGCATTGCCTTAGGTTGGTATATATTGGAGAGGCATAAAGTAGGGTGGAGATAAGGTGGGAATTTGCTATTGAAATCTTTGCTGCTTTGGTGAGAAGTTGCTTATTTCTGTATAACGCTCCTAGTTTTTTGTGAACTTTTTTATGGTCATGGATATGTGAATGTCAAATTTTAGTTTATTGTCTATTTCCACTCCTAGCAATTTGGTGTGTTCAGTTGGGTATATAGTGGTGTTGTCTTTTGCTGTGATGTTAAAGTGAGAGTTGTTTTGAGTATGTTTGGTGGGTTGGAAGATGAGTAGTTTAGTTTTGTTTGGGTTGAGAATTAATTGGGCATCTGATAACCAAGTTTCAACAGAGGGAAAGGCTTCCTGTGTGACCTTTTTGCAGTTTGGGTAGGGACTGGGCTGAGCAGATGATGGCTGAGTCATCTGCGTATTGTAGGAGTGTGCCATGTTTGGTGGCAGAGTCTAGATTATTGGTGAAAAAAGAGAAGAGTAGGGGTCCAAGGATGGATTCTTGGGGAACCCCTATGGAGACGGGTAGTTGGGGAGATATGTCATTCTGCCATACAACGGATTGTTGGCGGTCAGACAGGTAACTCTGAAACCAGTTGGTGACTGATTGAGAGAAGGATAGGTTATTAAGGACAGCAATGAGTTGTTTGTGTGGGACCATGTCAAATGCTTTAGATAGGTCGAGGAAAGTAGCAGAGGAGAGATAGCCATTGTTTTTATGCTGAAGAATAGTGTTAGTAAAGAAGAGTAAGGCAGTGGTGGTGCTATGGTTTGGTCGGAAACCATGCTGAGTATTGGAAAGGAGGTTGTTAGTAAGGAGGTAGTCTGAGACCTGAGAGTGTATGCATCTCTCTAGTATTTTGGAGAGTGGAGAGAGAATAGCTATGGGGTGGTAATTGGTTAGTTCTGTGGAGGGGCCACCTTTGTAGAGGGGAATTATATGTGATACTTTCCACAGTGTGGGAATGTAACTTTCTGACAGAGATCAGTTAAGATGGATACTGGGTAGGCCAGAGCATCAGCTGCGATTTGTAGGTATTCACTTGGGAGGTTGTCTGCTGCTAATTTGGTGGGCTTAAGTTTATATGCTGGAGGTAGGTACAGGAGAAAAAGAGAAGGCAGTGGGGAGATTACTAGTTGAAGGTGTGGGTTGGAGGGGAGGGGGTTGTTTTGTTTAGCTAGTGATAGTATGGTTTGTGTGAAGTGTGTGTTGAATGAGGTAGCAATATTTTCGGAGGAGTGAGGGATGTTAGGAGGTGGGGTACTGACTTTACCTGGGTGGAGGATGGAGTTTATAGAGGACCAGAATTGTCTGGGGCTGTGTTAGGAGAAGTCTAGGCCAGACTGGTAGTGTTGGAATTTGTCTTGTTTTATTAGCTTTTTGACTCTATTGCGTAGTTCTAGAAATTTCTGTCTAGTTGAGGGGGTTTTGGTTTTGCGCCAGTGCTCCCAGGCTTTATCCTTGTTTTTCATTTCTGACTCAGTGGTTTTCTGTAGCCATGGGGAGAGTTGTGCTTTGGTTCTGGAAAGTCTTATGGGGGCATGGTAATTAAGGATGCTCAGGAAGGTAGTATTAACAAATTCAACTGCGTCATCAAGACTGAGGTACTTTAGAGGATGCCAGTTACATTCTTTGAGGGATGAGATGAATGTGAGTGGGTTAAAGTTTATTTTTTTACGTATTTGATGGTAGATGACAGGTTTAGCTTGGTATAGGTATTTTTTTAGTAGGAATGTTGGGGAGTGATCACTGAGACTATCTGATAAGCAGCCTGTTATATATGACTGGGGCTCTTACTGACTAGTATCCAGTCCAGGGTAGTGTGCTTGCTGGAGTTTTTATTTATCCTGGGTGGCGACTGGACTAGTTGGGTGAAGCCATGAAGGTTTACATGATGGGTTGGATGTTACCAGAACAGGATTGCCAGTCAATATTGAAATCACCCAAAATTATAGTTTCTTGGGGAAGATGGTGGGTAGACCAGCTGTGGAGGTTTTCTAGTGGAGGGAGGTTTTGGCCAGGTGGGAAGTAGCATCCAATTATGTTGATGGTTTTGTTTTGATTTATTTTGAAGTTGGTATATATTATTTCTTCATTGCCTATTTGTGGAGCTGATGATTTTAAGACCTGGATGTTTAGATGCTGTTTAAATATTATAGCTACACCGCTACACTGAATGATCATGAAGGAAATATTTCTGAGGGTGAGTCACACACAGAATTCCTTCTAAAATAAAATAATCAGCTCATTGAGAAAATAGATATGGAGGCATAACAACATAAGGATTTACAGCATTCCTGAAAATTTTAAAGGAGAGAATATTATCAATTTTCTGACAATGTAGTTACATAAAAACTTGGACTTACCCGAAGCCCTGCCATTCGGAATAAAAAGAGCTCACAGGTCTTTGATTATCCCTCAAAGAAAAGAAAATGCTTCTCCACATTCATTAATTGTGAAATCTCTCTCCAGTATGGAAAAGTATCAATGCTGAAAACAGCTTGGGCAAGTCAACCTATCAAAATAGGAGAAAATGTTCATTTTGAAAATCACTATTCAACTAAAGTAATGAGTAAAACGAAAGACTTATTATCACTAACTAAAAATAAAATAAAACAAAGGCATAAAAGTTAACTTGTTCCCTGCAAGGCTAAAAATTCATCTGCAAGAAGGAGTAAAAATCCTGGAGTACATAACAGAAGCAAACTGGAAGAGAAACAATAAATCCAAAAGACTCAAAAATAAATAGTCTTGTCAATATAAACATATTTTCCTGTATGGGTAATTCATAACTAACAATCAGGTAATCTATACCTACAGCTTGGAAAAATATGTATAACTAAGTAAACTTCTTTACTTTTTAATACTTAACAGTCTCTCAACTATGTATACTTGTTCTGATTATTTGCACTTAAGTCTGAAATATCTCACTAGAAAGTATGACACATCTTTGCTAATATCAGTATAAGTCACTTGTTATTAGTTTAAAGTGTTTTGAGTCACACACAATACCTGTCTTTTAACAACTATAATAATAATAATAATAATAATAATAATAATAATAATAATAATAATAATAACCAGTTTAAAAACAAGATAAAAGTGAAATGTACAGTTTGTGTACTATAACCCTCAAATACTATCTTCATATTGCTATTTTTATATGCTTTTGAAGCAGGCCTTTATATATCATATTGCATTATATTTATCCCTCACTTGATGTTTAAATGTTTAATTGTATGCCTAATTTAAGGATTAAAATGTAATAATAGGGTTAGTTCTTGCTTTTGATATGCTAATAGTTTTGACAAAAGATTTAACATGGTGAAGTGAAGCTGCTGCAGCTGCTTTGTGCGATACAATAGCTACATAAATGGTGCTTTGCAAATTACTTATCTAACCATCAAAACCACAAAGACTGAAGTGTTTAAGGCTTGAGATAGCCGTTTAGTGTTTAGAATATGATAAATTATAGTATACTGATTTTTTAAAAGGTTTTAATTGCAAGTTTGAACTCAGAAAGCATTGTGATGTCCTTTCATTGCATTATTGTAATGATGTTACTCCATACAGCATCCTAAAGCAAAGGGGAAGTACTAGAGTGTTAAAGTGCAACTTCGTAATAAAAACGTAAGCTTTTAGTGAAATCTCCATTCAAATGACATATAGTCCTGAGATGTAATTAATGTTTTATAAAACAAAACACTTTTAACACCTCATTCTGGGGACAACATTATTAAGGTTCATGTTTTCAATAATCTGAAGAATACTAGACATGTTTCTCAATCTCAGGAAGCCAATCTGGTGGTCCCCTGCCATAAACAAACTGTACAACAAAAAGAATTAACTGTTGCAAAAGAGAGCAAAATCCCATGAGTGGAG
Organism: Protopterus annectens; assembly: GCF_019279795.1. Taxonomy (NCBI): domain Eukaryota; kingdom Metazoa; phylum Chordata; order Ceratodontiformes; family Protopteridae; genus Protopterus; species Protopterus annectens. Next base: position 564,364,307 of record NC_056726.1, on the reverse strand, counting down.
GAGCTCCCTGGTCAGCCTCAGTAAG
>NC_056726.1:564081782-564359282 GCF_019279795.1 Protopterus annectens | reverse complement strand
CTGCTCCCTATTCAATAGTATGGATGAATTGTTACTTCTCAATGAAACTTACAAGGATTTTTTGTTTTCTTCTGTATTGTGTTTCACAGAAACCTCTTTATAGAGTGGAGTGAGTATTGGAGACATCAGGGAAGAGTAAAGGAGGTGGAATTTCATTTTATATCAATAAAAGTTAGTGTACTGATGTCACAGTGTTAAGTAAAATGTGTTGCCCTGACTTAGAAACATTTTTTGTTAATTGTAGACCTTTTAATTCACCTTGGGAGTTCTCTTAATTTATTATGGTTAGTGTTTACATTCTACCTCAAGCCTGTCTGAGTGCAGTGCTACAAAAATAGTCTGATCAAGTAATGTGCATAGATAGATAAGTACTAAGCTAACGGCCCTTGTGAGACATTTTAAGCCTAGCCAATTATCCCTTGTGAGACTCAAACCCTGCACTTTGTGTTTGTAAGGCAAACACCTTAACCATTAGGCCACCCTAGCTATGCAATAGAGAGGATATATGGCAAATTAGATTATGTCCTTCTCACCCCCCAGGGCTTACCGAATATCTTTCTATAGCACTGGTTTTGAATATGAAGGCTGAAAAGTTATACTTTATTTTATTTTTTTATCTATATTTTTATGTAAAGTAAGTTTGATTCATTGGGTAATAAATAAACTTACAATGTTGCATGTATATGTGTTTTGAACATCCTGTATCTTTAAAATTTTTAAACAATGAGTCAAAGTTTTTAATTATCCAATGGAAATTCTGGAAGCATAGTATAAAAGAACCGATGGTTGGTTTCATGGTTATTCTGATGACGTCTCCTTAGAGAGCTGAAAGCGCACAATCTTGTTATTAAAATTCTTGATTTTACCATTTGGATCCTCAGTGATGTTCTTTCTGCATGGTTATTGGTTTATACAAATTAAGCTGCACCATTTTTGCAGTTTTAGTTATACATGTATTGGTCCTAGGTTCAGAAAGAGATCAGTATTAATGTTAAACATGCAAGGAGAAAAATGAGTGAGGGGGTCAAATATGGATGTGAAGAAAAGATTAAAAGGGATTGGGTAAGCTAGGCATTGTATTAAGTCAGTGACTGTATAAAAAAAAGTATAGGAAGAGAAGGTGCTTAGAGAGAGAAAAAAATGGGTGCAAGATGGACTCCTAAGAATAGGAAAAAAACAAAGCCAGTTTTAGAACAGGAGTAAATCCACAATTTTGTAAAAAAAATCTTTTTAAAGCATGTTTGAAAGCTGCTAAATTGGAATTGTCTTTAATATTTGATGGTATGTTATTCTTGGCTTTGGCCACAAAATAAGAGCAAAGCTTTGTCAGGCTGATTTATAGGGTTATTTAATGTTTGTCTTTTCGGCTTTTCCCGGTAAGGGGTCGGCACAGCAGAACTCCGGTCCGCTAATGATTGGCAGTAGATTTTTATGGTGCTGAGTTGCCAGCCTGACGCCCAACCTTCAGCAAAGGCATGCCCATTCACGCATGTCTTTCGGAGGCCACTCGACCGCGGGGAGGACATGCAGACTCCACACAGAAGGCACTCCCCGCACTCTAGCTGAGAATCGAATGGGAGAAATAAATCATAGAGCAGTATGGGCAAGATGAAATATAAGAAAAATGTTATGGAATTATGTGAAAAAGATAGACCAAGGAAGTAACAAAGGAAGAGAAATAGAAAAATAGATGTATTAAAAGAACAGAGAAAATTAAAAATGACATTACAAATTACATAGGCATTTTTTTCTTAAGGGAGAGGAGGTTTTCTTTTATTTAGGAAAAGAAAAAGAAAAGAAGTCAAATGAGAGAAAAAAGGATGGATGCTATCTTACATGGCAAAGGAAACGAAATACACACAATAAGATATTATAGTAGTGATAGAGAATTATGTAGAGAAAATGTTTGAAAAGAGGAAATGGATGGTAAACAACAATGGAATATGAAAAAAAATCTGAAAAATAAAGTTTTTTTTTTTTAGAAAATGATTTAACAATAGGAGAAATAGAGAATGTGATAAAAGAAGGTAAGAATGAATCAGCACCAGAATTGGATGGTATAAGGTATGAGTATTATAAGAAAATTAATATTGACAAAAAATAAGTTTATTTAAAATATTATATGAACTAATGAAGGAATATATAATGGAAGAATACATATGTGGTGAAGTAATAACATTTTCGTGGGAAAAGGATGAAAGCAAAGATATAAAAATGAAGACCTACAGCACTAGGGAATAATGACTATGACTTATGTATGAAATTACTGCAAAAAGGGTGGAAAAAGTATTGAATGAGGTAGTAGGAGAAAGGATCTATTGTATAATAGGAAGAGGGGTAAAAGAAATGTTAATTTATGTGAAATAAGTTGTAGAGATGATACTGAAAGAAAATAAAGAAATAAAACTGATACCATATGATGTAAATAAAGCCTTTGATACAGTGAGCCATGAAGCAATGGGGAAGATTATAGTGACACATGGCATAGGAGAATAATATGTAATAAAGAAACATATGCTATGAAAATTAATGGGCACTTCTTATGATAAATGGATGGATGGGAAAATAGGTATTAAGGGAAGAGTGACAATGTTAAACACCAAAAACTAAACATACTGGTAAAAATAACAAATAGGCAAGCAAACTGTAGGTACACCACACCTAGGGTTACCACCTGTCCCACGTTGCAAGGGACAGTCCCTCTTTGGGCAGTTGTGTACTGACAAAAAATATTAAAAATGGCAAATGTCCTGAGATTTTTAAGACAAAATTATTTCCTATATTTTATGTAATAGTTGCATAAAACAGTCATTCTGTACCTAAAATATCTAAATGTTATAAGAAACGGAATGAGCAACTAAAATGCTACAAGAACAAGCTTTTATTTAGGCAAAAACAGTTAAGGTCTATCCTTTGTACTAACCGTGGGTATGTGTTGGCCTGTAAAATCTGATGTTTGTACCAAAAATGTCCCACTTTGGCCATTTGAAAAGTTGGCATCCCTAACCACACCACACTATTTATTGTGAGCGCTTTAGTCGGAGTCAATACTCCAACTTCTTCAGACAAATTCAAGACAATGAATCAACTCTCTTTATATATATATAAAACAAACTGAATCCAATTAAGACAGTTAAAATAATTCCTCATTTGAATAACTTCTATTAGTCATGAACATTAATTAAATACCTCTAATATAATTTATATTAACAACTTTGCTCTTAAAGATAAACCTTATATGATGCATATAACAGCAAAAAAAATTTATATTTTAAAACATTTATATTTAAAACTTATATACATGTGTGCAATGAATAGCTGTAAAAATAGTTAATAAAGGATACTAAATACGATGAAAACTTGGTGCAGATATTTGAGAATTATTAAAACATATTACATTTTTATTATTAATATAAAATTGTTACTAAATCAAGGGACCAGGAAATTTCAACCAAGTGGACTCATACTTAAACATACACATTAAATAAAAAATATCAAATGAAAACATAGAATAGAAACATTTGCATATAAAAATATAAAAATATGTTGTAAAAACATACCACTAAACTAGCCCCCATCCTAGTTTGCTGAAAAATAAATACCAGAGACCTTATAAAATTATCTGGCCAGTGCCTTAAGCTTTAATAAGCATCTAATTGATGCATATTCGTTTAAGCCCGGTGGTATGTGTGCAGATGTGCGAACTTGCCACATAAGCTCACATTCTTCTAGTTTGAGTTCCCAAGGACCACCGTCTTAATTGGATTCAATTTGTTTTATATATAAAGAGAGTTGATTCGTTGTCTTGAATTTGTCTGAAGAAGTTGGAGCACTGACTCCGACGAAAGCGCTCACAATAAACGGTGTGGTATGGTGTACCTACAGTCTGCTTGCCTATTTATTTTTATTAATTTATTTATTAAGCAAAGAGTATACAGGAATGCCCAATGAGAATGTTCTTATTTGTATTAGTAATAAAAGTAGTAGTTGAGACATGTATGGATGGATTGATGAAGACAAGAAGTGAGATGGAAAGAAATGTTATATTACCAATATGTATGACACAAGCAGATTATTTAGTTCTAATAACAAACAATAAGAGCTGGATAAGTGAGGCTGAAATAACAATTGAAAAACTAAATAATGAAACAAGAACTAGGAACTTGCAGACGGAGCCGAGCATGAAGTAGAAAGTAAAATATGAATGACTTTATTAGCGTAACGCTTTCATTCATAAAACATGAACTTCATCAGATAAAATGAAATAAAGTGACCTTTGAAACCATTCTTATATAGAAATTTTCATCCAATCAACTTCCCTAATTAATACATTATTCATAATTAAGACATTTACTAACATAAACCTGTCACCCTCACAGTTGTTAAAAACACATAGCACATGTATATTTCTGTTCATTAGTGCAACAACCTCAAGGTCGTTTTTCTAAAATCCTCATACATTTCAACTTATGTGTTCTAAAGGTTAAATGCTTTGTAATACTATATAATAATAAAAAATATAAGAAATAAAAATTTCTGTTAATGGTAAAACAATCAAGTAAGAAGCTGAGATCCCTCATAAAATCCTCAAAAGCTAGTCACGAAAAAAAAATTGCGAAAGATTCCAAAGACAATCACAAGGCATTCTATAGTTATGACAAGAATCTAAATGGCAATGCTCAGATCTGCTCTGAGCTACAACAGAATGGCATTAAATATACTGATCCCAAGGATATTGCCAATATCCTGGCAGATCGATTTAGTGCCAACTTCACCCCCCTCTCACCCCCTAAAGGGCCCATCTCAATACCAAAAGACTGCTAAATTCCAGTAATCATGGCCACACAGGTAGAAACTGCACTCTCCAAAGCAAAGAATACAGCATCCATGGGACCAGATGACATGCCAGGCTGTGTACTACATGAACTACAAAATATACTGGCACCTCACCTAAGTGTCATGTTTAATCACAGCCTCACCTCAGGCTTTGTGCCCACTGAATGGCACACAGCTAGAGTTATCCCACTCCACAACGGGGATCCAGCTTGGATCCTGGGAACTACCATCCCATCAGTCTGACGAGCCTGACCTGCAAGGGCATGGAACACATTATCATGTCTCCTGAACCTGATTGACTTCTTCATATCAGTCTCCAGAGCTGTGGACGAGGGTAAGGCGGTCCACACAGCCTATCTGGACCTTACCAAGGCCTTTGACACCATCCCCCACTCTGGAATCATAGATAAACTTACTAAGCTGGGCATAAATCCCAACATCACTTGATGGGTTGCCAACTAGCTTACTGACAGAACCCAGACTGTAAAAGTAGCAGACTCCAAATCCAGCTGCAGACAAGTGACAATTGGAGTACCTCAGGGTTCAGTCCTGGGACCGCTCTTGTTTGGCATCTACTTCTCTGAAGTACAGGCCAGCACTAAAGGACTCTGGCTAACAGAGTTCACAGATGAATGCAAACTGGGAGCCATTATTGAATCCCCAAATTATGTGAATATTCTACAAAAGGGCCTTACAGAAACAGATGCTTGGTGCCAGAGCCATGGGCTCAAGCTTAATGCCAAGAAATGTATAGTTATCCCTTTTGGAAAAAAACATGTACCGATGAATTACCACATAGGTGGCAGTACACTAAACATTGAAAGTGTAATGAGAGACCTAGGGACACAGCTGCACAGTGGTCTCACCTTCGATAACCACATCACCACAACAGTCAAGAAATCCTTCTATGTGGCACACTTCATCACTAAGGGATTTTCATCCAGAAAAAAGGAGGTCATTGTCCCACTGTACTCATCCCTCATTAGACCCATTATAGAGTATAATGCCTCATTTGGTATGTACCTCACAATACATCTGCAACAGCTGGAAAGGCTGCAGAAATACCTCACTAAAAGAATCACAGGCCTAAAGCAGATACCATATGCTGACCGTCTAAAAACGCTCCAGCTATACTCTGGCATATCATCTACTCAGAGGCGATCTCTGCTTAACATACAAGGCCATGTCAAACCCTGAGCTGTTGGACATGCTCCACTTAAAGAAATCCCAATTCCTCAGAGCCACATACTCCAGGGATCTAAACCTTGTTATCAAAATGAACAAAACATGCTGGAGGGATAGGTTCCTGACCCAGAGACTCCCCATACTCTGGAATAGCCTGCCCATACATGTCAAGCAGATCGCCTCCTTGGCCCTCTTCAAAAGGAACCTTGATGATTTATTTATTTTATTTTTATTTATTTTACATTTGTTAACCAGGCTAGTCTGGCTGGATACATGTCCATTTTCAGCAGAGGCCCGAGGAGAAAAGCTCCACTATTAGACTAAGACAATACATGAGGAATACTTTACTAAATAGATCAATCTTTTTTAACAAAAGAACAAAAACAAAACAAACAAAAATGTACAAGGACAAAATACAGTTTGTCTTGACTAACTTAACTAGGTTACAGTAAGATTATAATCAAAGTTCACATCATGTGGCTGAGGAGATAAGCTCAGGCACCAAAATATACAGTTGAGTTAAGGATATCTGAAGTGTAGGTACATAAAATTAATCATTGGTCAGAAGGTAGAGGACAGAATTGGTAATTAACAGAGTGAAAGAAAGCTAGTAGTTAGAAGTGTTAAAAAAAAAGCAAGTTAGAAGGTAAGGAGGTATATTGGTAGTAAAGTTAAGGGAAAAAAGGGATAGGAGGAAAAAGAAAAGTGTGGGTAGAGTATGTTTAGATAGGGTAATGGTATTTTATCAAGTTAAATGTTAAGAAAGTAAAGTTAAAAAGGAGAGTGAGGTATATAGGCAATGAGATAAGGGAAAAGGGTGAAGGACTAGAGAAGGGGGCTAAAAATGTTAGTCTAGGTAAGAATGGGAGAGTAAAGAATGAAAGTAGCAGACTGTTCAGAGTAATGACCAGTAGTATGCTCAGTCAGGATTAGAGCAGGGGCAAAGCCAGTGGATTAGTAGGTGGTTTTTTATCTGTTTTTTGAAAAGGTGACATGATGTTAGGGAGGTGATTGGATGGGAGATAGGAAATTCACCCCAGGGATCATGTCAGTTGCTCTGCTAGACAGGGGTCCAGGGAAGTAAATATTGAGGGAAGAAATATCCAGGGAATTGTTATGGCTAGGCTTGTATAGGCCCTAGGGCCGATAGCCTAGTACCAACCTATGAACCTATGAACTTACTCTTTTATAAACCAGTAATGCTGTGAAGGACATATTATATTTAAAACTACATTTTTAGGAAAAAGCTCTGAATCTAAATTTGAAGTTAACAATATCAGAATTCAAACAAAGCTTTAAGAGATGAGATACCCACTTGTATAACAGAGATTTGAAACTCCATTATAATATAACCCAAAGAGGTAGGAAATAGTTCTTATGGTCATGGGGATATTTCAATTATGGATAACAACTATAATGTGGCAAATCATGGAATTATTTAATTTATGATTCTATTTTAACTGCTTCACATAAAAAAGGAGCTTCTGCTGCGACATAATTTGATAGGTACTGTAGATGCCTACATTACTAATTATTAAACATGAGTCAACAGCCATATCAAAACAGCAACTGAACAAAATATCCTACATGCCTCTGAGCAAGGATGGGGTGTTATAAATCAAATGCTTCATTGAGTGAGTAAAGGAATACTCAAAAACCCAGTCAAACTAGGAGATGAACACATATTTGCTTCTTTTCTACATTTTTCCCAACAAAATGGGCTTGTCTGTCACCACATTGCTCTGGGTAAACATAGTGAAATGTAATATTAAGCAGTTTATGATAGCTCTGACTTAGATGGAGGAAACCCTGAATTGGCACTTAAAATGAAACATAGTTTTTTGTAGACTCAACATCACCCTCTAAAAATAAGATTATAGTCTTAAAAGTTTAATTAAGTGTTTAATGTGGTTTTCCAGTACTCATCTCCATAGAAACAAATATACAGTCATTAAGGTACAGATTTATTTGTATTTGTTAATCAGGTAAGAGCTTAGGAGCACTTTCTGGTTAAATGACTTGCTCAGGGTCCTACAGATTGCAAATGGTGGTTGAGGGAATCACACTGGACCAAAGGAAGCCCCTTACTAGCAACCTTAATCCTTTGTTCAACTGCCAGATTATTGCTAAAACATATTTCACCTGCAGTCAGTAACCTGTCTCATTCTACCAAAACATCTGGGTTTAAGGTGTGGATATCAAGTTTCTTTCTGTTGGCATGGCTGATCTCCTTTTCTACCTGGATGAACACGAATCAATGGCAAGTGAATTATAACCTTTCCTGGATAATTTATTATGCTATTTTGAGGAATGGTGTGATTTCTAAACATGATTCTAAGTCAGACTACCAGCTGTAGAGTCAGTAAGATATAACATGGCAGAGAAAGGGCCAGTTCCATGGATTCAGGGAAGCAGCCCTTCCGGGTTCCAGGAAACCTTTGTCTAATTAGTAGATTCAGTGTCTGAGGAATCAGCCAAGGAATGGAATAAGCATCATTTTGCCATTGTACTGTTTAGCGGATATCAGAGAATTCCCCTGCTAGGACTAAAGTGGAGGCCCCATTATCCATAGACAATATCCCCAATATCATCACTGTATACTGGATAGGGATCAGGACTGAAGTCAAGCAAAACAAAAATTCTAAATCACCTGTGTATAATGTTTTGCCTTCACTTCAATCTCATATCAGCTAGCAGTACTGCTAGCCAGACAGTTTTAGAATACATGAGTCAGTTGAGTAAGAAAGGGGCTGAATGTTCATGATGAGGAGGGAAAACATGTCCTAAACAAAAATAATGAATACACTCCCTTTTTTTTTAATCAGGGGCAAACATGACTGGGTACCACAAGTGAACAAAAGAAGTTATCCTTTGGGATCTGATGGGTAATGACCATCAATTTCATTAGTATATATCAATATTATCTACTGAACAGATGTTTCAGGGACTTGATTGAAGGCAAGGGATTTCTATTCCCAAACCATTACTCTCCCAGTGGGTCCTTAATGAGTTACACTTCTGTTACTATTTCAGATTTAGAGACTACACCATATCCTAAAGATATCTGACTTTTTTCTTTTTTTTTTGGAAGAAGATAAGAAGCTAAAATTGCAGCACCTAGAGCTCAGAATGGACTTTCCATTTATTAGACATTCATTCATTCTTTAGAAGAACACAAGGTACTAAACTTCTAGAAAGACTACAGATGGTTTCATTACTAATCCAAGGAAGATAGCCAGACTAAATTTCATGAGCTACAGAATTCTGTGTTGAGAAACAGAATAACCTGTGGACACTGCTAATGTATCGTACATTAGGGTTGCATGGTCAGTATAATGCTTACAGCATTTACCTCATAGACAAAAAGTACAGGATTTGGTTCTCATCTTTGAAAGGGAAATTCACTAAGCTTAAAATGGCACACAAGGGCAGGTAGCCTAGTACTTACCTATAAAAGTATAAGGGAGCATGAAACAAGAGGCACGTCTTTAAGCAAAATACACTGTATTTTATCAAAAGTTGTTGATGTAGAGAGAAAGAGAAGTTACAAGTGACTGTTAGAAACTTATGATAGGGGGTAAAGAGTCCAAATATCCAGAATTTAAAATCAGTTATATTGGGATCTGAAAGAAGGAGCACCTGATATACATTCCATTATAACACTCCATAGCTTCCTCACTATATGACAATCTCAAAATGAATGTAAATAATGGTCAATGAAATGCTTACAGTGCCAGCCATTACTATCTATGATATGCCCTCTTTACCCTGGAGCAGTAACTTAGGAGTCTTAATTCTCACCACTGTCTCTGTTAAGGGACTATCACTAAAACCCCTAAGAGTACACAGAGAACAGATTCCAAAACCTGAGACTGGACTATATGCTTCAAATGAGTCTCCTCACTAACTACTGCAGAACACTGTGTACCAGTTCTAGGTATCTGACAGATGCACTCTTAAATGTCTGATATTCACACATATACACACTCTTGGAAAAGACTGACACAGCTTTACTTGCTTTGCTTTTTGCCAAAATTACAAGGTAACAGCTGCCAATAGTCGAATACCAGAATAACCTTCAAAAGGGTTGCTCAATTATATTGGGTAAAATAGATATTGAAACAAATGGTAACATGCATCTCAAGCAATAGGGCTTTTTGGAGTGGCCTCATGTTATCACAGTAAGGATAAACACTCTCAAGTTATTAAAAATATTCACTAAATAACCAGCCACAATGAGAGGTAGTAAAACATTTAATAATAAGTAAAATGATTAGAATATGTAGATACTGAATAACTGATTCCAATAAACAACAAAGGTTCACACACAGGAAATATGAAAGTAATACTGTAGGATAGCTTTAACATTGATTTTAGAAAACGTCTAAATAGGTAGTTCCCTGACTATCTGAAGATTAACTGTCCCTATCTAATCTAAATAACTCAGCAAGGCAACATTATATTGACTTCTGCAAGCAACATGCAGAATTATGTCCATACTCCAGTCTGTTGTCTGTCCTCAGTGACTGGAACAACTACTCTGGAAACAACTGGACTATTACTGTTGAACAACACTGGAAAACCAACTGAACAACTGATTCAGAACCTGCTGCAGATTTATTTTAAAAGTAACAGGAAGCTGCTATGAGAATTCTACTCTCTCAGATCAGACTTTGAAAAGTAAAAAAAAAAAAAAAAAAAAAAAAAAAAAAAAGCTGCAGTGAACATTATCCTAGCACTGGCACACAATGACTTCACATCTAAGTCAGCTGGCTATGGCATAATATATATTCAGAATTCTCTTAAAAAAAAAAAAACATTTGGTCAGCCAGCAGAACACTGTTTGACATTCAAACATCTTGCATAAATCAGATAAATCAGAGTAATAATCAAAAGACATAAACTTATAGGTTCATAGGTTCATAGGTTCATACTAGGCTATCTGCCCGTGGGCATTTACGAGCCTAGCCCATAGTTTTGTGGCTTACGCCACCCCTTTAGTATGGGGAACTATACCCATTATTTTGCTGTGCCTCTGTTGAGCAGTGACACTGAGGTAATCCCTGGGGTATATCTGCGATCTCCCATCCATTGGTCAAGATTTCTCTTGAACAAGGCCAGCGAGGTGCTCTGCCTCACATATACCGGGATTTTATTCCACAGCATAGGGAGTCTTTGGGTGATGAATCTATCCCTCCAGCACGTCCTATTAATAGCCGTGTCGAGGTTTAAGTCTCCCGCCCTTGTGGCTCTGACGGATCTAGATTTTTGAGGTGAAGCATATTCATCAAATCTGGGTTTGACATGGCCTTGTATGTTAGGCAAAGGTCACCTCTGAGCAAGCGGTGGCGACTGAATAGAGCTGGAGTTCTTTCAGTCGGGCAGCATAGGACAGATGTTTGAGACCCTTTATCCTTTTGGTGAGGAACTTTTGTGGCCTCTCCAGCTGCTGCAAGTGTCGGGTCAGATACATTCGAATGGGGCATTATACTCAATCATTGGTCTGATGAGTGATGAGTATAGGAGACTATGACCTCCCTTGATCTAGATGAGAATCCCTTCATGATAAGGTGGGCAATGTAGAAGGTCTTCCTAACTACTTTAGCTACATGGGTGTCGAATGACAGACTACTATCAACCTGGGTCCCCAGGTCCCTGATAACTTCTTCTGTGCTCAGTGGATTGCCACCTATTTGGTAGCTAGGGGTAACCTTGTTTTTCCCGAAGGGTATGACTATGCATTTTTGGCATTTAACTTTAGGCCATGGCTCTGGCACCAGTTATCCGTTTCTGTGAGACCCTTCTGAAGGATATCTGTGTCAGATGTGTTTTCTACTATGGCGCCAGTTTGCAGTCATCTGCAAACTTTGTCAGCCATAACCCTCCTGTGTTTGCTTGTACTTCGGAAAAGTAGATGCCAAACAAGAGTGGGCCCAGGACTGAGCCCTGTGGTACACCACTTGTGACAGGCTTTGAGTCTGACATGGCGCCAGCAACTCTGACCCTGTGGGTTCTGTCACTCAGCCAGTTTGCAACCCATCTTGTGATGTATGGGTTAACATTTAAGCTGATGAGTTTTTCAATGATACCCGAGTGGGGTATTGTATCGAAGGCCTTCGCCAGATCGAGGTAGGCTGTATGGACTGCCTTTCCCTCATCAATGGCTTTGGCGACTGTTTCGAAAAAGTCAACCAAGTTTAGAAGGCATGATCTGCCTTTGACAAAGCCAAACTGGGATGGATCCAAAGTCTGCAAATTCCCTATGTCTTTATTTATGAGGTCCATTATGATCCTCTCCATGGCTTTGCAGATAAGGCTTGTCAAGCTAATGGGCGGTAATTTCCAGGGTCGGTGGAGGCACCGCCTTTGTGAAGTGGGACCACAGTTGCAGTGCGCCACTCCCTGGGTACATATCCAGAGGTAAGACTATGATTAAACAGCTGTCCTAGCTGTGGGTTTAATTCCTCGTTGAGTTCATGGAGCACACAGCCGGGGACACCATCAGGTCCCATGGATGCTGTGTTTTTTGCTTTGGAGAGAGCAGTTCTCACTTGGGCGTTGGAGATGTTTGCGGGGCTGCAATCACTTGGTATAGATATCTCTCCTTTTGGGGGGGGGGGGAGAAGTTTGCACTGAACCTGTCAGCCAGTATGTTGGCAATGTCTGTAGGATCAGTAATCTTCACATCATTTTGAACTAGTTCTGAGCATATCTGGGAGTTTCTTCCCAGATTTCTAACATAGCTAAAGAAGGCCTTATGATTGTCTTTTGAGTCTTTAGCTATTTTTCTCTCAAAATTTGCTTTGGATGATTTTATGAGAGCTCTTAGTTTTTTACTTATAGTGATCAAGGGTGTCTTACCTTTTAAGGATTTTGCTCTATCTTGTAGTAGCTTCCTCCTTTTGTTGTAGAGTTTGTTTATGGCTGGGGTCCACCAGACTGGACGCTTGCCTTTGGTACAAAGAGTCTTTGTTTTGCTTGGGATTGCCTTATCCATGCAGTCCTGCAGGTGCTGGTAGAAGGCATTTGTAAGTGATTCAGCGGCTTGAGTACTGTTTTCCGCCGGCTCGGGGCCTTAAAGGAGACCACACTAGTCTTTAGAAGTGTGAAGTCGGCTTCGAGAAGTTCTTTACTGTGGTCTTTTTATTTCAGGTGGGGGTGGGATGAGGACCTCCAGCGAGATTAGTTTGTGATCTGATCTCACCAGTGAGGGGTATACTTCGGTGTTGAACATTGTGCTCCCATGTTCGTGATGATGAGATCAAGTATGTTTTCTCCTCTTGTGGGGATGGTGACTAGTTGTTCCATGGCATTTGAGTTTATGAATTCCAGGAACTTTTGGGCTAGGGTGTTTGGGCTTGAGTAGTGTTCCCAGTCTATATTAGGGTAATTGAAGTCACCTAGTATGATGGTGTTTGGTGATACATTTATCCCCTCTAGTGTTTTCAGGAAGGCCATGTGAGGTTCCTGAGTTTGTGAGGGTGGCCTGTAACATGCTACAATTTGCAGAGCAGTCTTGCCTATGGTTAATTGCACCTGGATGGTCTCCGATGCATCATGCGTTGCCACCAGTCTTGAGGTGTGGGTGTCTTTGATGAATATGGATACCCCCTCCTTTCTTGGTATTGTCTGGATTTTGGGGCCGGAACGCATGATAAGAGGTAAAACCTGATAGTGCTGGGGTGCTCTCAGGAGCCTTGAACCAGGTTTCTGTCACTGCACAGACATCGATGTTCTCCATACTGAGAAGGGCCTCGAGTGCGTGCATTTTGAGATTTAGACTTCTGGCATTGAGCAGCATTACCCTTAGTTTTTTTCCTTTTTTTGTGTTCTAGGGTGGTAGGTTTAGAATTTGAGCCTTGCCTAAAAAGGCACTATGGGGGTGGCAAGAGCCTTTGCCAATATCCGGAATCCCAGGGGTGACAGGTGCAAGCCGTCCCTTGCGAAGCAGCGTGGCTTGTCCAGCATGTCATCCCAGGCAGACAGACATTGGATCCCTTTTGAATGACACCAGAGTTTAAGCCAATTGTTAAAGCTGATCATCTTATCTCTGTATTGTGGCATCATTCTTGGTGAAGGTAGGATACTGCTCAAGGTCAGGGTCATACCTGCCTGGGCTACATAATCAGAGAGCTCCTCAATGTCTCTTTTCATGTAGTCCAGGGAGGTACGTCTCAGGTCGTTTACACCAGCGTGGACAATGACTGAGTCATATTTGTACCTGCTGTTGAGAGACCTGAGTGCTTGCGTTATGTGGCGGATTCTAGCGCCCAACAGGCAGCTTACTGTGACCTTCTCCTTACTCAGTCTGGTGAGCGGACGTCAGTGTGTCTGACTATGGAGTCACCAATGACTAGTGTGTCTGGCATTGTGTTTGGCCTTAAGGGCTGTGACTGTTTGACACTCTGACTGTGAGGTCTATGTGTTGCAGGTGTTGTGTTCTGAGGTGGTGGTTGTTTGGGTGTCTGCTTTGGTGGCCTCTGCTGTTTTGGTAGATTTTGATCAGAGCCGAGTATGTCTTTGTGTGTTTATGTGTATGATTTGAGGTTGTGATGGTACTATGTGAGACTGGGTCTATAGTGTGTGTGGTAACCTTCTCCTCCTGACTGGTCTTGCCAGTCCTATGTTGAGAGAGCTCAGCCTCCAGTTTGGCCGTATAGTTGCATCTCTCGCATGTATTTGTGTTTTGTGGGAGGAGGAGAGGGTTGTCTGTGTACATGAGGCAATTGTAACATTGCCTCAATATTCCCAGGTTCACCAGCTGAGCAGGAGAGGACACTAGCAACTGATCCTCGACATGCTAGAAGGACTAGACAAAAACTTTAAAAGAGATTCCGGGAGATGTGGGTGACCGAGAAATGGGGGTTTGCCTTTTGGGGTGCTATCTATAAGAGTGCCGTATCAAGGTAATAAGTACTGTAGGAGCAAGTGCTAGGTTTAACAGATAGAGAAAAGTCTACTTGGAGTCAAGTAGAGATGATCTTTAGGTATTAGAGAAAGTGCTAGTAACAGGGATGCTTAAAGGTAAGATTGAAAAGAATGCACTCTGCAGTGTGCACTAGAGAAGTTAGATATGAAAGTAGGTAACTTGAGTTTTACCTGTTTAAAAAGTTAAGGTTTAGTGGAGAGTTACTATTTTTAAAACAGCAAGATGGACTGAAAGGGGTGGTTTCTTTTGTATTTTGGTACTATGAAATACTGTAGGATGGCCAATAAATTTAAATAATTGAAGGGGTGGGATTTCAAAAGTGATGGTTTTGTGATTACTCACATAAGCCAGTGAAAGTAGAGAGAAATGAGATATATGGTCAGATTAACATAAGAGGCGGGCAACTAGAAAGACAGTGGTATTCTGCCTGACTCAGAACAGAGAGAGCTGTGGTCTCTTTTGAAGTTTTAATATGCTGTTCAAACAGAATGCAAGCAAAACACAAGATAAAGAAAACAAACTACAGTATTCAAAATATAGAAAGGCAATACAGAAATACAAAAAATAACAGCAAACTAACCTTTCCTTCACAGCAAAGTGTAGCAGAGTCTGGATGAGCCAAAATTATATCTAGTCATGCTGGCATATGAAACACAGGGTAATTTACAATTATTTACAAAACTTCAGCCAGTCATGCTAGCACAGATAACAATATCTGATATCTTCACACTATCTTATAGCATGGAGATGGTAACATGCCACAAATGCAGGACTTTAGCATAAGGGTATCTAGCTAACCTGTGTCAGTTACTGTGCCCCTCTTATCAGCAGGCTCAATCATCTGGTGTTGAGGAGGATATTCAGCATAAAATTCCATTTATTCTGTTTGGGAGAAAAAAACGCTCAGTTGATTTATCCATCAGATGCTTGTAAACGAAGTTTAGTTTGCGAGGCTTAAGTTTCATTATATTACTGGTTGTTGATTCAATTCTAGAATTTTTACCTCACAACGGACAAGATTTGTTCAGCCTCACAGAGATGCTTGCTCACAACTGAAGGTATTGCCATCACTGTGCTGCAAGTAAGGGGAAAGACCTCCTAATAGCTTCCCATGTAAAAGATGACTGACAGGAAATGTCCCATACATCCAAATGTAATAAATTCCAGCATCAGTCCATATTTCTCAGATAATCACTCTACCATTAATCAACAATGCTTGGTTATTTCAGATAAAAGAGTTGAGGTTTAGGGATAACTGCTTCCCTTATGGCAGATTAAATAGTAAAGTTTCAAACCAAATGTCCAAACCTCCCAGATCCCATACCTTGTATGAAATGGAACATGGGGGGGAAAGGGTCCTTTGTAGTTGAAGGTATAGTATTACAGGGAACCAGAATGGCTTTGACTCCAATCTAGCATGAATAAAGATCAAACAATTACTGCCCTAGTGCATCCACATATATGAGGGGTGCCAAACCCCCAAGTTTCATAGAAAAGAATAATTTCTTTCTGCTAATTCAGGGCTTTTGCCATCCTAAATAAAGTATGTAATCAATTTTTGGATTGGATTAATATGAGGGGGGAGACAGTTTTTTGTGGTAAATGCCATAAGATCATAAGATGAAGAGCACCTGAGAAAGCAAGAACATCCAAATGGTTTGAATACTATTCAGGAAATGCAGAGATACACTCTTACATCAGTGTAATGTCATTCTTAATTTTTTCATTAATGGTGTTGTATTAACAGTAACCAGTTTGCACATATCCTCACCCATTATAAATCCCAGGTACTTCACTTGGTGAGCCACAGGACCAGTATCATTCATCAGTTCCCTTTGATTCATAATATCACAGCTATAGAATGGAGAGAAAACTATTTTCTTCTGATCGGCTTGTATCCTTGCTAGAGCAGCAGTACTATCCAGGGTATTAAAAACATGGTGAATTTCTTGTCTAGGATCTTTTAACCAAATGTCACAATCACCTGCGAACCATTTAGCAAGGGGAGTGTGTATGTCTATCTATTGAAATGCAATAACTATAATATCTGCCATATAAATATTTATCTATAACAGTGGGTACAAGAATAGACAACAGTGGGGAGAGGGGATGCCCTTGTCATGTGCTTTTTAGGAGGGAAATTGCCTGTGAGAGCATGCCATTGACAAAAAATTAGGTGGAGGGATTCTTATAAAGTCTAACTCAGCCCGTGAATCATGATGGGAAGGAATAATATTTCATCACCTCCACATATCACTCCATTTAAACAAATAAAATGCTTTATTAAAATCCACTAATTGGGTTCCCAACCACAGATTATTCTTATGAGTGTGTTACATATCCTTACTACATCTCCCCCTCCATTTTCCCTTTAATAAGCCCCAGCTGATTGCTGGGTATTATTTTTATAGCAATAGCTTCCAGTAACAGTTCAAGTATTTTGGTGAGAATTTTAAGATCAGTCTGTAACAGTTATCCACAAACACAAGCACCTCGAACCCAGCAGGTAAAAACACACGGTTTATTGAAATTCAGTATAAAACCAGATGAGCAAATAAAGTCAACGCTCCCAGTAATAACACTTGCAGTAATCACGTTTTTGTCTCCAACTTCATCAGATAAATTTTCATATGTAACACACTCTTTATATATGAAACGAAATCAGTAAGTAATTAAGCCTTGTCCAATGAAATCAAATAACTAATTTCAAAGTAAAGCACTTATAACATTCTCTAATTCATAATAGTTCTTAGTTTTATAATATTTATTACACACATATACACAAGTGTTTTGATTATTAAAACATTTTTGATTACTATTCATTTATTATGAATTAGAGAATGTTATAAGTGCTTTACTTTGAAATTAGTTATTTGATTTCATTGGACAAGGCTTAATTACTTACTGATTTGGTTTCATATATAAAGTGTGTGTTACATATGAAACTTTATCTGATGAAGTTGGAGACGAAAACGTGATTACTGGAAGCATTATTACTGGGAGCTTTGACTTTATTTGCTCATCTGGTTTTATACTGAATTTCAATAAACTGTGTGTTTTTACCTGCTGGGTTCAAGGTGCTTGTGCTTGTGGTTAACAGTGACTTTTGCCCTTTCCATTTTTTGTTTATCAGTCTGTAACAGTGAGATGGGGTGATAACTAGCTGAAAGCAGCAGGTCCCTATTGAGTTTAAGAAATATCAGTCACCATGACTTGATGGAACAGTAATAGTAAAGTTCATTTCAAGTTATGTTTGAAAGCTTTATAAAAGTCTGAAGTCAGGCCATCAAATCTATGTGCTTTACCAGAAGGGAGTTTATTTGTAGCACTTGCAATTTCATGCTTCCACAATAGGATAATCCAGGGAAGACTGACACCTAAAATGTCAGGAGGGGTTATTTCCTGAAATATCAAAGAAGGTTCCAATCAAATTTTTTTTGCCAACAGTTTCTGCATACTCAGAGGCTAAGATCAAAACAATCTGGATGGGTTCCATGCAAATATCCCCGTTTCATTTTTCCCCAGTGTAACATACATCTCAATAGCCACGTCTTTAATCTCCATGCCATAATCTTATTTGATGAGACTCCTTCTAGTCCACTGTAGTAACTTATAATCTTCCAATTTATCATGCAATTGCATGTAATTACTACTTTTAACCTCACATTTTAATGTTCTCATCATCTATAATGTGTCCTTTCTTTTACATTTGTCTCACTGGAACTTGTACTCAGATGATTGTAATTCAGACAAGATTGTGTTTAGCTGTTATTCTTGGATTGTTAAAATACTCTGCTGCATTTGTCTCCCGTAATCCCTACATTTATATTTAAAACCTAATCATGTATCAAAGACATGTACCTCTGGTAAACTTGACAAATCCTAATACTGCCCAAAAAAGCCCTGCCAAGTATTCCCTAGAGGTTTGCCTCTGTGACAGTACTAGATCAAATTTCTACGGATAATACCCCTGATGTTACACCATGGGAGAGTATCTTAATAAAACCATTGTGTGATCCAACAGAGTATTGGGTAGAATAACCATGTGAATAAACCCATGAAATACATCCTCACCCACATGCTAGTTATCTCGATGACTAGAAAACACCAGCAGAGAACAGGTATACTCTAGTCCAGATGGGTGGAACATTCTCCATACTTCCTGGGGTTGTATATCTCATATCAGCTCCCTGGAAATTTTTGGTAGATGAACAGTAATACTGAGAATTCTGTATAGAACTGGATCTATTACTACATTATGATACCCCAAGCTCCCCATAATCAGGCCTCAGTCCTGACCCTCTAGAGAGATTACTTTTTGAATTAAATTACTAAGTATCTTAGAAAAATCTCAATTGGACCCATAATAGTTTGCAAGAATCAATTGCATATGTCCAGCCAGAATTTTGGCTATGACTCAGCAACTCTTATTGTCAGTAAAAATCTGCTTAACAGCCCAGTACAAGGTATGATTGATTCAAATCACCACTCACCTTTTGGAGGAGACAGCACAGGGAAAAAAATTATCCCCTTCCAATGCTAATCCAGTATTTTTCTGTTTGATCTTCATTTCCTGTAAATAGGCTACCTTGACCTGATATTTATTCAGAGTATTGATAATCACATTTGTTTTGAACCTAGTGGAAGAGTAAACTTGTTATATCACACATTGCACCCCATTCCAAGTCCAACACATTTGACTAACTCATTCACTTCATCTAACCATTTTCTTAAGAAGACTAGCAGTGGTCATATGAGGGGTAAGACCATTAACCAATGTATCTATTGTTAAAAATAGACAGTAATAGGTGTAAATATTATCCCAGTCCAACATGAGATGAAAAGACTCTAGAGGTCATTATGACATGAACCAATGCAGACATGGACCTGTCACAGAGTACCTTAACAATGAGGGTCCGATTTTCTACAGACTTTTATATTCATTTGCTGTCAGGAACTGGACTAGGATTGACAGCTCCTGCATTTAAATAAGCTGCATCCATTTGTTCGCCCCAGGACTGCTTAAGTTTGCTCATTTCCTCAGGTGAAATTTTGGTTTCTTTAAATGTTAAATTCTCTATTGCTTTCAAGATCAGATCACTTTTAGTGATGAGGTTCTCTGCAAATCAGCCTTGAAAACACTGTGCTTACTCCATCCAGCACAGACTGCGTCATGTCTCTTCCACAGCTACTGCATTGTTCACAATCATCAATGGACTGTAGAAAGGGCAGCTGCTAAATGACGGTCATTAACCTGCACTGCCTTATTCTATTGACTGCCCTGGGATACTTGTTCCAGTTATTCAGAAGCACTATGTTATACTATATCTTACCAGCTGGAGTGCTAAATACATATGGATGAAGTTTAAATGATAGATATTGACATGGCTTAGTGGACCATGCAATTAAGCATCCTCTTCCATGTGCAATCCAGTGTGAGCTGGAGTATATAATGTCCTATCTAAAACACTTTTAAAAAAACTGGTAATAGTTCTGAAAATAGAGAAATGTATATTATTTACGTCTTCTGGTCAACTAATGTGAATAATAATCTGAAGTACAGACTTTTTCATGCAGTAGACTTAAGTGAATTCTCCAAAATCTTAGGTCATTTGATTTATGAGAAGCTACAAAGGGTAAAATAAAATTTCAGTGTAAAGACATCTTAGGTAATCTGCAAAATAATAGTAATAATACATGCTTGATTACCCTGAGTTAGAAATGAAATTATTGAAAGACATTACAATGTAAGGTTGGCATGCAGGAAAGTTATCAGAATGGAAAGAAACATTGTCTAATTTATCATTCAAAGAAGAAATAAAATGTGTTTTTCAAAGTTGGCAAAATAATACCTCCTAATACCTGCCAACCAACTGAAAATCAAATGCTTGATAGAATATTTGAATCAAATCTTGCAACAGAAAAAAATGTAGAGAAATAGCAACCATAATAGTTTGATGAAAAATTATTACAGTTCTGTCTTGTACAATGCATATCAGAATAGCAACCCAAAGGAAGAGATATAAGCATACCTAATACTAGCTCGTCCATGAAGATGAGCATCTACTGATTTATTCTTGTTCAAAGAAGCCATTGTGATGAATGGATTATTATTCTATGTATCCTGTCATAACTAAATTAAGTAATTTGACAAACACAATTAGTGCACTTGTGATTAGTGCATTCAAGTGTTCATACTTAAGATGGGATGTGTGATGTTATTGCATTTGACAGTGACCCACAATACATAAGCCATCAATTCAGAAATGTTGTGCATGAGTGTGAATTCAGACATATGATTCCCAATCCCACACAACACAATTCAGTGGATAACTGGGAAAAAACTGCCAAATTGTTAGAAATCTCATGAGAAAGAGCTGCAACCCTGTAGTTTTCAAATGAATAAATTCTGTGCTGAAAGGACTCAAGCTGTAGTCAACTCAACTACAGATGGTCAGAAGACTGAAAATCAGAATAGGTTCATAGGTTCATAGATTAGTACTAAGCTAACTGCCCTTGCGAGCCATTTTAAGCCTAGCCAATTATCCCTTGTGAGACTCAAACCCTGCATCTTCTGTTTGGAAGGCAAACACCTTAACCATTAGACCACCCTCCCAACCCTAAAGAATGCCTTTTTTAACTATATTACTGATGCCTGAGAATCAATATAATGTAGTAGAAATACTGGAACAAAATCAAAAGATACTAAATACTACTATGTTATTAACTGGAGTAAACTATCAGATTCACAGTTTGGAGATAAATAAAAATTCAGATAGCATAAAAAGTCCACAGTCAAAGCTAAAGTTGAAAGTAAAATAGTTAAACCAACATCCTATGTGATTTGTGGATAGAAGAAATTACAGACATATGTATGAGAGAAATATGTTGAAATCAAATTTCTGATAACAAGAACAACTACAACTATCAGAGCAAGTCCTGTTGCAAGAAAACAGAGCCTAAGAGAATAGCTGTAGAGATTGCTCCAAATCTATTTAAACCAGAGTTCCTCCCTATCCCTATTTACTGCAACTTGGATCAATGGATGGGTGACTGGAAATTGACCTCTGGTCTGGAGCCTGTGTCTCCTCTATGTAAATCAAATTTGTGGATCATATTTGGGTTGCATGGCTAGGCTTTTGAAGACCCTAGTGGTGGTTAGCCTAGTATACACCTATGAACCTATGAACAATAGCTTTAGAGAAGTGATGTATTCAGGTGAAACTGCAGTGCAGCAGGTAATGCACTTAGGTAAGATCAAGTGTCTAGGATGAACAGTTCTATTAAATGCTCCAGGGGTGGAGGACAAACATATGGACTGTTCCAGAGGTAAACATGAGCCTAAGGATTGAAGTGTTCCCATAATTACATTGCATTTCTGGATATGTAAAACATATTTGAATTTGATGCAAGTAGTCTATAACATGTTTGTGTAATGTTAATTGTGATCATCATTCTGTCCCACAGATTCATACTATAATTACATTTTCTCACATAACATAAAAGTGGGATGTTATACACTGGTATGGAACATTAAGGCGTATTTAGCACAATGCTTGGTTTTGTGGTCCAGTACCTGCCTGGCATGCATTCTCTGTGGTATCTGAATGTCCTCCCTGTTTTGTGTGGATTTTATTTGATGTTCTGATTAACTTACATATCCCAAACATATTCAGGCAAGTGAAATGGAGATTCTACAACTTCCCCGTAGGTACACATGCATTCGTGCATGTGTGTGTGTGTGTGTGTGTGTGTGTGTGTGTGTGTGTGTGTGTGTGTGTGTCTGTGTGCATGGGCGTGTGTGTGTGTGTGTGTGTGTGTGTGTGTTTGTGTGTGTGTGTGTGTGTGTGTGTGTGTGCATGTTATAGACTGATGTCCTGTCCAGGATTAGTTATGTGATTTATGCCCATTGTTTGCTGCAGGAGGATACCACTCCATTACAGCTCAAAAAGAAAAATGCAGGTATCAGACAATGAGGGTGTGAGGCTGCCAGCCCAGCTAGCTGGAATTTTGTGAAAAATCCTGTGTCATTTGTAATTATTAATATGATCCATAGGCTTGTCTTACAAATGTAAGAAAACTGTATGTTATATGCTGAGCTTCAAAAATGTAACCTCAGTGCACACAGTGCACAGGGCCCTTCTCAAAGGGTGACCAATTTTACTGTGTAATGTTACTATTATCCAAATGGTAAGCGTGACCAAACTTTTAAGGCTATTTAAGAGTGGCCTAAGTCACCAAATACATGTGCAAGTGCACTAAGAGCTTAAATATCTCTAAACCAAACCAGCCACAATTAAAAGGTTTAAATATATTTAAATAATAAAAGCACAAGACAATACTCAATAACTCAGTAAGTGACTACATAGTTCAGAATCACAGGAAATATTTTAAAACAACATTGCAGGATAGTCTCACATAAATACAGAAAACATCTAAACTAATATTACTATATTCCTATCTATCTCTAAGAAAGATTATTCTTACATACAGAGCAACATACAGGCAGAAGTACTGGGTGAATGCTTTTAGGTCCAAAGACAAATACAAAATGCACAGACTCACAGACTCACTCTCTGAGATAGTTCTTAAATTACTATCAAACATTTCTGCTGGGTTATCTCAGATTACATCATTCTTGCCACCTCTGCCTTTAGTTCCCAGGCTAACAGGAACTTAAAATTTAACACTTCTGTGTCAAAAATACTTACCTCTCAGAAGTTTTGCCTAGAAATGGAAGTTTTAAAACTGTTAAACACTCTTACTGTTCAAACCTGTAATTATTTCTGTTTCCAGACAATAGAAAGAATTTTTAGCTTCAGCCATTCTGTCTCCTAGCTGAGATAAACACAATCATAAACAATTCAACTTATTTTCTTAGAGTTTTGCTATTTTCTAGTAGAGTGAACTGTGATTGCATTTTTGAAGCTCAGCACATAACATACAGTTTTCTTACATTTGTAAGACAAGCCTATGGATCATATTAATATTTACAAATGACATAGGATTATTTACAAAATTCTAGCTAGCTGGGCTGGCAGCCTAACAGAGGGAACAAATGAATGAATATTAACAATGTTTGCAGCACTGTAAGCTACAGAACCCTCTCCTTAACCCAAGTTTGCTGTGCTTCAATAATTAAAATATTAAAGTCTAAATCATAACTAATGAGAAAATGACAATTACTATGCACTTCTAGTCTCAGAAATTAGCATTGCTTTAGAAAATGTGTTAAGACTTTAAACTCTCATAATAAATAATCTAAGATGATGCAGACAATCCTACCTGAGAACCACCACTAAATTTACTTCATCTCTTGTGTGTGCATTCATAAAGAAAGCTATCCTAAAAAGTAATGTTGCCTATTTTTGACAAAATAGAAATCTTCTTCAGAAGTAATAATATACCATAAACAGACTGAATATTAGTTCACTGGATCTTACAAAAGACAATGACTAAATAAACAATGAGACAAATGCTTAGATAGACCTGTCAACCACAGTTAGAAATGGCAACACTGTCTGGGCTTGAGTCCAAAGCACTTGAAATCCATTGTGACAAAGCCAGGGACTCGAGCTCCCTGTAGCATTTGTAGGCTGCTGTTAGGGCTCAAATATCAGTTCAGGCAGGCAACTCTGTGGATGGAAAGGGATGGGGATTTTAGGGTTAGGGAAGAGACAGTTTAGGTTTAGGGAGCAGGAGAGAGATTTAGAGTTAGGGAGAGGGAGGAGATTTCTGGGTTAGGGTGCAGTAATGGAATTTTCATGTTAGGAAGCAGTAAGGGAGTTTTAAGTTTAGGGGGGAGTTTTTGGGTTAGGGAGTGACTGGGGAATTTCAATTTAGGGTGGGGGTAGAGTCTTCTGTTTAGGGAGTGACTGGGCACTTTAAGGTTAGGGAATGGACATTTAGGGTGAGAGAGTGAGGACTCAGGTTGGAAATGGGTGGGAGTTTTAGGGTTAGAGTTTAGGTTCTGATAGGGCTATAAAGTTTTATATTTGATTGGGTATTGGGAGGGCTATATGAAAATGGGATATCAGACTAGTGGGAATTTGAGCACTTGCTATTTTGAGAAACTGACAAACAGTAGATTCTTCACAAGCTATTAGCACCTAAGCAAATTCATTTGAAAATAAGTGTTTAATACAAACAGTACTCTTTGAACTTCCATCATGTCCCTTTCTCCTTTTTTTTAAAAAAATCTTGTGAAGCACTTTTATGCTATCATCCTGAGTTATTCACTTTATTCAATCTAAACCAAGCTATTAAAACAAAAAATAAAAATAAAATAAAATTACTTATTAAAATCTTGTAAATATGAAAACACCATTATTGTCTTGTAATGCATTGAAAAGAGATTTTGTTTTACTAGTCCTTCATAATAAGTTAGCCCATCCATGACATTTAGTGTGTTTCTTATGGCCTGTTTTTTATACTTTGATTGTTTAATTTCTGAATTGTTGTTATGGGAGCCCAGCATAAAGTGCCAGACTCCAAGGTAGTTCTTCATGAACTCCTGTATATCTCTAATACAGTTCATATTAGCTGTACTTGAGAAAGCTTCTGTAAAACAGCCCTCACTAACTGCAATTATTTACCTTCTAAAATGCAAATGAATTTGAGTATCAACACTGCAGGTCTAAAGTAATACCTCATTCGAAAAAATATTTATTCCTGAAAATGCCTTGATGAGAATGAGAATTTGTTCTCCTTTATTGTACGCACAGGTATGGAAAGTAATGCTAGATTAATCCAAACCAAGCCGGCTATTACTGTTGGCTTACTGTAGCACTTCGTTCAAACATTTTTAAATGATGAAAACCTGACTTGAAAATAGCTTACATCCATCTCTGATGACATTCTTAACATTCCTGGTTCTTCATTATGCAGCACCTAAGTCCACGAAGGACAGAAGTTGGTTTGGTGATATTTTATTCCTCTCCAGTGCATTCACTTCAGGCTGTTGGTTTTATGTGTGTCTCCTTAAAGTAATCCAGAGATTTATAAGTGTTAAGTGCCTCAATTGTGCAGATTTTTACAGAGTGTCCAGATTTTTGCCTCATATTTTTGGTCTATTCCTCATAAAATTAGCATTTTTCTGGAAATTACTGAAGATTGAAGCCACTAAATATGTATGTTTGAGATTTGACTCCACAACCTTCACAGAATGCATGCTAACACAAATCCTGGTATTCAAGCAATGTTATAAGTTTATTAAAAAATGTTATAAGTTTATTAAAAAAATACACTTTATGTATCACCGCTTAGCTAGGGTTAAACTATTACCAGCGCCATAAAGTCTGCTCTTCAAATTTTCTCTTAGAACTAGCCAGTTTTTTAGTTTTATCACTCAAATCGGTTTCTTTGAGCTCAGCACTTGTTCAGAACTCATTGTAAGCACTAAATAAGCTATAAATTACTACAGCACTCAACTTTCCTCACTTGTCTAGAGGAAAACAGTTTTTGTTTTATTTCTCCAAACCCAACTTCACGCTTAAGACAGAAGTGGCAAACTTCAAGACACCCATGCAGACGGACAATAGAGGTATGACTGCTGAATCCTACACAAATGCACTTTATAAGCACTTACACAAGTGCATGGATCATGCTATCCCTAACAGAACCAAGATGCTATCCTCCAAAAAAAGGAAGCCAATCTGGTGGTCCCTCCCCTGCCATAAACAAACTCTACAAGATAAGAAGGAAACTGTTGCAAAAAAGAGTAAAATCCCATGACTGGAGGAACTCCCTGGTCAGCCTCAGTAAGAAGCTGAGATCCCTCATAAAATCCTCCAAAGCTACTTACGAAAATAAAATCGTCACTGATTCTAAAGACAACCACAAAGAATTCTATAGCTATGTCAAGAATCTCAATGGCAACATTCAGGTCTGCTCTGAGTTACAGCACAATGGCACTAAATATACAGAACCAACTGATATTGCCAACATCCTGGCAGATAGGTTCAGTGCTAACTTTATCCCACCTCTCACCCCATCTCTGTACTGGAATAATGCCAAGTTCCTGTAATCACAGCTGCACAGGTAAAAACCACACTCTCCAAAGCCAAGAACACAGCATCCATGGGACCTGACAACATCCCAGGCTGCGTTCTACATGAACTACACAATGAACTGGCACCCCACCTAAGCACCATGTGCAATCATAGCCTCACCTCAGGCTTTGTGCCTACTGAATGGCACACAGTGACAGTTATCCTATCCCACAAAGGGGGAGCCACCAAAGACCCCAGGAACTATCACCCCATTAGCCTAACGAGCCTGTTCTGCAAGGCCATGGAATGTATCATCATGGAACTTATAAACAAGGACATTGGTAATCTCCAAACTCTGGACCCCACCCAGTTTGGGTTTGTAAAAGGCAGATCATGTCTCCTAAACCTGATAGACTTCTTTGAAGCAGTCACCAGAGCCGTAGACAAGGGTAAGGTGGTTCACACAGCCTATCTAGATCTCACCAAGGCTTTTGACACCATATGGAATTATAGATAAACTCACTAAACTGGGTATAAATCCCTATGTTGCAAGATGGGTTACCAACTAGCTCACAACAGAACCAACACTGTGAAAGCAGCAGACTCCAAATCCGACTTCAGACCAGTGACAAGTGGAGTACCACAAGGTTCAGTCCTGGGTCCTCTCCTGTTTCGTATGTACTTCTCTGAAGTACAGGCTAATACAGAAGGTCTTTGGCTAATGAAGTTTACAGATGACTGCAAACTAGGAGCCATAATCGAAACTCCTAATGATGTGGACATCCTACAAAAGGGCCTCACTGAGACAGATGCCTGGTGTCAAAGCTATGGCCTCAAGCTCAATGCCAAAAAGTGTATTGTCATCCCCTTTGGTAAACACTCTGTACCCATGAACTACCACATAGGTGGTAGTCTGCTTAACACCGAAAGTGTGATAAAAGACCTTGGGACACAGGTGGACAGTAGTCTCTCCTTTGATAATCACATCTCCACAGTAATCAGGAAATCCTTCTACGTGGCACACCTCATCACAAAATGTTTCTCAACCTGGAAAAAAGAGGTCTTTGGTCCCCTTCTACTCATCACTCATTAGACCCATTATACAGTACAATGTCCCTTTTGGTATGTACCTCACAAGACATCTACAGCAACTGGAAAGGCCACAGAATTACCTCACAAAGAGGATTACTGGCCTCAAACAGATGCCCTATGCAGACCATCTCAAAAAACTCCAGCTTTACTCAGTTGCATATCGCCTACTCAGAGGCGATCTCTGCCTAACATACAAAGCTATGTCAAACCCAGAGCTGTTGGACATGCTCCACGTAAAGAAATCCCAATCCCTTTGAGCTACACACTCTAGGGACCTAAACCTTGTCACCACAATAAACAGGACATGCTGGAGGGATAGATTCCTGTTCCAGAGACTTCCCATACTTTAGAACAAACTACCTATCTATATCAAACAAAGCTCCTCATTAGCACTCTTCAAGAAAAATCTTGATTATTGTATGGGAAATAGGAAATTCACCCCGGGAAACACCTCTGTGGCTCTGCTCGACAGGGGCACAGGAAAATAATTTTCTTGGGTGGCAAAAGCCAGGATGCCTTTTTGGCTAGGCTTATATAGACCCTAGGGCCAATAGCCTAGTACCTACCTTTGAACCTATATAAGCAGTATTTAAAATCTGTCCCTATTTTTGGGCCTTTGTAGTCCCCCCCATTAGTTTAGGCTTTGTCCACATTTCTTACTTCAGGAGGTTGAGAGTTATGTCAGGAGAACTGTGAAACTTGAACATTTCTGTTCTCTTATACAGTTGTTTTTGCAGGGAACAAGCCCCTTCTCAAAATCCTTTCAGTCATGTAGATCAACTTTCAGACTGCAATGGCTCAGAGAAATGGGAGTATTCTGAAAAATGGCAATATTGAACTTTGTGTATGCAAGACCACATTTTTGGTCATTCATTCTCGCTGTTCAAGGATTTACCCTAATGAGTCTCAGAATATCAAACAGTTGCCATTATATGTACAAGTAGGAACTATAGGTAGCTCCTAATGTACCACACTCCCAGTTGTATAAGGATGCTCCTCCATGAGCAGCCAAAACTGGTTATCTATAGGTATCTTCAATATCTGAGTAATCAGCAGCCTATGGTTCACGCTTGCAAAATAATGTTTCTTCACTAAGAAAGGATTCAGCATTGATTAGATGATTAACTTTGCTATCCATCACATTGGACACACTGTGGACTTGGTCTTCCAGCTATGTGCTTAATTTCTTAACCTGGTAGTAGTGCTAGTGAAGTTTTCTTACTGCTACCTTGTACCTCTTTATGTGAAACTACTGAGGGTAATTCCTCAGGCATGAACTACTGGACTAAAACATTTATGGCCTCACCACATTTTTTTTTACCTTCTGCACAGTACTTCCTGAAGGAATTCACTGCTGATGATGTAAATGGACTACTTTCTGACTATTATACAAACGTATTTGCTTCGCTGAACCTTAATGCCCAATGTCATGTTCATCTGTTCCATGTTCTAGGTCATGATGCATGGCATGAAGACAGGCTTCATACCCTTCATCAAGTCATGTGCCGTTTGGAGCAACACTGACATCATTTGCATTTGCTGGAGGATAAACACAGATTAGAGGAGCATTATGTTTTGTACCAATCAGAACTCTTTCATACAAAGGCAACTTTTTGCCCAGGGATTTTTCACTGCAGTCAGTTGATTGGCAGTGCTTTTAAAATCGGTCAAGTGTTTGAACATCTCAACCTGTTTTGCCACACATAAGTATTTGCAGCAAACAAATGTGAACCTGTAACTGAGTTCTTCACAAGTGATGTCACTGCTGCCAATGTCTGGCTTTGTACACAGACTGATCTCTAGGCAAGACAGGGTATGATGAGTGATACCACCAGCTCTGTGTGTGAGTTTGCATTGCTTAGTTACTTTAATTTTGTTTCCCTGGCTTTACAGATGTACCAGACAAAATGCAGTCTTGTTCCTTTATCTGCCAGGCTTGGTGTATCCAGGTTTAAGATGATGAGTTTTGTTCTACAGAAGACTGATGGGGCCTGTTTGTATTCAGGCATTTTTCATTTCTATCTTAAAGTGGATATATTTATCTTGATTTGAAGAAGTCTTCTCTGGACCCAGATAACTTTGGTGGGTAAAGCTCTAAGCCCTCTTTTCCTTTTATCATCAATGCTATAGAAATACAGCCAAAGGGAACTTTACTTTTATCTCAAGGAGTAAGAGTTCTAAGATGTCTGGTTTCTTGACTCACCATAGTACTTAGATGGTCCTCATGATGGTCTTTAATAATTTTGTCATGATGTGAGATCAATGGTCTTCTTCTATCTTGGCCTCCCTGATCTCACTGCAGCTAATGACAAAGTAGACTAAGTAATCTTGCTGTGGCATCTTGCCATCTGTTGTGGTATGTGAGGAGCTGTCTTGAAGTGATTTGTTTCCACAACTATGCTTATTCGCAGAGCTGCATTGTGAGCATTAATTTTTCTTTATCTTTTCTGTGCCACCCTTAGGGAATCAGAGCTGCCACAACATAAGCACCATCTGTGAAATGATGGAACTAATGTTAGAGAATAGATTGTTCTTATTTCAGAAAGAGATTTATTTGCAGAAAAATTGTATGGCAATGGGGACCACTGTGGCCCCTTCTTCTGTGAACATAATCATGGACTGGTGGGAGACCCAAGTACTAAAACAATTTTTTTCTGGGTTTGGAAAAGTAGTCCTGTAGAAAAGATTTGTGGATGCCTTGTTCTTTTTAGTAAATGGTAGGATTGAGCAAGTCTAAAATATGCTTTTAGAAATGAACTCTAGTAATGAATTTTTATCTTTCACCAAAGTGGATATAGGTTTAAGTGTTAAGTTTTTGGACATCAGGCTCACATGGGACTGTGAAAACATAATTTCACAGTCGCATATATATATAGAAAGGAATGGTTTGCTAACAATTACCTACATTAGGAGTATTCATCATGAATACAAGAAAAAGAACATTCTTAGAGGGCAGATGATCAGGGTCTAAAGGTTAACTACTAAGGACAGTGATGTTTAGTTTGCTGTTCAAGATATTATATGTATGTTTATCGAGACAGGATATGATCCCCATCTGTTAACATCTACAGCCAAGGAAATATTTAGTAAAAGGGAAAACAAGTTTCCCCCTATTTTAATGGCAGACATGCCTCTTCAAAATAGTAACAAGCAGGAACTGCAGGGTAAAAATAGATTTGTTAACAGTTTGTATTTAAGAATGACAGTAGATGATGTGAAAATAAAAAGTATTGTTTGTCAGAACAGGAAGGTTTTCCAAGGTAATAAAGATTTTGTAAATGTAATAGGGGAAGAGCCACAGTTTATAGTAAAAGAGGCCAAATCTATTAAACAATATTTGGAGATAGATAACCCTCAAATATGCAATGTGGGAACCAATAAAAGTAATGGGATGTTTCCATGTGGATTTTGTGATGCGTGTAGCTACATTTTTTGTAGGTCCTAGTATATTTTTGCACAGTCCTGAACACATATTGAAAGTGAAAGGGCATTATAACTGTGATTCATTAGGGCTTTTTTACATTGCCATACAGTCAGGAATCAGGATGTCCTTCATTTTATGTAGGCATGACCACAAGTAAATTAAGAACTAGAATTAAAAAACATTTATATGCTATAAAAAGTAAAGATGGCAATAATGCACTTTATAAGCATACTTTAACGTGATGTTTACATAAAATTCTGTTTTCTGTATTAGAAACAGTGCCTAAACATTTGCATGGGGGTGATTACAAAAAATCTGTGTTAAAAAGGCAGACCTTATGGCAATTAAGACTAAAGGCTGATAGAAAGCATGGTTTAAAGGAAAACATGTATTAAATTTTTTTTTATAAATGCTTTTATAAATGTTATCTGTGCAGGCTGATTTGTGACTTTTAAGGTGCTCCCTGAATTATTTATGACGGTTTTCATTAGAGATTGTTAATTGAAATGGGTATTTAAGTGTGCATACAAATGATGTTTTTATTCTGATAAAGACTTCGGTTGAAAGCGCTAAATCAACAGAAAATAAACAAATATTTCTTCACTCCATGGTTGCCTTTGGATGTTTTTAGTTTTGATGTTATCATTTAGACTCACACACTTGCCTTCACAACTATATCACATGTGGCAAAATGAATGGTGAGACCACCTCACCCTTGCCTTTCAGTGAGTCAGCTTTACTGGACGACCTGTCTAATAACAACCCCCCTCCCCCAACCACCACCACCTTTTATCTCACCTCCTCACAAATTTTCTTCCAAATATCTACCAAACCTTATTCCTTCAAGCACAGATGTATATACCCTCTTTCTGACCATGGCAACTCCACTCTCTCACCTTTCCATCTACTTTAAGTATAACTGAGTTCCTTCGAAGAAATTTCAGCTCTGACTCCTCCCAAATTTCCTACAATGCAAGCAATTCAAGCAGATAAATGCTCAGCCAGAAAAACATCTTCAGGACAACAATGACATTTTTATTTAAAGATATAAAAAATAGTACATTTTATGCTGTTAAATAAAAGCAGTGTTTTCTTTGCTCTCCTGCAACCATTTTAACCCTAACTTGCTCTTCTTCATATCTAAAAAAATCTCCAAAAACTCTGGTAACCATTTTCCCACATGCTCTAACAAAATCATGTCGTTTTTTTGAAAAACAACACATCCTAACTTTTCTTCCCATATTTCTCTTTCTCTCAACCCCACTTTCTGTGTAAGTATTAAAGCCATTGAGCTCTGTATTAAAATCAAACTTTGGGATATAGAACAGGCCTGCCTTATTCTTTTTCATGGGGCCACACTTTTTAATTGCTCCTCGTTTTACTTGTAGTCCAATTTTCTTACAAAAGTCTGGAGAAAACATCAGAATGATAAAGAAATGTAATAAAACATGACACTCCAGCAATAGTGTGACAGCTGTTTAATGAATCCAAATTAAATCCAGACTAAGCACTTTTGCCCTTATACAATGAGCTTCATCAGAGTCTAAAAAACACAATCACTAGTTTGCTTAAATACCTGATTACCTAGTACAAATTAACCAATGACAATTACCTAATATTTAAAGTTGAAATTAGGAGTAAAACATTTTAATTGGTTGATAAACTGTATTAACTGCTAATAAGTATAAATATAGACATACAAATTAATTAAATTAAAAACATATACTGCCCTATTAAAATAGCTTGACTATCAAACCTTTTAAAACTTTTTTTTGCCATGAATTTTAATATACTCAAAATGGAAATGCTGTCATTTACACCCAGCTCTGTCCCTACATTTAATCTAATTTACCAGATCAATTCCCTTGTTTTAAGTTCACAATCCACATCTCCACAAGTCTCCTTCACCACCACTTTGTCAAAAATGAAAAACGTTTTGTATGCTGTACATTCCATTGTATGCCTAAGCAAAGGGTTTGATAACTCCCCCTTATGTCATACAGATGTCCGTAAATCTGATCTCTCAACTTTCTCATGGGCTTCCCAACATAAAATGAGGGACATGTTAAGCAAGTTGCCACATATACCACATTTATGGCGTTACTATTATAAATGTCCAGCCAGCATTATCCTATTTCTCCACTCCGGCTTTATGACATCCCAGCCCTTAATACCTAACCTTCATAGCTACCCCATTTTCTACTACATTTGCCCCACCATTCTGTGCAACCACTCTTGGTGCTTTACATTTCACCAATGCCCAAAATTACATATCGATCTTTTTTGTGCTTCTGATTCAACAGTCCATTCAGCTATTACCAAGCTATGATCAAAATGCTCCTTGCCTGTTATCTTAATATCCATTATTTCCCATGCTGTCAGACTATCAGCTAAGGTTCTATCCAACCAGCTATCATACCTTTACTCATCTCTTGACAAAGTAATACATCTTTTCTAATGTAATGCCCTTCAAACATCTTATAAGGCTAATTTCTCCTTTCTTGCCTGAAGGGACTCCTGACACCCTGTGTACATTTCTTATTTCCTAAACAATCTATCTTTTTCTGGCTTAAAAAGTACATTGAAAACCCTTCTGAATAACAGCCTGTCTCCCTCCTCTCAAAAAAGCATCTGTGTA
Organism: Protopterus annectens; assembly: GCF_019279795.1. Lineage (NCBI taxonomy): Eukaryota > Metazoa > Chordata > Ceratodontiformes > Protopteridae > Protopterus > Protopterus annectens. Next base: position 564,325,188 of record NC_056726.1, on the reverse strand, counting down.
TGCCATACATTCATCCACTACCTCATGTTGTTCTCATTAGGTCCCTAAGGCATTTCTACTGCTATATCTCACCCTTCTTTTCTCCATCTGCCTAATACCAGCTCACCTTAACATACTGTCTCAACATTTTCTTGTCCTGCTTATATTCCCTCTTCACCAAAATTCTTACTGTACGCCATATGCATTCCTTCTTAAACAACAACAACACCCCTTTTTCCATGTTAACTGTTTCTGCACCTTTCAGTTTCATCTTCTGCAAAATAGCTACCTCTGTCTCATTCTCTTGCTAATCTATGCACTTTTATTTCTCTCAGTATTGGATTTAGTACTTCTTCTACATTTCAGTTGTGAACCCTAATCATCTACCCCATTTTTTTAATCCTCACATTGCTCCATCAGGGCTAGGTTTATTGATCTCCTCCTGACACCTCTACTGCCATCATTTTTCAGATTGTCTTCCTTGCCCACTTCCTTTTCTCCAGCTTCATAACATGCTGCTAACGTACTTCATTTATTTCCAATTCCTTGTTATCTATGCTCTATCTCTATATAGCTTTTTTGGCCCACTGTCTTCCCTGAATGTTTCTTTTGTCATGGTGTTCATCAACTGTCTGTCCCATTAGCATATTCTTCATCAGCATCCGCCTCCTTTTTCCCATTTTCTACACTGGGTTGGGGTGATACATCAATGTCACAATTTCTCTCAATTCAACATTGTTCTCCTAATTTCTTTAACGGTCATACCTGACTGTCACAGATTTTATCTCACACAATCCATCCATCTTTTTGCTGGACACCTCTATTTCCTCTTGCTTTCTTCTTCTTCACCAGATTTTGCATGAACCACAGCAACCTGCCTCTTTCACCTTCTCTGTAACTGGAACTACTTAGGCTTCTGCAGTGTTGCCCTCAGGTCTTCATCTGTACCACACTGTGCACCCTATCACCCATCCCAGGAACTTCATCTCAATCACTTCTAGCATTTTCAGCTGCTCTGCCTTCACTGCCCAGCTTTCTGTCCCATACAGTAGTATTGGCTGCATTACTGTTTTGTATAGCTTACTTTTCAGCTTGTTTGGTATTCCTTTGTCATCCACCACCCCTGACACTCTGCCAGTTGATTGCAGCCCCTCTAAGTCTAGCTTTGACCTTCTCATTCAGACTTCCCCTCTCTTTACCCACCCCTCTCAGATACTTGCAGTTCACCTGTTCCTCTGTATTCCCTTCTATCTCAATTTCAGCTTCTTATGTTTCCCACCATGTGCTACAATGCCAACTCTCCTATCTGTATTCAGTTTCATCCTTTGTGCCTTTAGTTTTGCATTCTCTTCCCGTATCATTTTGTGTTCAAAGCCTAGTTGTAATGTTACATCATTTGCATACAACAGCTTTGTTGATCTTCCCCCATCCATCCTGTTTGCTAATGCAGTCTATCACCAGTATGAACAGCAGTGGACTCAGATCTGAACTATGGTGTATGCCCACTCCCACTGGTTGACTATCTGTGAGTCTGTCCAGTGTTTGTACTTGTGTCATGGCATCCTTGTACATAGCCTGCACTAATTCTAACAGTATTTATAGGACTTTGCACCATAGATGGTCTGCACAAATCTGCTTTCTTGGGACCTTGTTATATGCTTTGTCTAATTCTAGGAATGTACAGTGGGACTCTTCCCCTCAAAACCTATTCTGGCACTTACACAAATTTCCCATCATCCTTTCCCACTTTGACAGTCACCTCTTAACTTTCTACCTTCCCTTATCCCAACAGCCAATGTTGTGACAAAAATACTTTGTAGCCATCTTATTATATAGCTCAACAGCTGATCCTGAGGTTATTCTTGATGAGAGAGTGGCAGTTAAGGGCCAAGTGCCAGCTGAAATAAAGTTTGCATGTTTACATCTAAGAAACATTTCTCAGATCTCCTTACCTGTTACTGTCTGACAACCTGGCTGTTATTTTAATACAAACAGACCATTTCAACCTTGGCTTATTGACACTGGGATTACTGTACCTCCCTATTCCTAGGATTCCCAGATCATAAACTTAACTTCTTGCATCTTGTACAAAACTCTTCTGACAGGTTTCTGTCAATAATTCTTTATAAGCATCACATAACACCATCAACAGAACTTTTATCGGTTGCTTGTCTGGTCACACATCAAATATAAAACATCAATCGTCATTTATCTTGGCATATGTGCTATTGCCACAACTATGTGTAAATGATATTTATACCACACTGTACCTCTTGAGTCATCTGCTCAATCACCTATAGGGGCTGCTACTGATTACAAAAGTCTTCCTTGAGTCTTATAAGATTTGCTCCATTATTTATCTGGACATGCACTTTTGGGACTTGTACTAACCTGCTGGCTTCAAGAGGCCCCAAGTCACTGTGACTTTAAGATGTCCTTTGAAATCTGCTTATTTCACTTAATATTTTAATCATATTTCTCTACTTTATTGACTTATGTTTTAATATTATCCTATGTTTTTACTCATGCTTCAATTGTTTTATTAATAATACAATTTTAAGCATGGTAGTAATCCTAAATTTGAACATGAGCTTCATTTCCAGCTCACAAGCTGATAATTTAGCCCTCTTATAGTCAGTGTGTAAATAATGTGATGTAATTCTTATCTGCAACTAGAAATTGTCCATGGAAGCCCAGGTTTTTAGGATATTAGCTGATTTGCTCAAGATACAATCAAATACTCAAAGTGGAATGTGTTTCAATTAATAGCAATGTTAGTTTTACTGCACAGTATACATTATGTTATCATGTCTTGGGTGGATCAATCATTTCAACTAATTTCTTTTCAGTCAGGAAGGTGATAGTATATTTTCTTTTAAGTTTGTCATTAGTATCTCTAAATATGGTAGGTTAAATTAGATCAGCCAACAGAATCGTGACCTGGTAATATTGATAATTCAATAATAAATGTGTTTAAATGTATGATACTAAGAAATAAATCTATAGCACTGATTTAGTCAGCTTAATTTTAATAGGATCATTTCCAAGGAGGATAGCAGATAAATAAATAAATAAATAAATAAATAAATAAATAAAGAAAACATATTAGGTAAAAAGTCTGGAGATGACATGATGAGTAAACGGTAAGCAAGTCACATCATAAACTGACATGCATATGGTACACATGTCACAACAGAACTATTACGGATGTAAACTAAAAGGGAGACCTGCTTATAAAGAGATCCTTATTTCTGAGCACTGATTTACAGTTCTATCCTGGTGATAACATATTCAGTCATGTGATATACTAGTCTGGTGCCAAGATTAAAGATGTGGTAATGGAACTGCTGAGAAAACTCTTGGTCAGCGCTTAGCTCTTGAAGTATATAAGTTACAAAACAACATTCCTAAAGTTATTTTCACACCTTCCTGAAGGAAAATATTTATATTGATCAACCTGCACATTGATATCCAAGTAATTCTCTCTCCCTGTCCTTGAGTTGTATGCTAACCAAGAAGAAGAATCCTTCCTTACAGACCTTACAATTTGAGCCCAAGCATGGTACGTCATAGATGTGATTCCCCAGAGCTGATTGTTAGTTTGCACCTTTTACAGAATCAGTTTCTTTCTCATTTCCCATAGGTAATTAAACCTCAAATATGTGACAGGTTCAGACAATGCTAAATAGAATGGCTGTGGAAGTAATTGCCTGATTGTCAGATGGATATTCCACCAAGTTCTGCTTGATGATGAACCAGCTCCATCACACTGTGGTGATAGCACTACCTCCAGCACTTTGGACAGACTGCCTGACAAACTGGTTGGCTTACTTTGTATATACCCCGTGCCCTATTTCCAGTGTAGGTAAATTATAAGGAACTGTTTTACCCTACTAGTATTAGCTTAGATTGTCGGATGCATTGTGTTACCTTATCACATGATTCTCTTGATTTTTACCAACCTTTGTAAATATTTACAGCCTCTCTTCACTCAGCAAGGCTGAAGGCAAACTGCATGAAAATTTGTCATGATACCTACTTCACACCAGCTTTAAAAAACTCTTCCTGGAGCAAGCATTTGTAGCAAATATGAGGAAACATCATTTGCATTCTACAGATGTTGTGGTCTTACCCATGGCATGCTCAGTTTTCTAGCAAGAATTAGTCTAAGAGATTTTGTTGCACAGTTTATAAGTATGCTTACTAAATAAAGGTGGGAGTCACATTTTGGCATGAACTTGCTACCCTCCGTCTTTTTATTAGCAGGGTTTGCTTTTATGTTATGTGGGGGAAGGTGGAGAAGAGGGGCAGGCTTGCCCTCTTCTGTTCCCCTTCTGGTGATGGATGTGCAATTCAATAAGTTGAAAATGAGCGGTTGCTCTGGTGGATAAGTTAATAAGCAAGCAAAGCTGCTTATTTGGATGGTGGTGTAATTCATTAAATTGAAGGTGAGAGGGAACACTGCCTTGTTAGTGCAAAGATAAGTGAGCAAGTGGGGAACGCTGCTTACCAAGGGTGAGCAGTACGCTGCCCTTATGGTTATTTTATGTCTTCTTTCATGGATGTTATCACCGAAATGTATAACTATTGGTTTATAATCATATTTATGGAAGTTTAATAAAGGTCGTCAAATGTCATTTGGTGTTCTGTGTTTATTGAAGTGGAACCGGACAAAACTACTTTTTGCCAGTGAGCTGAGAACCTTTAATGACTTAGAAGAAGCTAGTATATTCATCAAAAGCAACAACATAGTGTCTATCCCAAAAGAAATGGAATGGATAGCCCCTACTCTTAAAAGAATAAAATAAGCAAATCCTTGGACTGATGCTGATGCTAGAAAGAAGAAACAAAAAAAAATGATTCCACAATAGCTGTCCCAAAAAAAATAACTGTTACAGCTACATCTCTCAAAGTATCAGCTGGTATGGTACATCACTTGTCATCTGTTTTTAATTAAAAAAGGAGGGTTTCTTAAACAACTGAGAAACAGTAATGATTTTATTCAGAATGTTCAGAGTTCAATAATTCTTCACAAACAAAGGTACGTCAAGATGGGTTACTATTTATATTATATATACGCCAAGCATATAATATAAACATAGAAGTTTCTATTCCCCTGCTTGAACTCACTGAATACATATCTTGTTCATTTTTCATTGATTTTACCTATAGTAATTTAAGTAATTAACTGCAGAACTGCTGGCAAAAAAAAAACAAGTAAACCAGAAGCCAAAAATTTAGCGCTTTCATCCACTGTTTAATACGTGAACTTCCTCTTGATTATATTAATTTAAAATGTTTTTTGTAATATAGATAGGTGTTTGAGACCATATGCATGTGATCCATGTGTGTTTTGTGTGAGTTGTACATGTGTGCACACATACATGTTCATATCACTCTGATTCCCTTCAGAGACATGATATGATTTACATTATTCATATATATATACATATTTTTTTGTTTCATACATATATTACATTTTATATATATTATATTATACACATTTCGGTGTGTGTACTTGTGTGTACATATCATTATTATTTTTATATTGTCATATATTTTTTATGATATTTACATATACATATATTTTTTTACATGTGTATTTTATATTTTCATAGTGACTGTTTAGTTCTATGTTTGTGTGTGTGTGTGTGTGGGGTACATGTCTATATGTCCATATGTGTTTGTGTGTATGTGTGTGTGTGTGTGTGTGTGTGTGTGTGTGTGTGTGTGTGTGTGTGTGTGTGTGTGTGTGTGTGTGTGCATGCATGTGATTGTTGTGTCTACGTGGGAGAGGTCTTTGGATATGCATTTCATATGTTCAAGTTGATTATTATGCTATTCACACGGCATGAATTTACATTGCATTTTTATGACTGTATTTTTGCATTTATACATATGTATGTGTATATATGTGTATATACATTCATTTGTATATATATATATATATATATATATATATATATATATATATATATATATATACATATATATTTATGTATATTTTTATTTGTTATCATTATGATAATACTTCATCTTTGTAGAAAATCACATTTGTTATTTTTTCAGTTTGATGGTCATGATGTCATTTCCTGTTTAGTAAGTTATTTAAGGAACTGGAAATCACTTGGAAATGTTTCTGAGGAAGTTCACGTATTAAACAGTGGATGAAAGCGCTAAATTTTTGGCTTCTGGTTTACTTGTTTTTTTTTTTTGCCAGCAGTTCTGCAGTTCATTTTTTCGTTTTGTTTGGTTGTCAGTAATTTAAGTAATTAATTAACTAATTAAACAAGGTACCATTCATCAGAGTTCAGACTCAAATGTATCAAATTAACATCATATATAATAGCAATAACAGCAGAGTGTTTGGGAAAAAATGCTGTCATGGAGACTAATGCCTTCTTCAGTTAAAGTATGATTTAAAAATATAATGTATATCCTGGTTAAATAATAGTAGCAAGCTCTTAGTACAAATGTCGTCATGGTTAGTGTGGATACAGCTGTGTCTGGCAGCTAGTACAAATGTCATTATTATTCTGTCTAAACACAGTTAATATAAATTATGGCAGGTATCATAGCTTTGAGTGCTGTTTGATCAATCCTGATATGGTGTGCGTGGATGCAGCCATGTCTGGCAGCTAGTACAACTGTCATTGTTATTCTGTCTAAACATAGTTAATATCAATTATGGCAGGTATCATAGCTTCAAGTGCTGTTCGATTAAGCCTGACATGGTGTGTCTGGATGCAGCTGTGTCTGGCAGCTGTTGTATGTTGCTGTTTTCATCTCCAGGAAGCTGTGGGTTGTAGCCTGTGATCGAGGTTTACTGATGCTTGTGTATTAGGAAGAGACATTTGGTGCTTTAGCCTAGATCCAGGGGAAGGGGTGGATAAAACTGTGATTTGGAATATTTTGGCAGAGAATAAGTTTGTTTGTATATCTGCTGAGTGAGAGGTGGGAAGACTGGAAGAATGTGTTATCTCTTGTTGTGGTGGCTTGTTGAGAGGTCTTTTTTTTTTTTTTTTGATCTGTTGGCTCTCCGTTCTTTTCCTGACTGCTGCCTCACTGAAAGGGAGGGAATTTAGATTTGAAGTTGCATTGAAGTGAAGCTTTGTTTCAGGTGCATCACGAGCCTTTGGTATGCAATACACAGACACACTAACAAAAACAGATGCTCCCAGGTTGCTATGAAAATGGAGACAGAGTGACAATAATGCTTAATGGCTCTGAGGAGCCTCCAAGATGATTCTTGGCAATGAAATTTTGGTTTAAAAAAAAATATATATGTGTGTGTGTGTGTGTGTGTGTGTGTGTGTGTGTGTGTGTGTGTGTGTGTGTGTGTGTCTGTGTATATATATATATATATATATATATATATATATATATATATATATATATAGATATATATATATATATATATATATATATATTGTATATGTATATATATATATATATATATATATATATATATATATATATATATATATATGTATATATATAATAAAAGGGATGTTTTAAACCACTTGTTCACATATTGATGGTCTCCCGATACTTCATTTAGCTCATTAAGTTGACTCTTGATAAAAAAAAAAAAATAATAATAATAATAAGCGCAATTTTATATTTAAAATGTATTTTGGTCCAAACACATTAAGGACTTACATAAGAGTGGAAGTCTGAGTTATTGTGAAAGACTAAGAGCACTTGGTCTTTTGCAGTACCCTTTGCAGTGGTCTGGGAAGTGAGCTTGCTCAGACGTGTTGGTCATATGTGGATAGCTGATTCTAGGGGTGTTTGGGGTTGCTGGAAGTGCTAGACAGTCATCAGATTTCCTTTGTGGAAATATCTGTGGGAATGGAAGGTGTGTTGAGGGGTTCACTGGCAGAGTGGCCATTGCATGGAACAGGCTGGTAAAATGGAACAGGACAAATATTGGTTTAGATATTTTAACAGCAGCCTGGAAACATTCCACATGAACTAGTGAATGGTATTCTGGCATTGCTGCCCGTGCTTGAAGTATTGATATGTGTGTATGTAAAGATGGAAATATATTTATAACAAATAAGAAACTATCATAATTTAAAGTCTATGGACTATATAAATGTGCTTGGAAGGAGCTAATAATAAGAATAAGCATTACAGCTTGTGGTCTCTCAAATAACTAAGCAACAGCCAAAAAAAAAAAAACACACACAATAGTTATGTAATGTATGATTTTAATAAATCTAGACATAAAATATATAATCATCATATAAGATGAAGCAGTGTGCTGAATTTAGATATTAAAGACAGGGTTTAAAAACATGGGCTTGTGTATAATAAAACTACTGTCTTACCTTGTCATAAATGACATACACTACATTGAACATCAAGGGGAAGCATGATATTGAATACTACATTTTAAAAAATATTTCTTTGTTTAATCTTCTCTTTCCTCTTCATAAAGACAGATTCATTGAAAAAACGAAATCAAGATGGCATTGTCTTGTACCACAGACTTAATATTAGCTTATTATCTGTTTTTAAAACTACTGCAATCTGGGCAAGATTTAACTGAAAGTTTAGTTGATTTCTGAATATTGGTCATATTTATGTCCAGTAGAGTGGTTTGCTTACCAAAGACCCTCTCCCTTCATGAGTGACTTTTTATAAGGCTATCATTCAATGACAACTCCAAATGAGCCATGCCTTCTTTCGGCATTTTGCTATTTTCTCTGTGCATGTCAGTATTATTATGCATTGACTCTACAATATGTATCCACTCAAATAATATAATGCATGGTCTACTCTGATTATGATCCAGAAATGAAATAATATCTTGTTATAACATAGTTAATAGGTAAGAACCTCACTACACAAAGTTATGTTATAGTATTTGTAAGTATATTTATCCTGGGTTTTGGCAGAATTAATAATATTACATTTACACATAATAATAGCTATGGGTGTAGTTTATGATCTCAAATACCTATCTGACTTAATGTCTATTGGTGAAACAAAAAGAGCATTTAAATGAAAAATGAAGGACCATGTTAGAGATATAAAATTATCTAAGATGGAGAGCCCATGGCAGTGCACTTTCAAAGGTATCATAATACTAATGTGAACCTTTTAAAAATGATTATTTTTGACAAAGTGTATTAATGCCTGGTAATAATTCAGATTTAAAGACAGACTTTTGGATAAATAATCTGTTTATATTTTAAAGTGTAATGCATTTTTGCCTAAGTAAATTAATATGGACTATAACTGGAAGTATTTAATTTAATTTAACTTAATTTAGTTTAATTAATTATTTGTTGAATGATTGTATAATTGCTTATATTGATAGACTGGGGGGGCTAAGCAACATTTAATCTTTATCTGGATTTTTTTTGGCACTATATGAACTCAGTGGTGAGGAACCAGATGTTCCAGTGAAGTTTTGGATATTTGTACATTTGGGTTTCCATTATCAATTTGTTGTCTTGTACTGAAACATTTTAAAAGCTAGTAGACCCGTTTTGCTGCCACATAACCCTTTTTGATGGGTGCTGTCATATATAGACAGCTAAAGTGTCTTATTACACAGGATTATAGTCAGAGGTTTCTGATCACAGCCAAATTTGTGTGTGTGTGTGTGTGTGTGTGTGTGTGTGTGTGTGTGTGTGTGTGTGTGTGTGTGTGTGTGTGTGCACGCGTGTGTGTGTGTGTGTGTGTGTGTGTGTGTGTGTGTGTGTGTGTGTGTGTGTGTGTGTATGTGTGTGTGCGTGTGTGTTTGTTTGAATGACTGTCGAGAAATTTAATTTGCATCAAGAGATCACTTAATGTCAAGGTATCGAGCCTAGCAGTGTAATTAGTAATTTGCAATATCAAAAGCAACATCACTACAAAAAAATCATTAGGGTCCCTTTAAACATATATAGGTTCATAGGTGTTTTCTAGGCTAATGACCACAAGGGTCTTTTTTAAGCCTAGCCATGCATCCCAAATCTCTGACAAGTTCTGATACCCTTGATAAGTGTAAGCATGGGACTGGGAGAAGAACCATTTACAGGTTACCTGTTTGCATCAGAGACATAGGTGCCAAACCAGGGATGAATTTCCAATTTCCCATCCAGTTGTCCAAGTTGCACTTGAATTGGTTTAGTGAGGAACTCTGCTTCACATGAATAGGGAGCTTGTTCCATAGACAGGGTAGCCTCTGTGATGCATACTTATCTCTCCAGCAGGTCCTATTTATATCACAGAAAAGGTTTAAATCTTTAGAATGGGTAATTATGGTACTGTTTGTTTTGTGAATATGTAGGAAGTCCATCAGACTGGGGTCTGAGAATGCTCTGTATGCCAGGCATAGATCTCTCCTCAAAAGCCTGTAGGAGACAGAATACAGTGATAGGGCCTTGAGGCAGTCTGCATAGGACATATTACTTATGCCATGGGTTCTTTTAGTCAGGAACCTGTGTGGACGTTCCAGTTGTTGGATATGCCTGGTTAGGTACATACCAAAGGGAGCATTGTACTCAATGATAGGTCTGATGAATGCCAAATACAGTGGAACAATAACTTCCTTGGTCTTAGATGCCATGCCTTTGTTTATAATTTGCACAACATAGAATGATTTCTTCACCACTGTAGACATGTGATGGTCAAAGGTTTGATCACTATCTATGTGTGTCATCAAGTCCCTGACTACTAGGTCAACTCTAAGGAGTTTGTTGTCAATATAAGATTTACCAGGAATGGATGACTTCCCAAAGGATACTATTATGCATTTCCTGGCATTTAGTTTTATTCCATGACTCTGACACCAGTTTTTTGTCTGTGTCAGCCCCTCCTGGAAAGCATTTGTGTCAGTGTGAGATTCAATGACAGCTCCTAATTTGCAATCATCTGCAAATTTAGTCAGCCAGAGACAGCTGACATTGGCCTTGACTTCCAAGAAGTAAATGCCAAAAATGAGTGGTCCAAGGACTGATCCCAGAAGGACTCCACTTGTGACTGGCCTCTTTGTAGAGGTGGACTTCCTAACTCTAACTTCCTGGGTCCTGTCTGTGAGCCAGTTGGCTATCCACCGGGTGATGCATGGGTTTGTAACTAACCTCTTGAGTTTGTCAACAATGCCCGAGTGGGGTATTGTATCAAAAGCCTTGGCCAGGTCAAGGTAGGCAGTGTGAATGATTTTGCCCGCATCCATTGCTTTGGTGACCTTCTCAAAGAAGTCCACCAGGTTGAGTAGGCATGATTTGGACTTGATAAAACCAAACTGGGTTGGGTCCAGTGTCTGGAGGTTTACTATGTCTCCGTTGATCATCTCCATGATAATTTTTTCCATGGCTTTACATATAAGACTAGTCAGACTTATGGGTCTATAGTTTCCAGGGTATGCAGATGGCCCACTTTTGTGGACAGGGATGACTGTTGCCTTTCTCCATTCATGAAGCACAAAGCCTGTTTGGAGGCTACAGTTAAATAGTAATTCCAGAGGCCCTGATAGGTCATGTTTCATGCTATTTAGAAGGGATACTGGGATATTGTCCGGGCCCATTGATGCAGTGCTCTTGGTCTTAAAGAGCATTAAGGACTTGTTCCCTAGTGATAGTAGGGTGAGTTACATTTGATGATATTTCCTGAGGGAAGGTTGAAGGGGAGAGAGGAGTAAAGCTGGAGCTGTATTTATCAGCCAGGAGATTTGCTATAATTTCTGGCTCGGTATAGGTGGATCCATTTACAATGGGCTCTGCACAAAATTGTGTATTGCCTTTGAGATTGCAAACTTAGCTAAATAATGCTTTGTGGTTGTCCTTGGCCTGTGAGACCAAACTTACCACAAATGTGGCTGTGGTAGACTTTATTTGTTCTCTGAGTTGTTTGTTTAGCTTAATGAGAGTGCTTTTATCCTGCTGGGTGCTGCACCTCCTAATTTTTGCCATGATTTTCTTCCTCCTGTTATACAACCAATTGATTTTGTGATTCTAGCAGGGTGGCTTGTTTTTTGAGTTAGTTCTGTACGTCTTCCGGTGGGTACAGCTGCCTTTATGCAGCTATTAACATGCTTGTACAGGGTTTCTGTTAACAGTTCTGCATAGGCAGAAGTGTTCTCAGGGTTTATAGGGGCTTGGACTTTTGCCATGTTCTCACTTAATAGCAGGAGGTTAGCCTTAGAAGAGTTCCTGAATATCCCAGGTTTAGCTGGGGGTCCAGGCTTTATTTTTACTTCAAAGGAGACCATTGTGTGGTCTGACCTTACCAGGGAAGGCATTACAGTAGGGGGTGTGCAGCACTCTCCCATATTAGTGAAGACCAGATCCAGTATGGTTGCACCCCTGGCTATTGACTATCTGGTCCAGGAAGATTGTGTTTACAAAATCCATGAATCTCTGTACATAGTGGGGTAAATAAAGTCACCCATGAATATGGTATTGGGTTGGATGGTTAGTGTTTCTAATAAGTTTAAATACATGGTATGAGTTTCCTGGATCATAGAGGGAGACCTATAACTTGCAAGGAAGGGGTATATATATATATATATATATATATATATATATATATATATATATATATATATATATATATATATATATAGATATACAAACACACACTATATATATATATATATATATATATATATATATATATATACACACACACACACACACACACACACACACACACACACACACACACACACACACACACACACACATATATATATATATATATATATACATGCACACACACACACACACACACAATTTATATATATGTGTGTGTATATATATATATATATATATATACATATATATATATATATATATATATATATATATATATATATATATACTATTGAAATGGGCAATCACATGTTAAGTTGACAGCTGCTTAGCCAGTAGACTATGTTTAATATATACTTACAGCAACCTTGATGAAAAAATAGATGTGTCTGTTTCACTTGGCTTAAATGTGCGAGAAAAAGACAAATGAACTTTTAAGTTTAGTTAAAGGGACAAGACAGTCAATCAACAATGCATTAGTTATCATCACTCATAAACATAAACTTTAAACCAGTCACAATCCAGAACTAAATGCAACCTTTTCAAATTTATGATTTGAAAATAAATGGAAAAGCTTTAAACTAGCAGACCAGGATGAAAATAGCAAGACAGTCAAATATAAGGTATATGGTACTGTTCAAAAACGCAATCTGAATAAAATGAAAACAGAATAAAGTTAGCAATTCAATAACTGTTGGTAATGATGTCATAACAGCAATCCAGTTTTGGTGCTGATATGTGCAAAACACACTCATACTACATTATACTTCAACTTAGGAAAATAAGATAAGTAAAGGAATAAGGTAAAAATTTGTGCTGGTAAGGAATCTGGCCTCTTCGTTGTGAATTAAAAGAGTTTAAAGCATTCAGAAGAGTGAGTCATGAGAGACGGACATAAGTTGGGAGTGAAATAGATGGACTTCATGACAGGAATTAGGAGAGCGTTAACAGTAAGTAAAGAGAATTAAGAAATGTAAAAAGTATAGAGGAACAGAGTCACTCTAGGATAAGAGATTAAAATGTTAATTCGTCTCTGATGGAAAATGAGAAAACCAGTTTTATGTCCCAATAGCTGTGTAGAAAATCTAAAGATGGAGAGCTGGTTGTACTGAAGCAAAGCGCACACATTTTGACAAATGGTAACAAATATGCACAAAAAGTTTGATAATGTCCCAGTAAGCAAATACAGTCTGTGCAACTAAGACTTCATAATTTTCATATGCATGACTATGGTTATGTTCTTGTCGGGCATATTTTTAGAAATATTAAGCACTGTAGCAGTAACTTATTTTTATTTATGAGACAGTAATCTAGGCAAAAAGTACCAAAGAGGCAGAAGTTTCACTTTTGAGGCTTTTCTGTTCCTGATGCATTTCTGTGCATGACCATAAATCCCTAGAAACCTCAAAAATGGATGGTTGAGTGACACAGGAAGCAACTACAGGAATGTCTTCTGGGAGTGAAAGGACTCTAGAGGGAAAGGACATTAGATGCTGGATGAAAAGTATAATACAACTTCGGAATTGGTGAGTAGGCTAAGGAAATAATATGAAAAACCAAGGACCTCTTACTAGTGGGCAGTAACTGCAAATTATTAACTCTAACTCTATGAGTAAATGATAGTCTGCTTGCATATTTTAAATGATTAGAACAATCTAATGGCCGCTAACTATGACATTTCCACAGCCAGAGATTCAGCATACAAAAAAGTAAGGTTTTAAACAATTCTCAGGTATTGTATATTTGCTTGACAGTTAGAATTTACTAGTCACAGGAAAACTGAAAAAAACTAATATCAGTATCAGTTAATAAACTAGCAAACTTCAGCTGTATCTAATCAATGCATCTGTCATTATATAAAGTAACTGAGCTGCAGATTGGTTATGGTACTTTCTAGTGCTATATCGGTCTATTGACAAATTTGGTATCACTTTCATGATCAGAGAAACTGGAAATTTTATATTACATTTGTAACATTAATTAAAATAATGATCTCTTTGTAATGAAGGAATAGCTGTGCTATTACACAATAATTTATTCATTCAGCACCAAACTCATGTTGTTAGACAAAGCATCTTCACATTTATGACTGGTTACTGCTATGGAAATAGCATAATAATGACGAGATTAACTACAATTTTCATATGGACATCTTTGTTTTCATGGTGCTGTCCGGTTCGATTCTCAGCTAGAGCATCTTCTGCGTGGAGACATGCGTGAATGGGCGTACCTTCATTGAAGATTGTGCATCAGGGCTGGTAACTCGGCATGTAAAGATCAATTACCAATCATTAGTGGACCGGAGTTCCACTGGGGCGACCCCTAACCGGGAAAAGCCGAAAGACACAAACAAAGAACAGACCACCACATAATTCATACAGAAATATAGCTATCTGCAGATTGTAACCGTAACACCTAAATTCATCATTAAATATTTCAAGAACTCTTCAAGAGGGAGTATACGAAAGGACAGAAGACAGCTTGTGAATAATTTGGTTCAGGGCAGTTTGGACTTCTACTGTTTTCATTGATTTCTGTATGTGTACCACATAAAATGTCATCTGGCTGAGTGTCATTGCTGTAAAAGCTATACAACTTGAGGACTGGAGTGGGACTAGGAATGAAATTTAGACTGCAATTAGTATTAAGGTTAATATTAGGTTTAGGGTTCAAGGTAGAATCAGGGTTATTTTTAGGGTAAGAGAGTTGCAGGGTATATAGTGTGGTGTTGATATATGCCCATGCAAGGGATGGAGTTTTGCCTTTAAGAAAACTAATATGGAAAAGTATGCACATAGATATGTTTTGTGTATGTTCATTGAAACTGTAGTACAAAGAAATGGAATTTCAGAATCTTGATTATCTGCTACGGGGGCTCATTTTTTTTAATTTTGAGTGAGTTTTCCTTTTAAAATACCTAGACAATAGTAAGGACAATACAAAACATGTGCAAAGAAATGAGGTTTGATAACAAAAGAATTTGTCCAGTGACATCTTCAGAAGGGGGGTTAGATAAAATGTATTAGTGGTAGTTAAGAGGGTAGGAAGGATGAAAGGGTTAAATGGGAAGGAGGTATGATAGGGAGGAAATGACGTAAAGGGGAGGGGTTTAAGAGGTTTAGGCAAGAGTAGCTGAATAAGGGAATCGAATTTTTGGGGTGAACTTGCTAAGGCAAGTTTATGTCCGAGACAGCGTGTGAATGCTCCTGAAGGACAAGTGGGCCTCAAGCTCCTGGTTGGTGTCAGGTGGTTTGTACATGTAGTGTAGTAGGTACACATCTATGTTATATGTATATATATTTAATATTCATTATTGGCAATTTGGTTGTGGGCAGTTTTTTTTTTTTTTTTATATAGTAGGGTTGATTAAATGTGACTACTGTAGTCATCGGTGGTGGGGGGAACTTGGTGGTTGCATGAAGGGATTTGGCTCGATCCTCTGGTTGGTAGCTTTAATAATTGCAGATTATCGGAGTTCCCAGCTGCATTGTGCAGACAGGGATTCCAAAAAAACAAAAAAAAAAAGAGAGAGAGAGAGAGAGAGAGAGAGAAACAGGGCTTTGCTTATTTGAGGAGATATCCTTCTTTTATTCACTCATGCAGGTCTTGAGTGTCTTGTGCTGGTTGTGGGCTGGAGAGCACCACAATGGTCATTTCATGGGCTGCGAGTTCTGTGGGGGGTTGCTACTGCACATGCGCAGTGTAGCGTAGGTGCTTGATATTCTTCTTCTAGCTTTTCCCGGTTAGTGGTCGCCACAGTGGATCACCTGCCTGCTCATGATTGGTAGTGGAGTTTTACGGTGTTGAGTTGCCAGCCCAGTACCCAACCTTCCACAGAAGGCACACACACCACTCACTCACTCATGCCTAGGGCCAATTTAGAGTATCCAATCCACCTACAGCATGTCTTTGGGATGGGGGAGGAAACCGGAGTACCTCGACGAAACCCACGTGACCACAGGGAGGACATGCAGACTCTGCACAGAAGGCACCCCAGCCGAGGATCAAACCGGGGAACCACTTGCTGTGAGGCAACAACGCTAACCGCTGCAACACCACTGCACTTGATATTAACAAAAAAAAAAAAAAAAAATGGAGACCGCATGTATGAGGGTGATGAAGGGTGGACCAGGCATGTCTCTCAACTGTCCAGTTTTTGCTGGGTGTTCTCCTTTCACTTTGTTGTTGATGATCAGGGTTGGGGGAGTGGGCCATGCTTGCTTGAACAGGTAGTTGATGTGCAGGCTTGTGCGAGCTTCTGACTTTGTACCAACTCTGTTGAATCTCATCGACGGTTGCTTGGCTCTGCTGGTGGTAAGGAAATGGAAAGTTTTATGGCTTGGATGCAGTGTGGACTTGAATGCTGACATAGGTGATTTGTTGAAGAACATGTCTTCTTTGGCTGACAAACTCTGTGAGCTTCTTTTGACATAGCCATTGACTTTGTTTGCTTTGTTCCTGCATGTGGGGCTGTCTGGCTTCAGTGCAGTATGGTTACTGTTTGCTCGCTGAGGCAGGCCTGTAGGGTGGGAGCCAAACCTCTTAGTGCAAGAAATCTGGACAAAGCCTGACAAAATGGGAAGACAAGGTCCCAAAAATAGGGATGCATTTCAAATATTGTTCTTACAAACATAGAAAGTTGCTAGAGTAATGGAATTTGTGTTAACATGCATTTTCTGAAGGATATGAAGTCTGAAACTCAGATGTATTTTATTATTTAGTGACTTTAATCTTGAAATCACCCCAGTGGTTAGTCAAAAAAAATAAAATTTTATGAGGAATAGGCCAAAAATATGAGACAAAAATCTGGACATTCTGCAAAATTTGTACATTTGAGAGGTATGGATGGGGATGTGGGCAGAGTGGGGGAGTTTTGGTGGCCTTGTAGGTGTTGAACTGACTGTGATGTTTCTTTGCCAGTGGGGGGAAGTTGGATGGCTTTGTCAGTGGATGTTCAGAAAGCACAATGGGACAGACTTTAATAACAGTAGGGACAAGATAATGCACTTCAGGTGCCCCCTCCCATGTCTGCAACAGAGAACATCTCTTGTAATGTTGACATGACTGGCGAAACATTGGTTTCTCTTGGTGTTGTTCAGAAAAGCTTTGGTTAATTTCACTCTTGAGTCATTGAGGGTGGTGGGGATTGTGACACCTATGACTTCCTTGGCCGAAGCAGTGCATTTCTGATGCAGCCTTTGGCACTGCCAATTTGGTGGTCTGGTGAGCAGTGGACAGTGGTGGTTAGAAGAGGGCGGGGGGGGCTGTATATCTGGGCTGCAGACACTATGATGTTGAGTTGCTACAGACTGTTTTACAGTCTATGAAGGGGGTGCAGTAATGACTCCACTCATGCTCTGTGTCCCGCCAGTGGTTGAAATGTGGCAGTATTTTCTGTGGATTTCAGTTGAATCACTGCAAGATTCTGATTTTCTTCTACTTCTGCTTAATAGAAATCTGGGCAAGCAGATGAGGGGCTGACAAGCAAGTGGAGTACATTGGATTGTAGACAGTAGCGGAGGAGCATGCCTGCACTGCTAGCATACTATTTCATATCAGCTATGGGTGTTAATGTTGGATATGTACTCTCCTCCATGTCCAGGGTGACTTAAGGATTAAGGGAGAAATTACATGTAGAACTTTAAAAAACTTGACAAAACGCAGCTAGAAAGACTTTAGAGATACAATTCAGGCACTAAGACTTCAGTGCGATTTAGTATTTGAGGGGATGCATTTTATAGGAAACAATGCATCACTGTCTGCTATGGAACACATTAAAAAAAATAATAAATACATCATCTCTCAATCAGCTAGTAAGTTACAAGGAGTTAGCCAGCAGCATTACCAGAAGTTCTTTATTAAATTTTATGCTAAGGAAGTTTCTAACAATTCCCAAAGATCATCTCAGAGCGTTAAGTGGCAGATTCACCCCTGAATATTTAGCTGTTTATGAAATCTTATCATATAAAAATGCTTGTAACTGGTGTTCAGCCACAGAAGCACTGCTACCTTTCCAGTTATACTATGTCAAGTCAATCAGTTCTTCCAAAGGGAAGTCTGATAACTAATTTCTTCATACCTGGCATTAATGCACATATTGATGAAACCATTACATGTGAGTGGTGTCTTTCACATGAAGGATTGTGGATCATATGGTCAGGTTCCCTTTTGCTGCTACTGAACTCAGTTTTCCAGCCAAAATAAGAAAAGGAGTAGAACTAATTATCTGGGAGAGGGAAGACAAGGCTACATGGTAGGAAGAAGTAACACTCTTGGTGAAGGAGGAAAGAACTGGAGATAAAATGAAAATTAATGCATAGAGAGGAATGGGGTATGGGGGAGAGGTGAAGCCCAGAAACTAAATTATGAAGAGACTGGGAAAAGACAATTGTGGCTACAATAAGTAACTACTGGATTCTAAAAGCTATCTGCATCTCTTTATCTCTCTCTTTATTTCTGTCTTTTTCCTCTACACCTAACCATATTGTGTAGCCAATGTATTTGTAGTTTGTATTACAGCATTTACAGAAAGGTGAAAGATTTGTGAATCTGCATGGGTAGATACAATGACAATATAAACTATTATTGAAAGTTACGAAGATAACAAACTTCACAGTTTCAATTACATAGAGCAGGTCTCAGGTGCTTGAGGGTAAATAGCTAGCCTTAGTTCAAATTATACTAATAAATGTTCCTCAATTATAATTGGGTAAATGGAATTCAGAAGGGGGGGGGGGCAAAGTGATATTCAAATCATACCTCTCAACTTTAGTGTAAGAAATCTGGACAAAACCTGACAGAATGGGGTGGGGGACAAAGACCCAAAAATAGGGTCACATATTATATATTGTTGCTAGAAGACTAATAGGATTAGTGTTGGCATGCATAAGGATATAAGGTTTGAAACATAATGTTATGGAAATATTTTCTCATATTTCAGGCATCTTGGTTTTTGCTGCTAGGTGCATGTTGCTTTAGGGACACTTGTGGAACAAGCAGGTCAAGGGGGAAGCTACCAAGCTTCCAGTCTATGGGGGGTGGAGCTTGTGGGCAACCATAGTGGCTGAGCAGTTGATGAACAGGTTAGGCTTCTGGCAGTGCTTGATGCTGTTAGGGATGTGGAACTTTGTTAAAGCATCTTAAGTTTCATTGTGGTGTCACAGATTAGAGTTGTGAGCACATTTTATGCAGTTGATGACAGGGATAACCCCTTGGCAGTGCTTAATGTTAGGAAGTTTTGGTTTATGCATGTGTAGAGGATTTACAGTTTTCTTTTATTTTGCAGATCACAACAAGGTCACAGATGGGAAGTGCAGAGTGGGCATCAGTCGGTGGCCTGAAGGAAGTGGAGTTCCAAACGTGGCATTTTCTGGGAGATGAAGCTGTCCCTCAAATAGGCTCTGCTGTTGTCACATACCAGGTTATGTTTTGACTGAGTTTCGTTTGTAACAATTTACTTATGTTTTGGGCTGGTAGGAGTGTTTTGGCACACACATGATGTGAGTGTAGTTAGGATACTTGGGGAGCTGTGTGCGATGTGTCCGCTGAAATTAGAAATCTTATGCGAAGCATCATTTTGGGATTCCTTGCAGATGTAGGTTATGCTTGACAAACTTACCTGATGCAGAGGTACCTAAAGGAGGAAAACATTTGAATGGGAAGTCTAGGACAAGCAAAGAAGTAGGGACATTCAGCTGTTTTTTAGGCTGCATGTCACCCAATTACTTGAATAGTTGTCATGAGATTTACGCAAGTGGCTCAGTGCTTAGCATTCTGGTGTTCTTTGGAATATTTTGGGGGGATGGCCTTTGGCAAATGGATAAGGAGGTTGATTTAGATTTCTGTTTCCTGACAAAAGAGGCATGTGATCAGTTGGGGGATATAATTTAAGGGGTTTGTGATTACAGTTTGTTGGAAAGATTAGGGCTTATTTTCAATAAATTGTTTAATAGGGCAGTGCTAGAGTTTGTGTCGTTCATGCTGTTAAAATGCCATAATGGTCATTTAAATGTTTTATTGCTTATAATTGGATAGTGGGTGTGATGGCAGGATTGCTCTTAATTTAAATGTTGAAAAGGGTCCGGGTAGGTTGAGGGGAAGATGGACAGACTTTGACTATCATCAAGATGTTGATGTGGGGTTTGGTTGGGATAGGGAGTTCAAGGGGTTACAGTTTTATGGTGTTGGTTAGGTGGTATTTAGTTATTCCAAAAGATGCGGAGGATCTGCAAAGGCTAGGATGGTCATTATGTGCTATGCTTGTATTGGATAGTTGGGAGGGATGGTAGGATTGTTTTGGACTTGGATAGGCCTCCTGTTAGGATGATGTGGCCATGTGGCATTGGGTTTAATGTTTTGGTGTGACCTAGGACAAGTTAGGTCCTGGGCCTCATTACGAAGTTAATATCGGTAGTTGAAACAAATGAGAAGTTAATTAATATACAAGAGTTATGCAAATATATGGTTATTATTTTAGTATTGGGAAAGGGATCATTGGTTTGACTGTTAGTCAAGTGGCAGCTTTTGGTGTTCATATGACAGGGCTTTTGAGGTTGACAGGGATCCAGTTGGGTTTATAGAAGAAGGGTGCACTGAATGATGTTTGGCTGAACTACCCCTCCACTTTTGTATGGGTGGTTAGGTTGTTGAAATTCTGGTAGGAGAGAGGGGGAACAGCCTGGTTAGGCTGGTGAGCAGGGAAGAAGGACAGGCTTGTCCTCTTCTGTTCCCCCGCTGGTGTTGGATGTTTAACTGGTAAATATAAACAGGCAGAGGTAAGGATGCTGCTTATTCGGTTGGGGGTGTAATTCAATAAATGGTATATGAAGTGAGTTGTTGGACGCTACTTCACAGGTAAAGTAAATGAGTGGAGGTATGGATGCTGCTTACTGGGTCAGGATGAGTAAGGTCACTCTGTCCTGACTTATTTGGTTGGATGTGTAATTCAATAAATTATATATGAAGTGAGTGGTGGGACGCTGCTTCATAAGCAAAATAAGTGAGTGGAGGTATGGACGCTGCTTACTGGGTCAGGATGATGCAGTCACATTGTCCTGATTAACATACATGGATGTTATGCTGTGATTAAATCAGCTATAATATGTTCAGTTGTAATTAATAAATATTAGTTATCAAAGCTATGTTATGGAAGTTTAATAAAGGTCGTCAAACATCATTTGGTGTGATGTGTGTTTATTGAAGGGGACCGGGCCAAATGAGGTTTGGTAACAAACCAATTTGTCCAGGGACATCTTCAGAAGGGGGGGGGGTAGATAAATATATTAGTGGGAGTTAAGAGGGTAGTGGGGGGAATGAAAGGGTTAAATGGGAAGGAGGGATGATTGGGAGGAAATGAGGTAAAGGGGGAGAGGTTTAAGAGGTTTAGACAAGTGTAGCTGGATAAGGGGATCACATTTATTAGTGAACTTGCTACTCACCCTCCCTCCCTTCTTTTTGTGGATTGTTGGGATTGTGGTTATTTTTATCAGTTTGGGTAGGGATGGAGAAGAGGGACAGGCTTGCCCTCTTCTGTTCCCCCTCTGATGTTGAATGTTGAAGTGGTAAATATAAGCTGGCGGAGATAAGTACACTGCTTATCTGGTTGGAGGTGTACTTCAATAAAGGGTATATGAAGTGAGTTGTTGGATGCTGCTTCCTAAGCAAAATAAGTGAGTGGAGATATGGATGCTGCTTACTAGGTCAGGATGAGTGAGGTTAAGTGGTCCCGATTAACATACATGGATGTTATGCTGTGATTAAACAGAGGCACCGGCAGCTGTTGAAGACTGGGGGAGGAGGGTGACAGGGGTACTAAGTGATCTAAAAAGGGCAATATTTTAAAACTGTTTACTACGACAACACATCTTCACTTGGAGGACATTTTAAGCTTAGCCAATTTCCATTTTGGTGCTTGAATTAACATTTCCTGATTGGTCTTACCTATCTCATGCTGATAATTGTATATTAGCCCTAGTGAGAATAAATGTGATCACACTGTAGATAATTTGAGGGGACTCATGATGTAAGGGATGCAGCATTTAGCAACTGCCTCTATCCATTAGTGGCACAAGGGGTAATCCTGGAGTACATTTTCTATTACCCATCCTTCGATCCAAGTTACATTTGAATATGGGCAGGGATGAGCTTTGTTTTACTTAAATGGATAGTCTGTTTTGGATATATATATATATATATATATATATATATATATATATATATACATATATATATATATATATATATATCCATCTCTCCACAACATTCAGTTTAGATACCTGGACTGAGTATTTCTGATGCCATTTGACTTGCTGATGTTCAGTAGGTCCATGTGTATTACATCAGAGGATGCCTTGTATGCCAAATACGTCACCACTAAGCACTCTGTAGGATACTGAGTATAGTGATAAATCTTTGAGGTGGTCCATGCAAGACCTACTGTTTAGGACGTGTATGCTTTTAGTAAGGTATCTCTGTGGTTATTCCAATTGTTGCATTGGTCTGGACAGATACATACCAAAGTGGGCATTATACAAAATGATTGGTCTAATGAGGGCTTTATAAATGGGGACAATAATATCTCTAGATCTAGTCACAATCAATTTGTTTATAAGCTGTGCAATATCGAAAGACTTTCTTATGACTCTGGGCAGATGTTCATCAAAAGTTAGGTCACTGTACACACAAGTTCCCAAATGCCAAACAATTGGGTCAGTTCTCAAGGTGCATTGCCAATTTGGCAGTTCCCTGGAGTAGATGACTTCCCAAAGGATATGATAATGTATTTCTTTGCATTTAGTTTCAATTCATGATTCTGGCACCAGTTATTGGTTTGGGACAAATCTTCCTGCATGATGGTTAAGTCATTTGGGGATTCAATAACTGCTCCTACCTTGCAGTCATCTCACACTTAGTCGGCCAAAGTCTTTTGCTTTTGAGATGTATATGCCAAACAGAAAAACTCTCAGCACCATACCCTGGGGGACACCATTGTTGATTGGTCTCTTCCCCTATTTTGATCTCCTGCATTCTGAGAGCAAGCATACAAGTATATGTTCTTCGATTCACCTTCCTGACTGTATTAACCTGATTATATTAAATTATATTCCTTGTATAATACAGCACCACTTGTTAGAATGTGTTTTAAATTTGTAGTTTGGAACAGTCTTCTAGTGAGCAATGAAACAAAATGTATGAACCAATAATGACAAAACTAACCGTGTCAGAAAATTTCAACCATAAAAAGCCACTCAAACTTCTGTCATTACAATCCACCAATATCAGTAAATATGCAAAATCTCTGCAGAAGTAAGTCATCTAAATAATTCCACATTAAAGGGATCTGTAACTAATGATGAGGTTGCTGCTAGCAAACAACTTTATATTTCATTGTTTCATCTACAAATAAAGTGCCTGTTGCCCTTGAAGAATAAATTGCCTATGCTACATTAAAAAAATGATAAGCTAGTAATTTTGCAATGGGGAATGGAGTAGAACCCGCAGCCTTCTGCATCAAAAGCAAGTATACTACCTGTTGTGCTACTAACAATGCAAACGACTACGTATAAGTAGCATTATACTTCTCTTTCCCTGAAGCTTTCAGCTCCTTGTAAAATCCACTTGACAATCAACTAAATCATTCAACTTTGCAGCTCAACAAATCTGGAAATAAACAAAATTTATTTGGGGGGGCAAAGTCCAAAAAACAGGGGCACATTTTAAATATTGCTTGTATGATCTTAGAAAGTTGCTAAAACAAAGTGTTTTGTTTTTATCATCCCCTGGATTTATGAAGCTCTGCATTGCATGCAGGATTAGTCTAAGAGCGATTTTTGGCAATATGGCCGATGTGCAATCCAGGAACGAGCTCCCAGTACATGCACGTGAGCTCTTAGACTAATCCTGAATGGACCGAGCTCCTGTACGCAAATTACCCTCATTTGCAGATGAAAACCATGCAAATGAGGGTAATTTGTGATCCAGGAAGCTGGCAGCTGTCTATGCAGGACGAGTGCAGTCTGCAGAAATGTACTTGGTTAGTAACCGAGTACATTTCTGCAAACTACAAAAAGGAGGCATGACAGCCCCAAATAAAGTGTGCATATGATGTGTAATCCATGCCAATGGCCATATAATTGACCATTGGTATGGAAAACAGTGTAAAAATGAAATATTTAACTTTTTTTTTTTTTGCCGATATCGGTTGTTTAAGCTAAAGGCAGCGGCGTGCAAATGGGATCGGGCTAAAAAATAAAAAATAAATAAATAAATAAAACAACCATTAAGAAGAAAATCATTATTTTGCCATAATAGTCAATGGCAGGCAGAATACAACATGGCCAGTGCAGACTGGTTGCTAAGGGGAAAGGCTGAGTGTGGGACATATAACCAAGGATTAGCAGGCAATCCTATGCAAATGAGGGGAATGATAGAGAATCACAGATTCCATGTCAGTGCAAGCCTGCACCCAAGAGTGTAGGACTAGGAAAACCATGAGTGTAAACCCTAGACATAGCTGACATGAGAAGGGGGTGTGTCAGGCATGCTGTAAGCTAATTGGAGCACTGTGGCTCGTGTTTGCCCTTAGCTAAGCTAAGGCAAGGGGTGTGTCTAAGGCTGTCCTATCTTACACCAAGAAAATCATGATGTACACAGGTAGAACAAGCCAAAATCCTTTAAAACGTACTTACAGCGCATACGCATGTTTGTCCAGGTGTAAAAAAAAAAAAAAAAAAAAAAAAAAACAGGAAATAGCAGCTCTGTTCACATCTGAGCACTGTGTTTGTGCAGCATGCCCCTGGGCTTAAACAGGAAGGCAATAGGAAGGGAAACCAGCAGTAGGAAGGTAATCAAGGAGAACTAAGCTGGCAGGTGAAATTATCAGAATCAACCAATTACACAGAGAGCAGACCAACCCAGCCCAGAACACTACTATAAACTAACCAAACACCTTCCCCCCTGGTTTTTCCCACACTCTACACCACCGGTGTATACAAGTGGGGACATTTTAACAAACAAACCTACAAAATGAGAAGGACTGCAGCAGGCAACATAGAACAACATGTGCAAGAGGCTGAGGGTGGTGAGGATGTGAATGCTGCCAAACAACCCACAGTGAGGAGACAGAGAAGAGTGTACAGACCCAGGGTAACCTACCAGGGGCTACATGAGCTGGAGATAGTGGAGTGCTATAGGGTGGACAGAGACCTTCTACAGCAAATTGTTGAGCTGTGCCGGCCACACCTGACACACCAAACTGGCCGAGGACAACCCATCCCATTGGATACCAATGTATGTGTAGGCCTAGGTATACTAGCCACATATACCTCCCAAAGCACAACTGGTGATATCATGGGGATCTCACAGGCATCAGCATCCAGAGTATTCCACCAGTTCCTGGATGCCATGTCAGCACATGCCAGTGAGCACATATATTTCCTCAACAGACATGAGGTGTTGACCAGCAATATGCATCTCTTCCACCAAATAGCAGAATACCCTGGGGTAGCAGGTGCTATAGACTGCATGCACATATGCATCAAAGCACCACCCGGTGAGCAGGGTAGGGCCTACATCAACTGCAGGGGCATCCCCTCCATCAACTGCCAGGGCATTATAATGAGTGTGTGTGCTGGCTGTCCTAGAAGCTATGATGATTCACACATATGACATCTGAAGCAGCTGTACCAGAGATTTGCTAATGTGGACATCCACTAGGGTCACCTAGTGGGGGATGCTGGGTACACACTGGAGCCATGGCTGATAACACCCATCAGAAATGCACACACACCTGAACACAATGCCATAATGAGGCACATGCACGGGCCAGACATATAACAGAGCATGTGTTTGGGATGCTCAGGTCATGGTTCCGGTGTCTGGATACATCCGGTGGAGCCTTGCAGTATTCACCAGCTACATGTACCCAAATTGTTATGGTATGTGCTATGCTACACAATATGATCCTGCAGAAACAACTGCAGCAGGAATAGCATGGGGCAGGGCCACACAGCCCCCCACCAATGCCAAGGCCTGTACAGGCACAGAGTGACTCGGAGAAGGAACAACCTGAGCCTGCCCCAGTAGGCAGAAGGAGGCTTGCCCGGTATGCCCTGGCCTTGACAAAGAGGCAATGCATAGCACATGCACTGACACAGTAGGGACCCAGGGAATGACACCTCTCTCTGACTCGCACATACAGTAAAAGGGATGCCAAACATGACACTACCTGTGCTCAACCATGTAGAGGGAGTGTACTATGTGCATCCGACATAGGCAGCCCTCCAGCACCAACCGCAAGTCTGGCACACCCTCAAGGTAAGTCAGTCAACCAACCAATTGCCAAATGGAGTAGAATGTGTTGTTACCTGTAGCTATGGTATGGATGTGAGTATGCAAAGGAATTGGGTAGCCGAATGTTATGGCAGCAGACAGTTGACACCCATAATGGTACCATGACATCTGTAACACATACTGGAGTCACCATCATAGCCAGTACTACACAGGGTGACAAAGCCCACTGCAAGAAATGGGCTGAGCGACATGTGTGTCCATACGACCCACACATGCCAGTCAGGAAGGTTCACATACCCAACAACAGTCTCAGCCAGCAGGACAGGTGTAGACAAACCCAAACAGAGCCTGTGCCATGGCCCCCAGAATGATGGCTATGTTTAACCTCCCCCCCAGGCCTACACAGACAGACCACAGCAGGGCAGGCAGTGGGATGTTAGTTCTAAAGGGTAGGAAGTCAGACAATAATATGTAGGGCAACCAAAGGCACGATCTGTAGTACACTGGTATGCCTCTAGTCAGCATGATAGTTAGCAATACAGAATGAAATGGAGTACCCGACATACCAGTACAGTCATAGCAAATGTGTACAAGTGTCACGTGTGCCCCCCATATCCTACATAGTAATGTAATAACAGTCAGGTGTGCCCCCACCACTCCTGTGTAAAAATGTAGAAACAGTCATATGTGCACCCCGCTATGCAGGAATGTAGTAACAGTCAAAGCCAAAAGATCGATGGATACCCTGCAGAGACAGCATGCTACCTGTTGGTGTACAACACAAAGGTCAGCACTACAGTACAAACTACCTGGACACGATCCTCAAATTCAATACAGATGGCCATACTGGGCATGCTCACACACTTAGAGAAATGAAGGCAATGTCAGTCCACAACATACTGAAAGGTTACACTGGGCATGCTCACACACTTAAACACATGAAGGCCCTGACTGCACACACCAGTGGACAAGACATATCTGGAAGTTGCAGTTGTTAGTGCAGACACCTGTCAGTATGCACCACTCATACCTTGCACACACAGTGGATACGAATGCAGACATATATGTCAGCACAACACACTATTATAAGCCAAAGGTAGACATACATAGATGTGTGAAAGAGGGTCACTGTGACAAGGAGCCATCCAGGCCTGTCCCACACAGCACACAGCCAAAAGGCCCCAAACACATGAGGTGCACAGGTTACCCACTGCAGATACTAGACACCAGTATCTGTCAGCATTACAGACTATGTGGTGCACGTGCCAGCTGCTCAACATGACTGTACAAGGAAGTAGTTATTTAGTAGCTGTATACACATACCTGTGACATATGGCCCCGTGTGTGCCCACATGTGGCGTGTCCACCCCTAGATGAATGGGTTATGGCCCATGCACACACTGCCCTCCCCATAGCCCTACTATGACAAGCCTGCTGAGGTCATCCAATGTGAAATACACCTTTGAGAGAGCTGTAGCCCAGTAATAGCCATAGTGTGTCCTGTAACTGCGTACTGCTGTAGTGTGATAAAGTAGTTAGGTAGGTGTTCTACCCCAGACCTGGCAACTGTGTGTGTGTGTGTGTGTGTGTGTGTGTGTGTGTGTGTGTGTGTGTGTGTGTGTGTGTGTGTGTGTGTGTGTGTGTCCGTCTGTCTCTGACTGAGTAGAAAACAATACTTTTTAGAGTACTCACACGCCTTACAAGTCATATATTCACTTTGGCAGGGCTGCTGATGTCACCCACCTAGAAATACACTTCTGGGAAGGTTGTAGTCTAGTAATCTCCATAACATGTCCTGTAACTGCGTCCTGCTGTAGTGTGATAAAGTAATTATGTAGGTGTTTTAACCCCAGACCTGGAAACTGTGTCTGTGTGTCTCTCTGTCGCTGACTGAGTAGAAAACAATACTTTTTAGAGTACTCACACTCCTTACAAATCATATACTCAACTTTGGCTAGGCTGCTGATGTCACCCACCTAGAAATACACCTCTGGGAAGGTTGTAGCCTAGTAATCTCCATAGCGCATCCTGCAACTGCATCCTGCTGTAGTGTGATAAAGTAGTTAGGTAGGTGTTCTAATCACAGACCTGGCAACTGTGTGTGTCTGTCTGTCTCTGACTGAGTAGAGAACAATGCTTTTTAGAGTACTCACACTTCTTACAAGTTATATACTCAACTTTAGCAAGACTGCTGATGCCACCCACCTAGAAATACACCTCTGGGAAGATTGTAGCCCAGTAATCTCCATAGCACATCCTTTAACTGCATACTGCTGTAGTGTGATAAAGTAATTAGATAGGTGTTCTAACCCCAGACTTGACAACTGTATGTGTCTGTCTCTGACTGAATAAAGGACAATGATTTTTAGGGTGCTTGCATTCCTTACAATTAATATACTCAACTTTGCCAAGGCTGCTGATGTCACCCACCTAGAAATACACCTCTGGGAACATTGTAGTTCAGTACTTTCTGTAGCACATCCAGTAACTGTGTACTGCTGGGGTGTGATTTAGAACTGTGGTAGGGTTCCATCCCCAACCATGGCAGTTCTGGATGTTTTGTGTGTGTTTCAATGTCTGTGTACAGAGCAATGCATTATAGGCTAGCCAGTCGCAGTACATTTGAAGTGCCCTTCTTTGGCAATCCTGCCAATGTCATTCCTTGTGAAATACACCTTTGGGGAAGGAGTTCTCCAGTAATCTCTGTGGTGCGTTCTATAACAGCTCCATGCTGTAGTGTGATATAGACCTTGGTCATGGGTTCTTTATCCACACATGTCAGTTGTGGATGTTTTGTGTGTGTATCTCACTGTCTGTGTAGGGAACAATGCATTCTAGGCTACTGACTCACAGTACATTTGAAATGCCCTACTTTAATAATCCTGCTGATGTCATTCATTGTGAAACAGACCTTTGGGAAAGAAGTACTCCAGTAATACATACTATAACTGCATAGTGTAATAAACTAGTTAGGTAGGGTTTCTACTCCCACACATGACAGGTGCGTGTTTGTAACTTGCATCCTGTGTAGAGGTGGCTGTGAGTATGTGACATCTGTGGCCAATGTGAAGCGGGTTTTGCATGCTTCTTATATGGTGGCCCTACAATATATCACAATGTCAACCGTACTGGGATAACAGATGCAAAATAGCTGAGAGGCTGGGGTGCAAAGCCATACCCATGCATGTGACATCAAGGCCAGACAATCACAGTATTACCCAGAGTACACTCTGAACCCATGTCTCATACACACACATGCCTAGGCAACAGCCAATATGTGGGTAGTACACTACATATTGGCCACCGATAGTAACTATGGAATGATAGCATTAGTCTACAGAGGGCATGTCACCCTGTCCATCTGTCCAATATGCATGTACATGCAGACAGTGCACCTCCCCAATGGACACCTGCACCACCTGTGGTGTCTTCATATGTGACCCACAATGGGCATACCATGCCTGACAACATGTCCTGTATGGGCAGAAGCCACTGACACCACGGAATGCTGTTAGCATGCTATCAATGTAGGTACAGGGTAAACCTGCTGACCAGTACCAGTACCTGCCACAGGTGGGCAAGACTGGCACATCTGATGATAATCTGTGTTCACAACATGGGCCAGACACCCCAGGTACAGTTCCGCATGTCACTGTACATGCATGTGGGAGGTGTGCACATCCTAGACACCATCCATGTCATGGAGTAAGAAACACATACATGGCAGGGGATGCACAGCATTGGCCATATACAATAGCCACCCAGGTGACTGGATGGGGGATACAATACCCACCTGTGTGGGAAAATGCAGAAATGACAGCCCTCAGCCACAATGCAGACCATTGCCATGTGGCCTGATGCCAAGGTATACCCATCACCTACCCTTGTATAGCCTGCTGGCACAGTTGATCACCACACACCCATGCAGACATGCACCCATGCATGTCAGTACTGGCACCCAGTGTGTTTGTGTGTGCGTTGTATGGTGCGTATGCCACATCCACACTCACTACAACCCCCCTGGGCATACTGAAGCATGCTGTCTGATGTCTAACACCTCCTCATAATCTTGCCCATACAACCTCCATATGACCCATGTGGTGCATGTGATACCTGCACATTTATGTATTGTGGCAATCCCAATAGCGATGAGTTGTACTCCTGGCCCTGTCAAGTCTGTCAATGTGTGTGCGTCCCTGTGAGAGTGTGGCTGTGTTGACGCTGGAACTTGTTCATGTGGACAGGCACTTGTATGTCATCTACTGTATATCTACCGTATCCCTGTTGCAGATGTCACTCACCATCACATATATGTTCTGAGTGCTTCACAGGAGGTACCCCATGTGGTGCATCCAATAACTACATTGAACTGTGATAGCACTACATAGTTGTCAGGGGGGTTGATACCCTGTGCTGGTAGGTGTGTGACACAAACATGCTTCAGTTTTACTCTCCCACCCCTCTCTGACATGTATTTGCCTCTGACACCCTCCCCCACTCCCTCTCTGGTGGATGTGGAGATCCACACCTGTTTTGCTCATGATCAGCTGATGACCTCTGCATGAATTGCAGCTCTCCCCTAGCTGATTGCATGTGGAACAGCTGTGGTAACATTCCCATAGCCAAGTGCATGAAAACACACTCCAATATCTAGGAACATCATGGTGGTGTTGGCCCTTTTCATTCACTGTGAGCAGGAACTAGATCTGTTGTTTGGCAAACAGCATCTCAGATGGATTGGGGATGTACCTCTAACAATATATTCTGTGGAAAGAGGGCAACAAATAGGGGGGGATGTGCCTGACCTGACTACAGACTGAAAGTGTTGCTATACTGCATTTGGAGTAATGTTGGTTTAACAGTGTTTGTCTGGATATGGCTGTAGTACATATCGCAATACCTGCCATGTCAGTTCCATGTATATGAGGAATCCCCATCTACAGGGTTGTCTGCAGACTGGGCAGTGTTGTGCCTTTGGTTTCATGTGTTAGCCATGGAGCATCTATCTGTGGAATGCAGAAGGTAGTATGAGGATTGCCATCTGTAGATGGTGAAGGCCGTGACAGTTGCTGACTTTATATCCCTCATAGGACATATGTTGCAACAAACCCCGCTACAAATGGTAAATGTATGTGGTTATCACAGCAACATGTCTATATTGGATCTGTGTATGTGCGTCAGCCACACCTCAGTCAACCTTTCTACATTTGTCATGCATGAAGTGGTGCATATGTGCTGTAAACCATAAATAGTGTCATCATATCTGATAACAAACCAGTGATATATCTGATTGCTACCCATGTTATTTACAGTAGGGATTATATTTCATGACATAACCTGGACATTGTGTGGATGTTTGTACAGTACTGAGGTCTGTGTAGTGATGGTGAATGTTGGCAGTGTGGGTATTGTTAATATGTACTGTAGCCTATGCACAGACTGTGGTAGATGTCATTGTTGTAGTTCCCCTTCTTTCTGATGTTACCTGCTGCCCCACTGCATGGTACTGTTTTGGCTACATGTTTGTAGGGCCATACACACACATGTCCCATACCACAGACAGCCATCAGACCAAACTATGTAGCAGCCCAGTATATGTAGGGTCATTCTGTGAGTGGCACATATGAGGATGGTGTATACTGTAATATTATGCTAGCTTACCATATGTGGCTGTGGCTGTGTTCACATTGGTTGTGGTTATGCACTTTCACACAGGTGTATCTTACCCTGTGCTGTGACATGCTTGTTGAGCCTGCTAGATATGCAGGTACATGTGCATTCCCCCATAGGAGATGCAGGCCAGTGTTGAGCCAGTCTGCCTGTAGCCTGCACAGTGCATTGTTACATACCTAGCAGTTTAGTGTACTTACCCAGTGAGATGTCATGTGCAGATACTTGCTAGATGTACATCATGTACTGCTGCCGGGCCTCCCTTTATAGTTATGTATGTCAGACAGAGCAGTGGGATGCTGTACAGATGTATGTCAATATCTAGTGGGTAGTATGTGTCCATGGCACCCCTGTCAGGCCAGACAGGAGTGTGTGAATGCAAAACCTATGGTGGCAAATGTATACCAGTCATTATGTGTTATACCCATCTACATGGCTGTCTACATCCATATTGTCAGGCCTGGTACACATATGCACTAAGGGATTATGTGCATACCGCTGGACTGTACACGGTGTATCCAAAGTTCCACATATATTGGCCAATATCTCTGCTGCACTCCACAGGGACATTACATGTTAGCGGTGGTACTTTACAATGATTCCCTTAGGATGTCTGTCAGTAGCCAATGGCACACATGTTATAAGGAGAAGTGGCCTTCCACACACACCATGTCTGTGAAGACAATACCAATGAGAGTAGCAATAGTCTACTAATATACCTGCTATACATACCTGACATACCTTTGCACTATGACTTTGGGACTATAGGGGCTGGGGTAGGGCTACACTCCATGTCCAGGACATATGGCGGAAATATATGTACATATACTTATCCAGATAGCCATATATATATATATATATATATATATATATATATATATATATATATATATATATATATATATATATATATATATATATATATATATATATATGATTAAACATGTGTACTACTTCCAATTAACACTGTCATGGCAACCACCCACTATAAATCCCTACAACATGTGGGCGTGGTCCCTTTACATTTCCTGTGTGATGGACATCCTTCCTGTGTGTGGGCATCAGTGTTACAGACAGCAGGTAGCAATACCTCTTACAGAAGAACCTGCACACTCATGGCGGCCACATATTTGTAGGAGGATCAGGAACTACAGACAGACTGTGAGTAGAGTTGTGTTATGCTTTGTATAAAACTGGTGTTACAGGGTGTGTGTGTGTGTGTGTGTGTGTGTGTGTGTGTGTGTGTGTGTGTGTGTGTGTGTGTGTGTGTGTGTGTGTGTGTACATACTAGTTTACCTTGGAATGCAGTCTGTCTGCATAGCTCACTACTGTGGGACTATCCTCTTGCTGGACAGAGGTATGCCTATCATGTGTTGTCCGTCCACCACACAGGTCCTGTGTCAGATATTACACTGGAAGTGTGTGTGTTGAGTGCTATCAGTACATGGCTACATCCATTTCTGTTTCTAACCTCAATTCCCTGACTAAGGGTATGTTGCAGACTATTCTGTAACACCAGCAACTAGCTTAGTGTATGGAAACAGTGTTCCACATATGTGCCTGTGTTCCAGCCTCTGTCCTCCATCTACATACCAAACTTTGCACATATGTCATGCCGTTGGGGGTTGTTCTGTAGTGGGCTGTGAGTATATCACACTGCCATTGCTGCCATTAGTCCACTGCTGTTGTATCCCCCCACACATACAGTGGGGTTGGGGCCATGTATGTGTGGGCGTCACCTACACAATACATGTGTGCCCTTATGCAGTCCAGCGGCCAGTATATGTAACAGTGGTATATGGTGCTGTATTATTGAGTCTAGGTGGGGAGCACCATAAATGACCTAAGGCTGTTACAAAATGTGGGGATATCAGGGGTAAGTTGCTGCAAGGTATCTGGATGTCCAGTACTGTATATTTCACCTATATTTACATTACATACATGAATTGGGGTACTGCAAGCCTACTGCCTCCTGCCATACAGACTGTTCTGTTTGTTGGTGTGCTCGTGATGGTGTCAGTTATGCCTTATGAAACAGTAACAACTCATGTGATCACATAACGTCTTTACCACCTACTGAGTTGTACAGAGTATAGATAGAGACTGCTAAACTACACACCTGTAGTACATACTGTTGATTGTTTGGTATCCTGTAGCCCAGTCTGTGCTCACTATTGCACAATTTGAAGGGCTTGGCCTGGACAGCAACAGTTGTGAACCTTTCCAGACTACTGCATAAGTGTAACTGTTTCACATTTGCAGTACTCTGTTTATATGGTTGTCAGTGTCTGAACAGCTATATGACATGGCATATAGAACTGTTATAGTACACAATGAAAGGTTTCCTATTTCTGAAAACCTGTATGTGGTGTATTTCTTATGACCTCTCTATGGGTATATGTTGCAGGCAACGATTGACATTTGTATGGGTGGCCCATACAGTGTCCAGTTCTTCAGGTGTTAACTGTAGGCATAGTGGCTGTTCCATACTGTGTGCACCTTCTACATATGTATCTTACTGTACATATATCTGCATGTGTATGTGTAGTCACATGTGTGTGTGTGTATATATATATATATATATATATATATATATATATATATATATATATATATATATATGTATATCTGTATCTGCATATCTGTGTCTGTGTATCTGTATCCAGGGGATGTTGATGGCTTCCACATATTACATTTCCTATGGGTGGCAGACTGTACTTGGTAGTGTATTGCAGGGCTCACATGTTTTGCTGTGGGGAGGGATGCCTATTCATACGAGACATATAGTGTGTGGGGCATCTCAACCCCATTAACGGTGCATGTGGACATATGTGTATTTGTTAATCTGCCATTGCTATCTACAGATGTATGGCCATATATACCTATATAGATATATGTATCTGCTAACATATTTATAACTATGTCCGTATACACCTACATAGATATATATCTGTGTACGCATATGTAACATGCTGTGTATATGTAGACATATAGGTGTAGACACATATATGTGTCAATTTAGGCATGTATATATGTGCATATATGTTGATATATATGTATATAGTATGAGAAATATATATATATATATATATATATATATATATATATGTGTGTGCGTGTGTATGTATATCTACATCTATAGATATGTTGTATCAGTTTAGATATTAATATAGTTGCACACACATACATGTAGGTGTTTGTATACATTCTCTGTACTGTACTACAGGACTGGATGATATGTTTCTGAAAACATGCCCTTTCTTTGTATCTGTCATGGTTTAGTGGTAAATTACCCTGTCTAGCAGGTTTGCGTGGGTTTGTGCAGAGCTAAGCACTGCCTACACAGGTTAAGCAATTAAGAAGCTAACTGAGTGTAAAACACTGTAACTGGAGGTTAGCAGTGCTTAGTTTCACGTAAACCTGCGCAAAACTGCTTACAACTCCTTTAAAGTGCCTTAATCACTCTGTATCCAACAGGCCTTGTTCTGCCCAGCAACAAAATAAACAGATCCTGCAAGCCTCAAACCCAGAACCTTGCAGACAAAGTGAATTACCACTAAACCATGACAGATACACATAAATCTGATGGTTTCAGAAACATATCATCCAGCAGAATCATTCAACAGTACAGGAAATGTACTTTAACATCTAAATGTATGTTTGTGTGTGTGTGTGTGTATGTGTGTGTGTGTGTGTGTGTGTGTGTGTGTATATACACACACACACACACATATATATATATATATATATATATATATACATATATAAAACTAAACAGATATATATACCTCTCTCTCCATGCATACACCTAAACATGTATGTTTACATATATATGTTAGCATATATATATATATATATATATATACATAATTAAATATGTAAAACCCCTTTATATATATATATATATATATATATATATATATATATATATGGTTACCTATCAGAAGCCTGAAACACTATAAGCCTGAAAATCAAAATCCTGAAAACTATAGACTGAAAATTCAAAATCCCGAAAGCCCAAAATCCTGAAACTCAAAATCCTGAAAACACAAATAATGCTAATATGTCACTATAAAGACACTAATATCTACCAACTGACCCTAACCCTAACTAAGGTCCGTCACTATCGCACACTCACCTGACCCGCGCCCTAACCCTAACTCACTTAAACCGCCCCTAACCCCAATATTTGTCACTATTGCATACATGCCTAACCTGCGCCCTAACCCTAACTCACTTAAACCGCCCCTAACCCTAACATAAAACCAACCGCACACTTACCTGAACCCAACGCATGACCCAACACCACAGGGCTAACAATAGCAAAGACACAATGATGTCAGTATGTCCATTTTGTGTTTTTCAGGATTTTGAGTTTCAGGATTTTGGGCTTTCGGGATTTTGAATTTTCAGTCTATAGTTTTCAGGATTTTGATTTTCAGGCTTATAGTGTTTCAGGCTTCTGATAGGGAGCTATATATATATATATATATATATATATATATATATATATATATATACATATGAACATATTTATCTATCTATATACAATTTGTGTTATGTGATGATTTGTGAGTCATATATATATATATATATATATATATATATATATATATACACACATACATACATATAGCTGTCTATCTGTCTACATGTACTGCTATATATCTGTCCATATGGCCATGCATGTTCGGCTCATATTTTGGGCCTGTACCGCATTCTCTTGGCAATTGACATGGATGATTGCAGAATTGAAGTCAGTAAATAGTGCCGACATCTTTGTGTTTCAGACTTCATGTCCTCCTACATGTGTGTTTTAATACATACAACTGTATAACTAGCAATGTTTTAAGTGCATTACAGCAGTATTTGACATATATCCCTATGTATACCCACATTTTTGCACACTCTGTTCAGACTTCTTGCATTAACAGCTTGTGTGGTATGATATTACTACATTTCCTGTACTGTTGACTAATTGTGCTGGATGATATGTTTGTGAAAACATCAGGGTTATGTATATTTGCCATGGTTTAGTGGTAAATCACTTTGTGTATAGTGTGCAGGGTCCTGTGTTCAAGACTTGCAGAGTTTTTTTGTTGTTGCTGGGCAGAACACTGG
This sequence comes from Protopterus annectens, assembly GCF_019279795.1. Taxonomy (NCBI): domain Eukaryota; kingdom Metazoa; phylum Chordata; order Ceratodontiformes; family Protopteridae; genus Protopterus; species Protopterus annectens. Next base: position 564,287,596 of record NC_056726.1, on the reverse strand, counting down.
CGGTTGGATACTGAGGGATTAAGGCACTTTAAAGCAATTCTATGCATGGGGCAGCTATGGGGGTGCAGTGGTCAGCATTTCCACCTCACAGCAAGAGGTTATCCGGTTTGATCTTTGGCTGGGATGCCTTCTGTGTGGAGTCTGCATGTCCTCCCTGTGGTTGTGTGGGTTTCCTCTGAGCACTCCAGTTTCCTTCCACATCACAAAGACATGCTGTAGGTGGATTGGACACTCTAAATTGGCCCTAGGCATGAGTGCATGCATGTATGTGCCTTCTTTGGAAGGTTGGGCATTGGGCTGGCAACTTGACACCATAAAACTCCATTGCCAATCATGAGCATACAGGTGATCCACTGTGGCACCCCCTAATTAGGAAAATCCAAAAGAAGAAAGCAATTTTAAGTGGGTTTGCGCAGAGGTAAGCGCTACTAACTTCTAGTTACAGTGTCCTACACTCAGTTAGCTGCTATAATTCTTAACCTGTGCAGGCATTGCTTACCCCCACACAAACATGCTTAAGCCCAGTTACTGCTGCTTAAAAGTGCATACTGCCACTTACTCCCGCACTAATTATTTGAAAAGAAAAAAGGGTTGATAGGAAAGTGGTGAAAAAGGGGCACAAAGAGGGTAAGACAGTAGGGGAAATAGCTAGGCATGTGCAGAAAGGGCGTAGGAAAGGTCCATAGCTACCCATTTCTTCTACAGCAACAGCTGTGCATATACACTGAATTTGGAGGTAGAGTTGGACCCTCAACCCCTGGGAGAGGGGTGAGGACAACATAAATTTGTTGTGATGCCATTTAGACCAGATTACATGTGTCCAGTGGACATGTCTGCAAAATGGACAGCTATGTATGGGGTGAGACTTTTCTGTGGGAACAGATTGCTCTTTTTTTTTCAGGTGAGAATGGGATGTTGGGGAGGGGTAGTAGGTATATTTAGGGAGGTAGGTTGGGTAGGTTGACAGACAAGACACACAAGATGCATACAGGGGCAGTATATGACATATTTGAGGGGTAAACACCTTGATGGGGAGGGGTGTTGAGATATCAGAAGCCCACAAGCCCCCTAGTGGTAACAGTGGGACTGAGGTCCCCACCCATGGGTGGTTACCACTGCACCTTCACAGCCCCAAACATGGCTGTGCTGGGGGCTGAGCCACAGAGCCGCAGAGCCAACCTGACTCTCTAATTATGACACGTGGCCCTCAAGCTGGTGTAGAAGATCACCAAACTCCTCGTTGATCGCTCTACGCACCATGACCCCAAACTAGCGATGGGTGACAGGTGCCTGTCCACACCCACTCCCAGGAGGGTCGAGCCCCATCCCCTGAGGTGGTTCCACTTGAAGGTGGTGCAGAACCAATAGACAGGGAGGTGCGGGGTTGGGCCCCAGACATGCTGGTGCCCGGTGCCTCAGCCAGCTGAGGTGAGACAGGTGGGTCCTCTGGGACAAGCCTTCCCAAGCGTGCTATAGTGTGTAGATTTCAACATCATATATGGGTTAGTAATAGTCAATACATTCCAGGGTTAGGTAATACAGTATGCATAGATATTCCCATTAACCCAGACACCAAATATGGAACAGTTGCATAGCAAACAGAAGACATGCATATATGGGACCACAGTGGTAATAAGAACAGCATGCTGGTACGTTAATGACACCATGCCAACAATGTTGGAATAATTCAATATGGCACATGCATGGGAACCATTAAAATATTTATCAAATGATTGGCCATTATCAGAGTCAGTATATACCAGGTGGGGTGAGTATGTTGATTATTATGGGAGATAAGGTGGAGGGAGAGAAAGATGTCAACTAACAAGTAATATATTCCTGTACTCAACATTACTTTCCTAGTCAGTGCTGTTATCTGCACCTTACAAGTCTTACTACACTACCCTATAGACCTGTACTGGACACTGATATGGCTGTTGACATCATTACAAATGAACCGGTTTTACCTACAGTATACACCTCTTATTTGGTATACCTGTGGAGGGAATGTTTGTTAACACTGACTAACTGTTTGTACACATATGCCCGAATTCTGGTTTGATGTTTTGCACTATGCTATCCAACTCTTTCTGCACAGACTCTGGCCATGTGTTGACCACATGCTGGTGTGCCTGTACATATCTAGAATATTGCCCTCTTCCACCTTTAGTGACCTGACACACACATATACATGCTTTCTTACACAGTTATATTATGTAGCACAGTGTAGGTGACAGTGACCAGTGATACTTTCTTATATGGAGAAACTGCAAAAATCACAATCCTCTACAATACCAGGGTGGACAGTACCAGTACAGGTTATATTGGTCTGTATTTATCAGCACATTGTTCATATCCAACATACCTGAGGGAGCAATGTTTGTTAGCAATACCTGACTGCTGCCACACAAAGTTCCAGATTACACATTAGTATTCTGCACATACTACTTACTCTGTTACTGTACACACTCTGACCACAGCTTAACAAGTTGGGGTGTAAATGGGACATACGTGGCTTCTTAGTCACATAAGGTATTGGGGACTTGCTAGTGTGCCAGATGTTTGTCATAGATGTGCATCATTCAGTTGTATTTCCTGTTTGCTGCCTATACATCTGGGATCATCCCACTGATTTCCTAGTGGGACAGGTTGATAGGCAATAGAGATGGTCCACTTTAATAGACATTCTGGACATATCTGTACAGTTGTGGGGTATGATTCTGTATGCAGACTACTACCACTGGCAAGATTCTAACTGTGGCTGTGTGTGCTAAAAGAACAACACTTCACATCTCAGTTACATGTGCTATTCAGTTTTTGTTGTCTGCATTTTTCCTGTTTACTCTCTATGTGTCTGTTAGTTGTACTAAATGGCCTCTGGGGATTACACCTGTCATATACAGGCATTCTCACACATTCGATTTATGGTGCATGGTGTGGGTAACAGTGCTTAATACAACAGTACTATTACATGATTGCAAATCTACATTACCATATGATACCAGAATATAGATATATAGTCAAGCAGTTGGACCTGTTTTGTCAGGGTATTACACTTTTATTGCCAAACTAACAATATCAGACTCTTCCTGCCATATTCTCTAGTGTATGCAGTACTTGCTTTAAACAATACAGGTTTTATACTAGCAATTACTTTACTACTACTTTTATTTTTATTTCCTATGACAGTAAAAGCATGACTATTACTGACCTGCCTTGAGTCGCAACCATGCCAGGTGGCTGATGTGGGCCTCCTGGTTCACAGCCCACTCCATTGCAGCTGTGGGGGACATAAGACGAATATTTAGCCATACCTAGCCATGATATACCTGAGATGGCAATTATTACACAGGCCGTGGACTGATACTTACACACGGCTGGGGCATCCCCTGCTGCTCTAGCCTCTTGGAGACACTCCTCCAAGAGGTCCCCCTTCCGCCGCTTCAGGTCAGCATAGTGGTGCCTGACCTGCTCACCAGTTCGGGGTATGCCAGTGGCACTGGTGAGGTCATGGGCGAGATGGTCCCAGCTGTGGTACTGGCCCTGCAGCAGTCTCTGTGCATGGTCTTTAACTAGGTGTCCAGCCATGACCTTGGACTCCTGGATGCATCAGCGCTGCACCCGTAAGTGCACTCCTTCTCCCCTTACTGCCGTAGTGCCTGCAAGGGGAGGCTACAACCAGTTATGATCTGTATTCCCGCCTCTTGGGTTTAAGTAGGGCTGATTTCCTGCACTTTTCTGTGATTGGCCGGTTTTGAAAAGGCTAAGCTATAGGCACACCTGCTTACCTAAAGTTGGCACTGCTTAAAGAGGTATACTACTGGGCAGATTGAATTGGCTTCCCTACACATTGCTTACACTTACTAAGTTGAGCTGTGCTGCGGTTAGCATTGCTTAATAGTTAATTAGCACTATGTTTGCCTTTTGGCAGAGATTTATTATTCATTACAGGTTATTTATGTGTCTGGTATCCGTGATTCATGTGCATATACACTGTATGGGGACCTGGGACTTCTACACTTTATTACAATAACACTTCAAATCTATGCTTACTGCAGTACTCCACTTCACATATTTATGTTCTATGGCACGTTATAGAACATCACACTGTACATAGATTCAGTTCACATGTTTGATTTGATTTTCCTGTAGTGAGGATTAGTTTGCTGATACCTCATTTGTATGTGTTGCTATGATGGCTTAATGGTTAACTACTGTGACTGTGGTGTACAGGGTCCTGAGTTCGAGCCTTGCAGAAGTTGTTTATTTTGGTTCAGGGCAGAACATGGGCCGTTGGGTATAGAGTGATTAAGACACTATAAAGCTGTTGTAAGTAGGTGTGTGCGGGTTTGCGCCGAGCTAAGTAATGCTAACCTCCGTTTACAGTTTCTTACATTCAGTTAGCTTCTACTTTGCTTAGTCTGTGTAGGTAATGCTTACACCCAAGTAAATGCACTTAAACATGCTTACTAGTGCTTATATATGCTTACTACTGCTTATTTGTGCTTAAACCTGCTTACTAGTGCCTTATTCATTATGACACTGACACTTAGCATGTGCATTTAATGCAGTACTCCAGTTCACATTTAAATGTTATTTAGTAGGTTATACAGCAAAAAAATGTAAAGAAATGTTCATATACAGATTTCACATGGAAAATGGTATGTGCTGCAGTGTGACTTGAACCGGGGATGCCTGCTCGTTAGGCAGATGCTCTGACCACTATACTATTGCTGTGCTGTTTCATTTGCATATATCTTCCTTGTTATCCTATTCAGCCTTTTAAGCTGCTTTAACCATAGCTTAGCGATGGGCACACCCGTGCACCTATGGTTAGCTGTACTCGGAGTTTAAAAAAAAATAAAGGGGTTTCTTCTTTTTATTTTTATGTCCTGTTGCTGTTATACACATGGGGGACTGTTGGTGATGATATGCGGACACCTATGAGCGGTCTCGCTCATTTATTTACACTTTCTGCAGTGCTTCATTGCCCAGGCATGTATATTGTGAGAGCTCTGCTTTCAGACATGCCCCCTGCACTCGTCCACGCTCCGTGTAGGATTTGTAGCTCAGGCAGCACACCTTCATTAATATGCATGGCACACTTCCGCCCTCCTCCTAAACTGCCGCTTCCGTGCAGGACTAGACTAGTCCTGCATGGAAGATTAGTAAATCCGGGGGCATGTGTTTCCTGAAAGATAGGAAGACTGAAACTTAAAGAGCTATCATTATTTAGTGAATTCAGTTCTCACTGATTTGCCAGAAAAACACAAATTTTAAGAGGAACAGACCAAAAGTATGAGCCAAATATTCTGTAAAAATCTGGACAGTTGAGAGCTATGGACTCAACTCCCTGAATCACAAGTGATGGTATGGGTAGGGAGTTCAGGCTCTTGTTTGAGCCTGAGTAACAGTAACCACCAGGTATACCTAACTGGGGCATTTTACACATACACACACACACACACACACACACACACACACACACACACACACACACACACACACACACACACTCACACACACATGTGGGGGCAGTATAACTCCTGCAAATAAAATAATAAAATTCTCCTTACTGGGATGATTCTGGCAGCATGAACAGAACAGTGGCAGCATAACTCTTGTAACACAGAGCAATAAGAGAACAAGAACAGCTAGTTTAGTTAGTTTAACTTCCCTGAGTGACTCTACATTAGAGTGAAAACCCCACTTCAATAACTATTTCAGACATTGCTGCTGTAAAAGGGGTGGGGGATCCCGCTCCCCCTGCCTCTATGGTTCCAGCACCCATGTGATTAAATCAGCTATACTATGTTTAGTTGCAATAAATAAATATTGGTTATCAAAGCTATGTTATGGAAGTTTAATAAAGGTCATCATACGTCATTTGGTGTGATGTGTGTTTATTGAAGAGGACCGGGACAAAAATCTTGCATTACTTCTGAAATGTGCATTTTCTCATACTTCCAATACATTAATTTTTGCCTGAAAACTATGATTGTTCCATAACTTTTGAAGGGTGGCATGATGCATAATATAGTAGCACATTTTAAGTGACTACATTTACATCCCTGCTAATTATAAGCAGCTTCTCACTTTAGTAAAGAAATATGATGAATTAGATAGTTAAATCTTAAAGGAGGAATGTAATTATAGTTTCCTTGAGTTAATACTTGCCTAAGATGCTTTCAATAGCCACTCAAGAGGAAAACACATGCAAAAGACAGTTTGTTTCTATGTTTTAATCAAATATTTGATAATAAAAATAACATTGTTAACTGGAGTTAACAAATAGTTTGCAACAATTAAGATAGGTGATAGATGACAGAAGAGATTGCCAAAGTGTAGTGACACATGATTTTACTGCTGAACAGAATAATCTCTGTTTAATTGCCTTCAGCTTATGTGAATAATGAAAGCACATTTCTATACTGCATCTGAATGAATGTTTACAGTAGGAATCAGTGAAGCCATGGGAAAGAAATGCTCCCTACTGGATAGTAAAGAAATGCTGTTAGGTGGCTTATCTTATAGCACAGAGAGAGATAATGCCCCGGCTGTACTTCATATGATCTGAGTTTGATTACAAGCTCTTGTTGGAAAGGATGTGCAAGTCTGTGGTGGAAGCAAATGGCTGACTGCAGCTCACCAAATCTGTGTGGAATTTGGGAAAGAGCACTGTGTCTCTAAGCTGTTAATAAGCTAATTCCTCTAGTCAAGTGTACATGGTTTGATTTCTGTTATGTCCCATTTATCTACTGTGTGACTCTGAGAAGTCACTTAACTAGACTGTTTTCTCAGCTCACTCATGAAAAGAAAAACTTGGGTCCAGTGGACTCAACCTATTAACAAATATATAGAATAAAATAAATAAAATAGAGCAATGACTAGACCCCCTTTACTGCTGACCCCAGGATGCAGCTAAATGGGTTATAAAACTGAAGTATAGAGACATGGCATAGGGACGTACATCTCTCTCCATGGCAGTAGCATTTTTGTATGTCACTTGCCACAGTGGGGAAAGACTGATCCTCATACATATGATGGCCTGATGGTGATGACTCTCATCTTTTCTTGGTGCAAATAGATTGATTGGCTTTCACCCTAGACTGGGAGCAAATTCTCCACATTGATGTTTCCATGACCAGGGAATGATGGACTGATTCTTGTCCTGGTTGGGAGAATGAATGGGTCAGTAGGATGACAGGGTATCCCAATGGCCAAAGGAAAGGAGAGGAGGAAAAATCAGGAAAAGATCCTAGGCAGTAAGTATATCCTAGGCTGGCTAACCAGCTGTGAATAATCTTCTGATTTCTTGCACCGCCATCATGATCATAAGTCATTTTCACTGAAACCATGCTGACTGAAGTTAAATGGAGGAAGTAGTTAAGGCAATTATTAGAAATATCTGGAAGTGAAACAAAGCAAGTCATGTCCTATAGTAGTAAAAAGTTGTCTAATAAAGCAATAAGAATCCAATAAAAACACTTTTCATCCCTTTGAATACTAGGACTTCTTCAGATAAAATAATAATGTTAAAAACACATTTAAATACCATGGACTTCCAATCATGTGAGTAGTATAAAACATCCTATTGGGTAAACCATTCATCCTTGTGTGAACCCCACCTCTAACTTAATTTTACTGTCATTCGTATAATGGATTTAACTCTGTTACTAGTAAAATCATTAAAATAATAATGATATGATGACTAGACATTATATATTAACATCTCGATGTTCAATGATGCATTTATGTAACACTTTCCATTCATCTTGTCAAACTTTTCAACTTTAAAATACATAAATGGATTTTACATCATTCAATCCAGGGTAATGGCAAGTGTCAGCAAGTAGTTGCCAAAGCAACTCTGTCCTTTCTAAAACTAATGAAGATGGACCTCCCCTTCCATCTGTATAGACTTGGTCTATCCCTCTAAATTTAAACTCGTGGTGTATAATGTCTAGTCATTCTATCATTATTATTATTTTAATGATTTTACTAGTAACAGAGTTAAACCCATTATAAGAATGACAATAAAATTAAGTTAGAGGTGGGGTTCACACAAGGATGAATGGTTTACCCAATAGGATGTTTTATACTACTCACATGATTGGAAGTCAACGGTATTTAAATTTGTTTTTAACATTATTATTTTATCTGAAGAAGTCCTAGTATTCGAAAGGACAAAAAGCATTTTTATTGGATTCTTATTGCTTTATTAAACAACTTTTTACTACTATAGGATGTGACTTGGTCTGTATCCTGTGGCTTCTCACTTCCAGAGGTTGGTCATCATTTATTAGTTTGTTCAATTATTAGAAATATGTTTGGATAAATATCCAAGTAATTATTTTAAATCCAGTTTTCGTGTATCAGTCTGGTAAGAACTTTGTTGTGATGCATCTTCACTTTTGGGTGGCAGAATATTTGTAATCTAGTTTTCATTACTAAGTAACCTAGCAAATATTAATGATAGATAGACAGCTTTAAAGCTTCTATATCTAAAATATACTTTCTTAGTGTTTCTTCTGTTCCTATAGAAAGTACTCATTTGTTGAGAGTATTTTATTTTAATACACAGTTCAATGAAAAATGTCCATTTCATTTTCATTCCTTTTTATTAAAACATTTAAAACAATAATTTACAAGACTTTTAACCATGTATTTATACACATATATAAAAGCAATACAAAACAGCGTTATTCACACTTTAGAATACTAACAGTGTGGAACAGAATCCTCAAGCAGATCAACTAAAAAAAACACTCAAATATTCCAGAAAATGCAGATAAATTACTGGTTCTGAAATGTCATCTGGGCAATTGCTAAATTATTTCAAGGCTCTACATAAAATGTAAATTGAATTACTAATAAGCATATATTGAAGGAATATTACAATGACAGCTGTGTATTAAACATACTATTTTATTAGACTTTAGAGTCATTGACTGAGTCAAAGAACTATGTTTTATACACAGAAGACCATTGTTTATATTTGAATCAAGAATGCTTACTGAATTTAATATTTATTTATCAATAATGAACAGTATACACAAGCCTAAATCACAGCACAGAATGATGTATTATGTTTGGCAGCCATTTTAATCTGATAATCTCAGTAAAACAGATGTTCCTTGTTGATGACAAACTGATCGTGTTCTTTTTGCTTTCAGGAACCACCCAAGCTACCATATAAATGAATGAGGAATCAATATAAAACACAAAAGAAAATTGTTAGTTTTTATCCCAATACAGATAACCTGAAAAAACCTCTAAAATAGCCACATTGCTTTTAAGAAGACACCAGTATTTTCAATATTTACCTTTCAGATATGGAACTGTAAACATTCTTTTAGAGTATGTGAATCTCAGCTTAAAATGTCAACTGCAGATTTAATAAAGAGGGCATTATAAATGAACAGTATGTTATTAATGCTTAACTTATGCCATGTTAAAATACTACAGGCTGAAATTACTGAAATTATGTTTTGTAGTGATCATCAAAAATTCCATTTACTCACAAACATATCAATCCAAATCAGATTTTTGACATGGAGACAATTTTTGAAATTTCATGCAACTCATCAAAGTTTACTAAATAAAATGTATAATAATGTTTCTAATTATATCGAAATCTAATGGATATTTGATGAATTCGATTTTATCATGGAATTTTTGCCTGTGTTCCGCAATTCCATAGCTCAGTGAATAAAACCTCAGAGAACATTTTGAAGGATACTTAAAAGTACATAGTTCTGATAACTGTCTCCTCTGTACCCTTCATTACAATTAACCTTTGTTTTGGTGTAGTTATCATTGACCATCCACCCAATGGACATATTTGCTCCCTAGGTTACAGTGTCTCTGTGGGCCATTCCTCCTATGGGGAGAGGCAAGGTGAACTGGAGGTGGTGCCATCATCCATACATTTTGAGGATCCAGTTTATAGGATACTTATGCTAAGTCCTACTGTCCCCTGCACATACCCATGGCATTTAAGGGGCTAGTGTACATCCACCGAATCTGGGGGGATAGTGTGCAATGTATTGGCAATGTACATCTGCAGGAGATGCAATCAGAGTCCTACTGCTCCTTGTAGTTTGCATCCCCATGTGGTTCCGAGTCGTCAACAGGGATTTTATCATGAAGAGTGCACATGACACAAGTCCCCATCCTTGCCGCAAAAAAGAGAAGTGCAAGTTCCATGTTGCCTTCCCTTTTCTCCCATACACCATCTCCAACAGGAGCTCAAGCGGTTAAAATTCATACCTCTCAATTGTCCAGATTTTCACAGAATTCCAGACTTTTGTCTGATATTTTTGTTCTTATTTGCATAAAATGTGTGATTTTCAGGCAAATCAGTGAGGACTACATCACTAAATGGCATACATTTGAGTTTCACAATATCCTTCAGGAAATGCATGCTATTACAAATCATGCCATTCTAGCACCTTTATAAGTTTGTAAGAGCAATATATAAAAATTGTCCCCCCAATATTTTAGGCTTTGTCCAGATTTTTTGTGCTAAGAGGTTGACAGGAAACACAAACTCAGATTTCTTGGATTATAGCCAAGACTTTATCCCTCCATACCAGAAGAGCTGACTGTCCACAGTCTCCATATATGCTTTGAAGCAGAACTGCCTTGGAAGAAAGGGAAAATGTGTATTTCACTTTCAACTGACAAGGTGCAGCCTTTGAAGGCAGGATCTTTAGAGACCAGGGGACCATTTTACTGTCTTGGGACAGGGATACTAAAATGGTCCAGGTGGCTTTTGTTATCAGGATGCTGATTGTGAGCAGTTACTCCATGACACCTTTTTGCAGTTTCAAGAATTTCAGTTGACATATTCAAATAATCATCAATGGGTTTCCAGCTTCACTGATTACAGTATTCTCAAAATGGACAATATATATATCAGCTATATTTTTTTATGAAATTTTTAAATTTCACAACATTTTATGGAGATTATTTCTAAATTAGCATAACATGAATATCACTGCAAGTGTCTGTAAGGCTTTTATTACAATACATGGGATCCAGGCGGCTTGCTTATTACTAAGCTACTAGCTGTATATATTAGCTGTGAGCATAAAAAGTCATTTGGCTTTTCCCGGTTAGGGGTCGCTACAGCAGAACTCCCGTCCGCTAATGATTGGCAGTGGATTTTTATGGTGCCGAGTTGCCAGCCCAATGCCCAATCTTCAAAGAAGGCACGCCCATTCATGCACGCACCTACCTGTATGTCTTTAATATCACTTGACCATGGGGAGAACATGCGGACTCCACACAGAAGGCGCTCTAGCCAAGAATCGAATGGGAGAGCCTCTTGCTGTGAGGCAACAACGCTAACCGCTGCACCACCATGGCCCATTAGCTGTGAGCATAATGTATACATTAAAATAGTGTGTGTTGCCCCCACGCATTAGTGATGTAATCTTTTGCAAGCATTATACAGTCTCTCTGCCTCTGCATTTTTTATCCTGTCCACTGCATCATCATTCTGCTCCTTTAAACATTTGCAGTGGCTAAACACATGTATGCCTATATGCTCTCATTGTACACTTTCATTTACGACTAATAGCCCAACAATTTGTGGGCAGACTTTCCTGTCTAAGTAACTTGACAGTACAATGAAAACTTTGGCTTGGCAAGGGTTTTCTTGTAGTTTTCACTCACTGGTTTGTCTGTGTGGCCTTTTTACTCTTTGGTTTGGAAGTTAGCAATAGACAGGATAAGAACAAGGAAGGTGTAAGTTCAAAACTGACACTAAGAGTGCTATTCTTGGATATCCTGCAGTAATTTTATTAATTACTGTCTGTCACTTATTATTCATATGTTTATATTTACAAACATATTTTCCTAACTGAAATATCTACATGTTTTTGAAGACCATAATAAGAAATGTTGTGGGAGACATAAAATACATTGTCATTGTCCATTTGTACTGCACTATGCTGGAGTTATTTCTAGTTGTTTGCAAGTAATTTTGAAGATATACATAAAACATCAGAGTTCAAGTAACTAACAAACTACTACATGGTATCAAGTGAAATCTTAAATGTTGCTGACAGAAATTGTCACAAATTGTAATTTGTATATTTTGACAGTCATCTAGTGTTATTTATATCACTAACTATACAAATAAGCACATTTTCATATTGCTGTAAATATCTAAAAGAATGTTCCGTAACGAATCTATGATTTTGTGAAAGCTCAAATCTGCCGGAACAAAAGTGCTCTGACGATATTTGTCTAGGAAGTGTGCATTATAGTATATTATTCATGTAAACAATGTGACTGCATTATCACCATAAAAAAAAACATTTACTGATGGGCATACCTCTCAATGGTACAGATTTTTGCAGACTGTCCAGATTTTTATCTGATATTTTTGGACTGTTGTTCATAAAATTACAGTTTTCTGGCAAATCACTGGCAAGTCATTAAAGATTAAAATCAGAAAATAATGACAGTTTCAGACTTCATACTTTTCAGAAAATTCATACTAACACAAAACCTGCCAAGCTATCAACTTTCAAAGTTTGTAACAGAAATATTTTAAAAAAATTGTCCCTATTTTGGTTCTTTGCACCCCCCCCCCCAATTTATGGCTTTGTGCAGAAGTTTGTAACAGCAATAGTTAAAAATTATCCCTATTTTTGGTCCTTTGCACTCCCACTATTTATGGCTCTGTGCAGATTTCCTGATCTAGGATGTTGAGAGGTATGCTGATGGTATTGCTCTTTGTACCATTTTTGTGATATTTACTATTCACAGGTTATTTACATTTGTTTGACTTGTGCTTTTTAAAATGATTTTTCAGAAAATGTTTTGGAATCTAACGATATGGATTAGCTGCTCGAGGTATGAAATTCCACCGCTAATGAGCTAAACTTGAATTGCTTGGTCTTGCACATAATTAAGAAAATAAATTAAATCTGTATGGGGTTGTGGCAAAATCTGTGATTTTTGGGAGTTCTATAATTTTTGGTCAGGTCACTAACACAGATGTTCAGCAATATTAACCTCCTGCATCACCTGCACCATAATTGAATTTATTTCTTTGAAATTCAACATGGTGTATAAGTTAATATTGTTTTTAATCCAATATTATCAACTAATATTGTTTTTGCATAATCATCTTTGTGGCTACACCTATCATCTTTAATATTTTTTTTCTTAATCTACCATTTGGGAGAAGATGGTTTTACCTCAAAAAGCCTACCAAGGGATAAGAGCAACATAAAAGCGTACACAGTCCCAATGAACTTCTCACAGCCTGCAGAGTGTCTCTAGGATATACACTGGATATGCCTGCCCTGCTTTATGTACGCATCATGAGCCCTGTTTTTATGCAGTATTCCATGGGCTGATAATACTAGGGCAGAATCTTGACAATTAATAGAGATTTACTATTTGATACCAAGATTAGATTTGATGAGTTCTATGCTGCCTATCAAGCTGAAAACTTTCATAAAAAGATAGTATTTCATTTGTGACAGATCTCAACTGAATTAAATTTAATTCACTTGTCAGGCTTTTTTTTTTTTGTTTTATTTTTTGGTTGGCAGGCTATGTAATCTAGCCTGACTTTTTACTCACAGGAACTTTCCAAAGATGAATGAAAGCTGCCTACTTTATTCTTTGTGGCTCAGCTGTTGTCATTAAGTAGGGTTTTTTTTTTCTATGACAAGCTTGGAGAATATATGCAATTTCACAAGTATTTATTTGTTAATAGCATTTGTATACTAGGATTGACTCCCTAGGCATACGTTGCCCTTTTTCAGTGGAAGTTCAGGAAGAAACGTTTCAAGTATAATACATGCACAAAAGGTGCAAAAAGCAGATAAGAAACATTATGTCTTCAAGGGATTTAGCAGAATGAATTCAAATACAGCACATAGTAAAACATAAATAGAGTTTTACAAAAGGAAGAGTATGTATCAATTGAAAAAAAATTGTAGGTCACAAATAAAATCTAATATACCAGTGCAACAGTGGTTTAAAACAAAGAAAATAAAAGAAAAGGAAATTAAGAGAAATATATTTGTGAGATCATGCTTTCAAAATGTGTGGTTTAAGGAAAAATTAGTATGTTAGTGAAGGTGTAGTCATAAAGTAACATGTGCAGGAGGAGCAAGGTAAAAGGACAGAGTTGAGAGGCAACACCAGGGAAATATGTAGAGATGTCAGCCCAGAAAGTAGATGTGGTAAAGGATGAAATGGACAGTTAGTAGGTAAGCTAAGCGAGATGAAGGATGTAGGATTACTGCTGTGAAAACAAGCTGTAAGGTGCCAGTGTACAGTTTGTGCCGGGTAGAGGTAGATACAGAATGGAAGTGATGTGAAAGGGGATAAAAGAGGATGGGAGAGAAAATCAAACTTGTGAGTCAGGAGATAATGAAGGGGAATACCAGGGTATAAGAAAAATAACGGGGGTGTGAGTAGAAGAGTAGGAAGTGGTAATGAATGGAGAGCGGAATGTGAGTGGATTAGGGAGAAAGGAAGATAGAAGCACATTCTCTCTCTCTCTCTCTATATATATATATATATATATATAATATATCAGTATAGTGTCCAAGTGATAAGTTGAGGGGTGGCATAGCTTAGAATACAGTATGTATATGTATATGTATATGAATTGTTAGCCAAACATGAGCAGAATAGGAACACAGCCACATGTTCATTATGTGTTGCATTAATTGATACTTGAACAATTTCACCTGAGGTATTTGTTTAAGGGCAAGGGGGATGGAGTCCCAGATTTTAGAGATGTAAGAGGAATAGAAAGAGTTACTAGTAGGGTTGCACAATTTAGTTATTAGGGATAGTTTTTTATCTACTGAGTGGATGGGTGTATTTGGTGAATAGTGATGAAGGTTATAAGCTATGCAATGACATTTTCAGGTTTCTGAATAGGGTTATGTATGATAAGTAGATGAGATAGTCACAGATGAAGTGTGGATTGAACTGAGAGTGATGAATGCACTCCTAATTGTGATACATAACCATCATTACTATTTTGGGCTGGTCCTACTTCATTTTTTATCAGCATCTGCTATGGACACTTCCTGCATCCTTATGGATTGCCTTCAGGATTATTATGTGGCTTTTGTTACTGTCCTGTGTTTTAGGATGGAAGTAAGGGTAGGTGTCTGGCATTACTTCTTCCTCCTCCCATTCTGTGACTTGAGGCTTTTGGACTGTGATTTGAAGCTTCCAGAATTCAATTTTTTTTCCCAGAGACTAAGGGAGTCCTCCTCCAAACTGGCTGGCATATTGGGCTCCCCAAAGCACTACTGTTTAGTTTTCCATTGAATTAGTTTTATTACAGTCTACCATGATAGTCAGTTTTATCTCATATTGTATGTCTTCTGCTTTTACTCCTCTGTTGAACTCCTTATATATTTATTTATGCAACGTATTCATATTCTTACTGTAATGTGATTTGGAAACAAGCATATAAACACATTAAATTTGAATCAGTTAGTCTAAAGGAAGTTGTTAAATAGTGTATGAGATCACCTACATGGTGTTTATAGTTCATTTGCATTATGGACCACATCTAAATTATGGTATCACCTGTGGTACCCCATAAAAATCTTAAAAATTCGATACATTTATAGTAAACATGCAATTGTATTTTTCCATTTTTTTTTCTGATACCTGCTTTGTGTTTTTTTAACCAATCAAGACTTGTTTTGTCAAATACATTTCCATGTGTGATGCCATTTCCAACTTCACTGGCAGCTGGTTCTTTCCCTATTTTTATATCATACCACCCCACACCCTTATTACATCTGAACTCAGCTGAATATCAGCAGCATCAGTCCATACAGGAAAAAATAAAGCAACACCCATTTTTAAACGCATATTACTTATGTGATATTAAACTATGTTAGGAGTACTGCACTCTATTACAAATTACAAATATTACACATTCAAAGAATTAATGTAGCAAATGATGCTAAATACCTGAATTACTCCTAGAATTAATGATGCCCTATCCATGGGGTGTGTTTTAAATAAGAGGGCTTATATTGTTTAAACAGGTTAACTTTTTGAGGACTTCAACTGATTTTACTTTCATGCATAGATTGTCTAAATGTTTATATTTAATGCATAATATATATATATATATATATATATATATATATATATATATATATATATATATATATATACAAGAATGATGCCACAATATAGAGACAAGATGATCAGCTTTAACAATTGGCTTAATGTCTGGTGTCATTCAAAGGGGATCCAGTGTCTGTCTGCCTGGGATGACATGCTTGACAAGCCATGCTGCTTCGCAAGGGATGGCTTGCACCTGTCACCCCTGGGATTCCGGATATTGGCTAAGGCTCTTGCCACCCCCATAGTGCCTTTTTTAGGCAAGGCTCAAATTCTAAACCTACCACCCTAGAAAACAAAAATGGGAAGAAACTGAGGGTAATGCTGCTCAATGCCAGAAGTCTAAATCTCAAAATGCACGCACTCGAGGCCCTTCTCAGTATGGAGAACATAGATGTCTGTGCTGTAACTGAAACCTGGTTCAAGGCTCCTGAGAGCACCCCGGCACTATTAGGTTTTACCTCATATCATGCGTTCCGGCCCCAAAACCCGGACCACACCACAAAAGGAGGGGGTGTATCCATATTTATAAAGGATACCCACACCTCCAGGTTGGTGGCAACGCACGAAGCTTCGGAAACCATCCAGGTGCAACTAACCATAGGCAAAACTGCTCTACAAATTGTAGCATGCTACAGGCCACCCTCTCAAACTCAGGAACCTCACACAGCCTTCCTGAAGACACTGGAGGGTATAAATGTATCTCCAAACACCATCATATTGGTTGACTTCAACTACCCAAATATAGACTGGGAAAATTACTCAAGCCCTAACTTTCTAGCCCAACGGTTCCTGGGGTTCATAAATTCAAATGCCATGAAACAGCTAGTCACTGTTCCCACGAGAAAATATACTAGATCTCATTATGACAAACATGGGGACAAAATGCTCCACACCGGAAGTATATCCCTCATTGGTGAGATCTGATCATAAACTAATCTCACTGGAAATCCACATCCCGCCCCCACCCCAAACAAAAAAGACCACAGTGAAGAACTTCTCTAAAGCAAACTTCACACTACTCAAGACTGGTGTGGTATCCTTCAAGGCCCCTGAGCCAGTGGAAACCACAACCCAAGCTGCGGAAGCCCTTACAAATGCCTTCTATGAACACCTCCAGGACTGCATGGATCAGGCAATCCCAAATAAAACCAAGACTCTTTCCACAAAGGGCAAACATCCAGTCTGGTGGACCCCAGCCATTAACAAACTTTACAATAAGAGGAGAAAGCTATTACATGATAGAACAAAATCCATAAAAGGGAAGTCACCCCTGATCATTATTAGTAACAAAATACGAGCACTCATAAAATCAACTAAGGCCAATTTTGAGAGAAAAATTGCCATGGATTCAAAGGACAATCATAAGGCCTTTTTCAGCTATGTTAGGAACCTGGGTGGAAACTCCCAGATATGCTCAGAATTAGTCCAAAATGATACAAAAATCATTGAACCCACAGACATTGCCAACATACTGGCAGACAGGTTCAGTGCAAACATCACCCCTCTCCCCCTAAAGGAGAGATAACTATCCCAGCGGAGTGTAGCCTCCCAGACATCTCAAATGCGCAGGTGAAAGCTGCTCTCTCTAAAGCTAAAAACACAGCATCAATGGGACCGGATGGTGTCCCTGGCTGTGTGCTACACGAGCTAAATGAGGAATTAAACCCGCACATAAGGCAGCTGTTTAATCTCAGCCTTACCACAGGATACGTGCCCAAGGAGTGGCGTACGGCAACTGTGGTCCCACTCCACAAAGGCGGTGCCACTACGGACCCTGGTAATTACCGCCCCATAAGCTTAACAAGTCTAGTCTGCAAAGCTATGGAGAGGATCATAATGGAGCTCATAAACAAAGATATAGGGGACTTGCAGACATTGGACCCGACCCAGTTTGGCTTCGTCAAGGAAAGATCATGCCTTTTGAACTTGGTCGACTTCTTCGAAACAGTCACCAAGGTCATTGATGAGGGAAAGGCAGTCCATACAGCCTACCTTGACCTTGCAAAGGCTTTTGACACAATACCCCACTCGGGTATTGTAGAAAAACTTACTAGCTTAAATGTAAACCCATATGTCACAAGATGGGTTGCAAACTGGCTTAAGGACAGAACCCACAGGGTTAGAGTTGCTGGCGCTATGTCAGACTCCAAGCCGGTCACAAGTGGTGTCCCACAGGGCTTGGTCCTTGGCCCCCTATTGTTCGGCATCTACTTCTCAGAAGTACAGGCCAACATGGGAGGACTTTGGCTGACAAAGTTTGCAGACGACTGCAAACTGGGCGCCATAGTGGAAAGTGCATCGGACACGGATATCCTTCAGAAGGGACTCACGGAAACAGATAGCTGGTGCCAGAGCCATGGCCTGAAGTTAAACTCCCTTCGGGAAAAACAAGGTAACCCCAAGCTACCATATAGGTGGCAATCCACTAAACACAGAAGAGGTTATCAGGGACCTGGGGACCCAGGTTGACAGTGGCCTTTCTTTTGACACTCACGTTGCTAAAGTGGTTAGAAAGACCTTCTACATTGCCCACCTGATCATGAAGGGATTCACACCCAGATCTAGTGAGGTCATTGTTCCCCTGTACTCTTCACTTATCAGACCAATGATCGAGTACAATGCCCCATTCGGGATGTATCTCGCCTGACATCTGCAGCAATTGGAGAGACCCCAAAAGTTCCTCACCAAAAGGATAAAGGGACTCCAAAATCTGTCATATGCTGCCAGATTGAAGAAACTCCAGCTCTATTCAGTCACATACCATCTGCTCAGAGGTGACATGTGCCTGACATATAAGGCCATGTCCAACCCGGAATTAATGGACATGCTCCACCTCAAAAAATCCAAATCCACCAAAACCACTAGAGCAAGCGACTTAAACCTTAGCACGGATATAAATAGGACGTGCTGGAGGGATAGATTTATCACTCAGAGACTCCCTATGCTGTGGAATAGAGTCCCGGTCCATGTGAGGCAGAGCACCTCGCTGGTTCTGTTCAAGAGAAATCTTGACCTGTGGATGGGAGATCGTAGGTTTATCCCGGGAATCATCTCTGTGTCACTGCTGGACAGAGGCACAACAAACTAATGGGCACAGTATTTTTTCATATAAGGGGTGGTGTAAGCCACACAAATTTGGGCTAGGCTTATAAATGCCTTGGGGCAGATAGCCTAGTATAAACCTATGAACCTATGAACCTATGTAATCTTTTATGTAATGAGTTTTCCAATATTTGACAACACAACTTCATTATAGCAGACATGTACTTCACTCAAGCATAGTTTGGCATTTTAAGTTAATTGGTTACATCACTTTTAATTAGGAACTTAACAGATATGATTGGTTGGTATTGTGTATTTAAGGACTTGCATTATGGCTGTATTTTACTCTGAAGTCTTTGGAAGCGCATTTTTAAGATGAAAGCACCCAGTATTAAAGTCTGTATTTAATAAACATTCATTTGTGAGCTGGTCGGTTATGATTTTTGTGTGTGTGTGTGTGTGTGTGTGTGTGTGTGTGTGTGTGTGTGTGTGTGTGTGTGTGTGTGTGTGTGTGTGTGTGTGTGTGTTGTTTGAGTTCATGTAGTGTGTATTTTGTTTCTAATGTATATCAGTCTGGGAGAAGATGGAAGAGATTCCTAATTATTTTGCCATGGATGGCCTTCAGCTATCCTCCCAAAACATTTGTGTATTGGCAAAAACCTTGTATACCTCACTAGTGCCTTTAAATGTCACTCTTCAAAATCTTCCAGCAATAATCAAAATTCAGATAACATACAGGTATAGATGCTCAATGATATGACCAGTAACAAAAACTCCACTCCCTGCAGACACACCTCACCCTAGAATGCACTGATATATGTATTGCCATGGAGACGTGATTCAGCACTAATGAGAGGACCCCATCAGTGCGAGGTTTCAGTGCCTACCACATGTTCAGTCCCACTACTCTAGATGAAGGCACTAACTGCATCTGTGTCTGTATATCTGCAAAAAGTACAGTTGTGTACACTTACTATAAATGTAAATGCTCAAGTGTATTCACTGCTGCAGTCCTAACCATTGGGTTATCCATGCTGTGGTAGCCCTCAGTCAGTCCGAATACCAGAGTCAAGGTTTTGTGCATCGGCTGCTGTCACTTGCTGGGTGATGTCAGGTCATCTGAGCTATAAAGCAGAGCAGGCAATGCCATTACCTCAGTTTTTCTTGCCTTAACCAACCAAAGAAATCCAATTTTAATAATTATTAGTAGTCCTGGGGTCAGAGACTCCCATAGAAATATGTGTCTCTCTAAGGAAAGCAGATATCAGGGGGAAGGAGGGAGGGAGGCAAAGCATGACTGCAGCAGTGAACACACTCAAACATCTACATTTATGGTGAGTGTACACAACTGTACTATGTTCTTCATGTTTCACTGCTGCAGTCCTAACCATTGGGAAGATTCCCAAACCGGAGGAGAAGGGTGGAAGGTTATTAGAAACGTAAGACTGAGTGAGCATGCCCTGCAGAATTGCAGAGGCAAACCAGCCCTAGCTTTTGAGAATAGGTTCAGATGATAATGTTTGGTGAAGGGTGAACTGAAGTCCATCTGGCAGCTTCCAGGATCTCCTTGGTGGGTACCCCTGTAAGAAATGCTGTGGAAGTAGAGGTTGCCCTAGTGGAATGGGTTCTGATGGTCCTTGGGAGTGGTTTGCCATGCAAGAAGTAGCAAAATGCGATGCAGTGTGCTAACCATTTGGAAATGGTCTGTTTGGATATTGGTTTCCCTTGTGCCCCTGTTTTAAAGCTGACCAAGAGGTGGTCAGTTTTCCTGAAAGTCTTTGTACACTCCAGATAAAATTTGAGTTGCCTGTGCACATCCAAATAATGCAGTATCATTTCCCCCTTGTTCTGAGGGTTAGGGAAGAAGGTGGGCAGGTGTATGGCCTGGTTGAGGGTGACATCCGAAACCACCTTTGGCATGAAGGAGGGATTGGTTCTCAGGGAGACCCTGTCTGCATGGAAGATGATAAATGGCTCAATGGCCATTAAGGCTTGAAGCTCTGACACTCTCCTGGCTGAAGTAATAGCCAGGAGAAAGGCAGTCTTCCAAGAGAGGTACTTCAGTTCTGAGGATGCTGCAGGCTCAAAGGGAGGCAGAGTAAGCATTTCTAGTTCTGGTCCCAGGCTGGGGTGGGCTGTCTTCTGGGAGGCCTGATATTAGAGGCTCCTCTAAGGAATTGTTTGATAAGAGGGTGGGAGAACAATGGCTGTTCTGTATCAAAGTGTGCCACGATGGCAGAGGCATGGATTTTTATGGAAGAGAAGGCGAGACCCTTGTTAAGAAGCTCAGCAAGACAATCTAGGATAAGAGGAATGGAGGGCAGATGTATGTCTGCCCCCTTGGACTGGCTCCAGGAGCAGAATCTTTTCCATTTACCAGCGTAAGATTTTCTGGTGCTGGGCCTCCTGGCTTCTGTGATGATGTCAAGGACTTGCTTGCTTAGCATAGATTCCTTGTTGGTTTTGGTAGCATAAGCCATGCTGAGAGCTTGAACGTCTGAAGGTCTGTGTGCAGCATTGTCCCCCCCCCAGGATAGCAGGTGAGGTATCAGAGGTAGCTGCCAGGGGGGCTGGTGAGATAGACTGCACAGCAGTGGGTACCAATGCTGCCTGGGCCAATCTGGGGCAATGAGTATTGCTCTTGGTTTTTCCTCCCTCATCTTGATTAATACTTTTAGAATGAGAGGTAGAGGTGGGAATGCATACACAAAGAGGGTATTCCAAGGGAAGGTCAGGGCATCCACCTTCCAGGCCAGGTGATGGTACTCCCTGGTGCAGAATTTCTGTACTTGGTGATTTAAATGAGAGGCAAAGAGGTCCACCTGTGGGGTCCCTCATGTGTGGGTAATTTGCAGAAAAATGTCTCTTTGGATTTGCCAGCAGGTTTCTGCTTAGGTGGTCTGCCAGGGTGTTGTTGATGCCCAGTAGGTATTGGGCTATAAGATGTAGTCCCATGGATGAGGCTGCTAGCCACAGGTTCATGGCTAGTCTGCACAGGGGGTATGATTGAGTCCCTCCCTGTTTGTTGATGTAACACATGACTGTGGTGTTGTCTGTTTTTATGAGAAGAACTCCTGATTTGAGGTAGGGTTTGAAGGATGCCAGAGTGTGTTGTACTGCTATTGTTTGATGTGCAAGGATAGTATTTATGCATCCCAGAGACCATGGGCACATCTGCCTTCTAGGTGAGAGCCCCAGGCTATGTCCGAAGTATCTGTAGTTATGGTCTGGTCTGATGGACGGAGGGTGAATAGATTCCCTTGTTCAGAGCACAGGCCTGGCCCACCATACAAACTCGGATCTTATGCAAGGGTTCACAGGCAAAGAGGTGTGCAGAGGTTGTGAGTGTTGACACCATATGTTCTTTAAGTACCACTGAATTTTCCTCATGTGTAGTCTGGCCGGAGGTACCAGGAGGATGCATGAGGCCATGTAGCCTAGAACTTGTAGGAACTTCCTGGCAGAGTTCCTGACTGGGTTTGGGAGGCCAG
Source organism: Protopterus annectens (assembly GCF_019279795.1). Classification (NCBI taxonomy): domain Eukaryota; kingdom Metazoa; phylum Chordata; order Ceratodontiformes; family Protopteridae; genus Protopterus; species Protopterus annectens. The sequence continues at coordinate 564,264,920 of NC_056726.1, read as the reverse complement.
AGGAGTATTTCGGTAGGAAACTTTTGTTCTTCTTGTGAGAGAAAGGCCATTTTCTGTTCTGTGTCCAGTAAGGCTCCCAGAAATATGATTTTCCTGGTAGGTGTCAGTTTTGATTTCCTTTCATTAATAGTGAACCCCAGAGAGAAGAGTAGGGTTTTTACAAATGAGAGGTGCTGCAGGGGCAGTTCCTTGCAGTCTGCCTAGATGAGACAGTTGTCCAGGTAAGGGTAAATCTGTACATTGTTTTGGCTGCAAAAGGCAATGGCAGGAGCTAGACATTTGGTGAATACCCTGGGAGCAGTAGATAAGCTAAAGGGCAAAGCAGATAACTGAAAGTGTAGTGATCCTGCTCTGAAACGCAGGAATTTTCTGCATGATTCCCTGTCTGAGATGGGCAGGTAAGCATCCTTTAGGTCTAAGGTGACCATCCAAGCTTTGTTTGGCAGCACTGGTAGAAGCTGTTGTAAGGTAAGCATTTTGAATTTTGGGATTACCAGGAAGGTATTGAGAAAGGATAGGTCCAGGATGGGATGCCAAGCCCCCTCTTTCCTGGGAACAAGGAATAGTCTGGAATAGAATCCTTTTGCAACTTGTTCTGGAGGTACAGGTTATATTGCCCCTAGGGATATTAGGTTTGCACTTGTTTTAGTGCTTCTGCCCACTGGTTTGGAGGTAGGTCTGGGTACCCTCTTGGAGGTGGTAGTTCTTGGAAATTGAATTTGTAACCCTGAGCAATGATTTTTAAGACCCAATGATCTTTTGTTATAGAGTTCCAATTTTCTCTGCATAGAGATAACCTTCCTTCTAGCTTCTGGTGTGGTGGAGGCAGGCAAAGATGGGAAAGATAGTCACTGAGAGTTTTTTTCCAAACAGGGTGCCTTTGAACTCCCTGCTCTAGTATTTGAGTGGGGCCACTGATTTGTTCTTTGCTGGCCCTAAGTTTGAGTCCTGGTTGGGTCTGTCCCTAAGGGTTTTTCCTTGTGCCTGTCTGTTTGGTGTAGGAAAGGACCAGTGTTTATAGGGAAAATTTCTGCTGAACCTAGGAAATTGTACTTGAAGAAATTCTTTAACAGTCTGCAATGATTTTGCTTTGTCTTCCATCTTTTTAAGTAACTCTTCAGTTTTCTGTCCAAACAAGTAGTCTGTCAAGAGGTGAACCCAAGATTTTAGCTTTGACATGACCAGGGAGAGGTTGTTCCTTCAATCATGCTTGTCTTCTGATAACAGATCCTGTCACTGCTGCCCTGCTAGAAGCTTCTAGGGCATCAAATCCACAGTGCAAGGAGTGTTTTGCCACTTGGGATGAAGAATGCAGTAATTCTGCTATCACTTTATTGTTGTCAAAATCTGGTAAAGCAAAACATTTTCTGTTTTAAAAGTTACATAGTATGCTGTTGATATTTTAACATATGGAACTGACAGTTGAGAGCCCTTATAGTTAAAGTTGCAGAGGTATATACTTTTTTACCCCATCTGTTCAGGGTCCTGGAGTCTTTGTCTGAGGAGAGTAAGATTCCTTGCAGAGGTAGCCTTAACTCCCTTAGGTCCCTGAGTAATCACCTCTGAATCTGCTATAGGATTTCTGTAGAAGAATTTATGTGAGTCAGGTACCCTGTAGTACACATCAGGTTTTCTGGAGGCAGGTGGAAGGGTGTCAAGGGTAAGGCTAGATTCTTGGTAAACATCATCTACCAACTCCAAGATGGGTGGGATGGCCAGAGCCCTGTGCTGGGGTAGGTCCAGAAACTCTGTTATTCTTTTCTTGGGTTGAGGGAAATCCAATGATTCCCATTTGAAGTGTTCCCTGAGAGTGTGAAGGGTTTCCACAAAGGAAAAGTCCTCCGGAGATGATGCAGAAGGTAGATTCTTCTGCATCTGAGTCTTCATAAGCAGTAAGAGGATTTTCCTTTTCAAAAAAGAGGAGTCAGATCCCTCTGAGTCTAAATCTGATTGGATGTCTGGAGAAGGTTCCCTTCTCCTTTTGGCTGGAATGGCCTGATTACCCTGGATGAAAGTGATGCGATCCTCTGCCATTTTAAGCATTCTAGTTTTTAGGAGGGGGAGGAGTAGTGTAATGGAGACTTTTTGCTGTTTTCTTTGGAGTAGCTCTAAGTCTGGCCTGAATAGTATCCCTTGGTGCTGTCGGTGTGTTAGTCAGAAGAGAGGGTGAAGGCCTTGAAGTGAATTCCAAAGTGCGAGCAGTACCCTCAGAAGCTGATGCCTGCGTACAGGCTCTGGACTCAACCGAGACAGAGAAAGCCAAAGGCTCGTTAGATGATGCAGTCATCTGCAGCATACAGGACTCCAAAAGGGTCTCAGCAGAGGCCCGCGAAGTAATCAAGTCGGACATCAAGGGCTGCAAAAGTGCCTAACTGAATTCCGAAGAACTGACGACCCTTTTAGCAGTGGTGTCGTCAGAAGGCTTGGCCTTATGCCGTCTGTCTCTATCCTTATCTTTACATTTTTTTCAGAAGATCTGTGGTTTGCTGACTGCCAGATGCCATATCAGTAATCAGAGATGGAAGACAAGAATAACTGGCTACAAAAAGAGCTCTATGATGAATAGTTCTAGTGTTAAAGAGGGCAAAGAACCAACAGCAGGGTATGTCGTGATCTGGGCCTAAGCAATTGATGCAGTAAGAATGGAAGTCTCGGTGTGGTATTTGCTTTCCACAGGCGAGACAGTTATTGACTTTTTTGGACATCGGTTAGTGCAAGAAAAAGGAAGGATCCCCAGTGGGGTATTTAGCTTTAGACATTTTCAGCTGAAGTTCGAAATCTGTGAACAGCCGACTGGCACTGTTGTGAATTGCTTCTGCTATGGGCTCCACGGCAAGAAAGACTGAGGTAATGGCGTCACCTGCTCTCCTTCATAGCTTGGATGACCTGACGTCACCCTCCAAGCAACAGCAGCTGGTGCACAAAACCTTAACTCTGGTATTCAGACCATCTGAGGGCTACCACAGCATGGATAACCCAATGGTTAGGACTGCAGCAGTGAAACATGAACATCAAAATTTTACCCCAAGACTCATTAGAAAGAATAACAACCTGGATTTCATCCATGTTCAACTTATTATTAAAAAAATATATCACTTTAGCAAACTGTATAACCCCCTCTATGTCCCTCTTCGCCCATACCTTGTACCTGGCTAGGATGGAGTACATATGCAGTCAGCCAAATGATATTCTCCTAGGGCACTTTAGCTACACCTCAATCAGCTGGTTGATTTATACATTCCCCTAACATATACTTCTTCAATAATAATATCATAACTAGGGTAACAAAATCCTAGACTTGGTTCTCACCAATTTGGGACAGCTCTGTTCCTTACCAATTGTAACTTCCTCCCTAGTCAGGTTGGACCATAAATCAGGAACATTCACCATAACACTTAAGCTGAAAGCATTCTCCAATGACTCAGTATTCCGAGATTGTGCTGTAGCAAATCTACTAAAACTGAGTGATGAAGTGATGGCCTGGCTAAATTCAACATTTCTCTCAAACTTTCTGACCCCTCTACATATGTGGAATCTTTTATCACCACATTCTTTGCACCTGTAAGTAGCTGCATAGATGCATCTGTTCCCCTACAAAGTAAACATAATAATACCTACGGCGGAGCCCAGTTATAACCATACTCTACAATAAAAGAAAAAACTAATGGCATGTAAAAATAAATGTAATTCTAGATGTGAAAAACATTCTTATTAAACGTAACAGAGATTGCCAATCCCTGATCAAATCAACCAACACTAGGTATGAGGTAAAATACAACTACTAGGCCTTCCTTAACGATATTACAAACCTTAGAAGCAATGCTCAGCACTGAAAAAGAACTAACAGGAAATGATAAGACTTACTTGGACCCAGAAGACATAGCCAGTCTATTAGAAAGATATGTTTAGCTCTATCTTCAATCCCACCCCGCAACACACACACACACACACACACACACACACACACACACACACACACACACACACACACACACACACACACACACACACACTCCCAAATCACATATTGGCATTCAACTCTTCATCAAATCTCCCAAGAACAAGTCCAGAAGTCCAGAAAGCACTATCCAAAGCCTATATCACTACTTCTACGGAGCTGGAAAACATACCAGGATGCCAGCTGGCTAGCCTGAAACAGAACCTGTCAAACTCAGTACAGAGGCTATTCAATATTAGCCTCCAAACAGGCTTAATGCAGAACAAATGGAGGGCATTTTTATCCTCCTGTACAAAGGTGGGGTGTTAACAGACCTGGGTAATTATAGACCCACAAATCTGACCAGCCTCATTTGCAAGGCTAAGGAAAGGATCATTATGGAATTTATACAAAGGACATAGGCAACCTACATATCCTTTACACAAGCCAGTTTGGTTTTGTCAAGGGCAGATCCTGCTTACTTAACCTGGTCAATGATAAACCTCCCGAGCTAAATGTAAATCCTAATGTAACTCACTGGAAAGCACACTGACTCACTAACAGAACCCAATAAATTAGGGTGGGTGGTTTTTACCTCCTCCAAAAGAGCAGTCATTAGTTGTGTACCCCAGGGTTTAGTTCTCAGGCCACTCCTCTTTGACATTTACTTCTCCGAGGTTAAAGCAAATGTTAAGTGTTTATGGCTGCTCAAATCTACAGATGACTGTAAACTTGGTATCATCATCATCATCATCATCATCATCATCATCATCATCATCATCATCATAATCTCTCCAGGCGGCACCAAGATCCTCCAATATGGGCTAGCTGGTGTCAGAACCATGGCCTAAAACTAAATGCCAAAGCACGTATAGTAGTATTTTTTAGCATGCATGATGTCCCCTCTAGCAATTACATCAATAACACATCCCTGAAAATTGATCCAGTAGTTAGGGACCTGGGAACCTCTGTAGACCTAAGCGCCATGCATACATGGTACAGCTTATTAATAAGGGTATGGTATCCAAGTCAAAGTATAAGGTCATTCTGCTTATTTTGTTACTTATTAGGTCAATCACTGAGTAGAATGACCCATCTGGTATGCATCCCAGCAGCTGACACAACTTGAATAACTTGAATGTCTACAATATTGTCTCACAAAGAAAACCAAGGCATAAATAATAAAAACTATACTGAATATCCTGAAGCCCCATCCCTCCTCTCATTTTCTTACAGTCTATAGAGTGGTGATCCCTGCCTCTGTTAAACAGCATCAAGTAATTGCATCCTTTCAGACCTACTACACAGAAGAAAAATCAAATGGTGGCATAAACACCTGCTCAAGAAATCTTAATTGCTTCTGCAGTATTACTAGAACACGAAATTTATCACAGTGAACAACACTTCTCTGGAATTGTCTGCCTCTCCACATAAAGCAAAATATGTCCCTTACTCAGTTCAAATGTAATCTTGATGGATGTAAGCAAAATCACAAACTGACTCCTTGTTTAGCACCTTTGTCCCTTACGGATAGTGGTAACATGTAAATGTCATCCTGCCTCTAGTCTTTACATACCCGAAATATAAGGGCCCTGGGTTATTCATACTTAAAATACAAGGACTAAGACTTCTTGGAAATGCATAGCTAGGTGTCCAAGGATTCTCATGGATAAATCACCTAATAAGTACCTATAAACCTATAATCATAGCTAATTAATTGATTTTAGAGAATGGCTGAAACGTACATTATCACCTTGTTGGAGAATAAATTACTTATCGGGTGTTCATGTTTAGATAAAGACCAATAAAAAGAAGTAAACCATTTCATCGCATTATAAACTGCCATGAAGCTTGGATAGAAACAAAAAGGAACACAATTTTTTACTCTTGATAAACATGCCTTTTTTTTCCTTGCAAGTGAAAAAATAAAAAAGGTAAAAAAAAAGTGATGAGTATGTGCATGTCAATGTGTCCATGTATGTGTACATCTCTGTGTACAAGAAAGAGAGAGAGAGAGAGAGAGACAGTTTTTGCTGAAGCATGTACTTTCTTGAGGATATGAAGTCTGAAACAAACACCTACCATTATTAAGTGACTTAAGTTCTCAGTGACACAAAACTTTAGATTCTTTGAGGACTAAATCAAAAATGTGGGGGAAAATATGGACAGTTGTCAAAGCTTCAGACATTTCAGAGGTTGTCCTTTTGTGCAAAGCACTTGTGCTCAGCTGTTACTTTCAGCCTTTCATATTTCAGCTGATGTCAATATTTCCATATTCATTTTGTTCAGAAGTGTAATTATGGTGGGCTGCTGCCCCAAACACAAAGTATTAGGGAGACATAATTGGCAGATGACAATCATTTATCAGTGCCTTACTGGCATATGTCAGTGTTGCATTTGTGGTCTGAACTGAAGTGCTTTAGCGCTCTGTAGGCCACATACAGAGTGCTTTAGCACTTTGTATGTGGCATAAACGTTATTAGCACCTTGATTCTATAGTAGCAGTTTGCTACAGTTTAAAATTAGAAAAAATAGCTTTTTGTTTCTTTCTTTCTTTCTTTCTTTGTTTTTTGAATTTGTTATCTGAACAGTAGCACTTTTAGCACTCCATGTGTGACATAACTTTAGCAGCTGTTAGCTACAAATGTAGCCAACAGTTTGTGACACTTTATGAAAGAAGATTTTTTTTTCACAAGTCTGCAAGTCCAAAGAGGTACTTTTTCCTACACAATTTAAAGTTGCGGAGGATGACACAACAGATCAGAGTATGGAAGTAAATGTTGTGGGAAAACATATCCAGGGAATTGTTATGGCTAGGCCGATAGCCTAGTACCAACCTATGAACCTCTGAATGGAATAGGGGGCCAGAACTACATACTGCACCTCTGCATTTTTGTCTCAAGTCTTATTTTGCATGAGGTCAATTCAGCAATTACTCATATTTGCTACTAGTGCTGTATGCTTTCCATTTTGCATTATTTTGATCTCTGTAATCATAATTCTTCATTTAATTTTTTGAACTGTCATTTTCTTCCAATGTCTTGTCTAAATATTGATTGATTTCCCTGCCTGTTCTCCAGAAATACTTCAGTTAAACAATAAATAGATGTTATCCTAGGATCATTTGTTTCTTGACTTACAAAAAAGATTGAGGATTTCAGTAACTATGTATACTGTCCATATTTAAGCACATAATTGATTGCAGGAGGAACTAATTTCCCTCAACTTGTAAAATGTGTAATCCTTCCATAATATATATATATATATATATATATATATATATATATATATATATATATATATAGATATATATATAGATATATATATATCTATATATATATCTATATATATATATATAGATATATATATATATATATATATAAATCCAAAAGTTATAAACAAGCTGAATAAATATAACTGGCTGCTATATACCACCCGGAAACAATATAGCCATGCTCAAGAACCTACTCCAGTGGTCCTCCATCACACTCCAACATGAAACTTTCATCCTGGGAGACTTTAACATTGATTGGCTAACATGCAACTGCCATGTTCCCACAAATCATATTAATCTTCATGGTTTTACATAAACTATCCAATCTCCAACCAGATTAGACAAATCAACTAATAGGGAATCAATCCTTGACTGGATACTAACAAACAAACCAGTCCACCCCTCTCATACAGGTTGCCTACCTGATGGTCTAAGTGACCATCTAACAACCTTCCTGCTTAGATAACATTTCGACCACCACAAAGGAACTGTCTACCAAATAATTTAGAAATAAAAAGAACATTAACCCCAACAACCTCATCACTGACCTAAAACACTGTAACTGGACACCATTAAAATATCTTGACCTAAACAAAGCCATCAATTTTTTTTTATTTCACCTTTCTAAACATCCTGAATATTCATGCCCCACCCAGAACCACCAGAATCAAAGTCAACAGTGCTCCTTGGCCATGTAATGGATCCAGAGCCCTCCTCAAAAAACATGGACAAAGCCTGGCACCATTGGTACAAAACTAGACCCCAAGCCGCTAAGCAAACCTACCTGGAGCTCAGGAATAAAGCTAAAAAACTAGTAAAACTTGATAGAGCTAGCTACTCCCATAATCTACAAATAAAGCATCAAAAGTTTTGGGCAGCCATTAACAAAATTATCTCACCAGGTAAAAGTATTACTCCCATCCCTACCACCGAAAACACATCAGAAACCATAGCCACACAATTTAACAAATTCTTCACTGACACAATTCTAGCCCTATTGAACCAACAAAACATCTCTAACAACCCTCCCCATACAGAAGCCTATATATCACCTTGCAAGAACAACTTATTCCACTTGCAGCCCATCTCTACTGACAGGATTAAAAAATACCTTAAAAAAATTCAAGCCCAGAACACTAGCATGTGACAACTTACCAGCAGAAGTCCTACAAATAGCAGCTTACACCATTGGCTACTCTACATCCATTCTCATTAACAGATCCCTGTCCAAAGCCCTTGTCCTTGAAATATGGAAATTATCACACATAATCCTGCTTTATAATGGAGGGAACTCTACAAAACTGACAAACTATTGCCCAATAGCTATCCTAGCCCCTATAGCCAAAATCTTGGAGAGATGCATACACACCCAAATTATGGACTACTTGCATACACATAAACTCCTATCAGTTACTCAACAAGACTTTTGGCCCTATCACAGTACCACCATAGCTCTTATGTCCTTCACCAGCACACTTAACTACCACAGAAATAATGGCAGATTTGTGTCAGCCACCTTCCTTGACCTGTCAAAAGCTTTTGACATGGTTAGACACAGTATATTCATCAAAACTCTCTCCAATATAGGCCATAGTGACTCCTCCTTAGCCTGATTCCAAAGCTACATAACTGGCCACCAAGTGCTGTCAGCGCAAACTCTCTCCACTGCTCCCAGTCAGTCTCAGCATGCCACAAGGCTCCATTCTAGGTCCATTACTTTTCTCTCTCTATATACTAACAACCTGCACTCTTCTGTTCCTCATGCATCTGTCATACAATATATAGATGATTCCAATCTAATCTGTTCAGCCTCTTCCTTACAAGGACTACAATCACTTACTCAACTATCCTTTCTAGCAGTTGAAGAATTCCTAACATCCGACTTAATTTGAACCCTAACAAAACAAACCTGTTTCCTTTCAAACCAGCCAGATCCACCCCCTTAGACACTACCTTTAATATAACATCCTCTAACAATACTATAATTTTCTCTCATAGCTCACACTAAACTTCTCGGTGTTGAGATTGACAATAACTTGAGATTTGATATTCACATTGCCCACACTATTAATAAAGTACATAAGAAAATGGGAACTCTCTATAGGAACAGACAGTATCTTACCAAACAATCAAAAGCCACCAGATCTCATACCCACTTCCTTTCCACCCTACTACGCCTCCCCGATTCTCACCAATCTTAGAAAGACTGATTTTGCAAAACATGAATCTTGCTATAACAACATTGCCAGGTTCGCCACTGACTCCTCAAACAAAACACACCACTGTCTAGCATTAAAGCAGCTTAATGGGTTAGAATTTCCTCAACTCTTGCAATGCAACCAACTTATGCTAGCTCATAAAATTCCACATTACTCCAAGAAAACCCCTCCCTACAAACCTTACTGCAACCATACCCAAGTAACAGGACTCTCTCAAACAAATTCCTTCTAGAAGTAACTAAACCCATCAACACAGCAGGCAAATCACTCTTTCCTAACTACGTATCCAAACCTATAGAACTCCTTACCTAAACATATAACTTCTATCTTACCATTAACACAGTTTAAAAATACACTAAGAGCTCACTTTACTTCTAATTGGCTCTGTTCCTGTACTGGTCCAGACTAGCTTCAATCTTCAGTTCCACCATACTCTGTACAGAACTGTTAACAGCTGTCTGTTTGTTGTATATAGGGCTATATCCTAGGACTACTACATAACTAAACTAGTCAAATTTACATTATGTTTTATTTTTTGTATGTATCTACTTATTATGTTTTCTCACGCTGTTAATGGCAACTTATTTTTATATATTGTGTTTATCATAACTATTTTGTACATAATGTACTCATTTATTCATACTGTTATTTGTGAAGTTTTTCTCCTCGGGCCACCACTGAAAAAGGACGTGTCCAGATTAACAAATGTAAAATAAATAAATGATTATATATATATATATATATATATATATATATATATATATATATATATATATAAACATATTTTTCAACTGATGTGCACAAAGTACTTTTCTTATTTTTCTACCTCATCGATCCAAAGTTTTGTGACCAGTCAATGACATCAAAGGGGTTATCTGACATTAATTCAGAGTAGAAAAAAAGGACTGAACTTTATTCCTAGATGTTAATGTTTTCAGTATTAGTGTCAGTTTTTTTGGAACATTTCTTATTGTTTCCTTCATTTTTTCAAGTTATATCTCTCACTAATATCTACTCCTAATGGTTTCTATTCTTTCACAAGTTCTTACCCATTAAAAAAAAAAAAACAAATGGATTCATCAATCTTCCTGTATACAGTATATTGCTTGCTCACATTTAGCAAGATCAGTCATTATTTTTCTATTGACTGAAAAAGTTTTAGCCATTTCCAGTTGTACTGTGAATTATTTTATAAGCAATGTGGTCCAACAGTTGCTGGGAAAGATCCATCTGGGACTATTGTAAATATCTGGTTAAAAATGGTAAGTAAATTAATACTTCTTTGCAACATTTGCATTCAGCTACACTCATTATCCTTTTACAAGACTCAACTTGATCCGTCTTCAATAAATTGTATTCCATTCTTACAGCTGTTTTTTTTTTAGTCTGCAGCTATAGTAACTTGGATGAGATGAAAGTAATTGTCACTAGCTGACACTTAGAAATTTTGTTACTGAGCAGTCCTGCCCTAACTCAGTTGTATTCAAATTTCTCATTCCACTGTACGGGAATTTTAGTGTAGGTCTGCATGTTAGAATTAATAGTTCAGAAGAGCTAAAACAAATTAAATTAGGGGTGATAAAGAACAATATTTTTATATTGCTAAACAGAAAGAGTGAATTTTATTGGATACTATGGCTGTAATTTTAGATGCTTTCATCTTGGACCTTGTATTTGCCTGGTTATGTGTATGATTTACTTTAAAATTTCCTAATCAGTTTATTGAAGACAAGTACTAAAACCTGATTATGGAGTACTTCTTTTTGAAGTATGTACAGAATCATGCATTAATGAAAATTCTTCCACAAAAAAATATTACTTCTAAAAAGAAGTACTATCTAAGAAACAATTTTTATAAGAGCTGACTTGATGTGCCCCCACACACATACATACATTACTGTGACTTAAGAATATAACTAGATATAAGACTGACATATTTTGGAGAAAGCATGTAGTATATATATTGACATATTTTGGAGAAAGCATATATGCTGCAGAAGCCTACCAGGGAATTGTGGGTTCCTTCACAATATGCTACTTCCTGAAAAAAATTAATATTTCATGAATGAATTGTTAAATAAGGTTCAAAATACCAAATATATTTCCTGAAAAAATTTTCTCATTTTTTATGTCAGAGGATTTTAAGACAATAAATAAAATAATCTTAATAAATGTGCTGTATGTTGGCATTTCATGTGGTTTATGAAATACTACAAATATTCAGGATTTTAATAAAATGCGATTAGCAAACAGTCCCTGCTAAAATAGCTATATTATTTTTTTACAGCACTGTAATTCTGTGTAAACAATCAGCACATATTTAATACACATAATGCATAATATAATTCTCAGTGCTTTTTATTACAAATGGATGACTCCATCCGCAGTTCTAAAGTGCATTCATAACACTGGACTGATACTGGAATGAAAGCAATACGATCTTTGCACTCTTCTGAAGACATTTTAAACATGGTATACCATTTTGTTCATTTTTGTTCATTTTGCCCTCCAGCCACGATTAGAACTAAAGGCTGTATTCACTGGATACTTGCTTTTTGTAACAGGTCAACTTAGTGTCAGTGAAGTAATGTGTTCACTTAAAGTTTCCATAGGTTTCAAAACAGTCCAAGTACGAAGAAGCAATTTGATAGCAAAACTCATACTGTAGCTGGAAAAAAAAAAATTTGCTTAGCATATGGCATTGAAATATACATTTTGTTAGTATTTATTAACCAAAATAAAATGATATCAATTGAATTTTAACATTAAGGAAAAGACAACTGCAACTTCTTTTGTTCATGCCATGCATCCAAATTGTGCTTTCACTCAGTAAAGTAAATCTGAAATGCTTATATATTCTTTAACCTACCTAATCTACTTACTCTTATTTAATGCATTTCTGCTAACATATTTTTTCATATCAGCCATTAAATACTTTTCACATACTCATTCTGGGCAGCATATTACATTTGTTAATTTTTACTATACTTTATCGATCATTTATAATTCTTTCTCTGAAATATTACTTTATCATACCTTCCATGAGGTATGCTTCTTAAAATCTTATATTATGTTCATGTATGTTTAGTACTAAAATGCAAAATATAAAATTTGAGAAGAAGCATCTGATCCATTCTGTTTTTACTTGTAATGCCAGTGATATTGCATGTTTGGTACCCATTTTTCAAACACTTACCTTAAAAAGGCTGGTCAATCTCTAGCCTTGCTGTTTATGTCCCACAGTTGTTTATCCTACTATATTTAAAGTGTCCAAGTATTTCAGACAGTGTGATCCAGATATTCGGTACTTGAGTATGTACATATTCAGCTTTTCATATATATGCAATTGTTCTTATATAGTTTGCTGTCAGAAGCAGGTGTTATATTCCTAAACAGTTAACCCTTTTGTCTAATTAACATGTTCTACATAACCTTTACATATGCTTTATATATACTTATATAAATATTATATAATTAAAGTCCTTCGCTTAACGCTTTCTGGAGTTCATAAACTCCAATGCCCTGGATCAACTTATCCACACCCCCAACAGGGGCAACAATATCCTAGATCTAGTTATTACCAACATGAGTGACCGGTGTTCCACACCTGAAGTCAGTGCCTCATTGTTCCGATCCCACAATAAGCTAATCACCTTAGATATCCACATCCTGCCCCCACCCCCCATTAAGGAAACCACAGCAAAACGTTTCTCCAAAGCTAACTTCATGCTTCTTAAGACAGAAGTGGTGAACTTCATGACACCCATGCAGATGGACAATACAGTTACGACTACTGAATCCTACACAATTGCATTTTATAAGCACTTACACGAGTGCATGGATCGTGCTATCCCAAACAGAACCAAGATGCTATCCTCCAAAATAAGGAAGTCAATCTGGTGGTCCCCTGCCATAAGCAAACTGTACAACAGAAGGAAGAAATTGTTGCAAAAGAGTGTAAAATCCCATGAGTGAAAGAGCTCCCTGGTCAGCCTCAGTAAGAAGCTGCGATCCCTGATAAAATCCTCCAAAGCTAGTTACGAAAACAAAATTGCCACTGATTCTAAAGACAACCACAAAGCATTCTATAGCTATGTCAAGAATCTCAATGGCAACACTCAGATCTGCTCTGAGTTACAGCACAATGGCACTAAATATACAGACCCAACTGATATTGCCAACATCCTGGAAGATAGGTTCAGTGCTAACTTTACCCCCCTCTCACCCCCTAAAACCCTCTATAACCCTATCTGTATACCGGAAGAATGCAAAGTTCCTGTAATCACGACTGCACAGGTAAAAAACACACTCTCCAAAGCCAAGAACACAGCATCCATAGGACCAGACAACAACCCAGACTGTGTTCTGCACAAACTACAGAACAAACTGGCACCCCACCTAAGTACCATGTTCAATCATAGCCTCACCTCAGGCTTTGTGCTCGTTGAATGGCGCACAGAGACAGTTATCCCACTCCACAAGGGTGAAGCCACCACAGACCCCAGGAACTACCACCACATTAGCCTGACGAGCCTGGTCTGCAAGGCCATGGAACTTATAAACAAAGACATTGGTAATCTTCAAACTCTGGACCCCACCCAATTCAGGTTTGTAAAAGGCAGATCATGTCTCCTAAACCTGATAAACTTCTTTGAAGCAGTCACCAACGCCATAGACGAGGATAAGGTGATTCTCACAGCCTATCTAGATCTTGCCAAGGCTTTCAACACCATCCCCCACTCTGGAATTACAGATAAACTCACTAAACTAGGTATAAATCCCTTTGTCACAAGATGGATTGCCAACTGGCTCACTGACAAAACCCACACTGTGAAAGTAGCAGACTCCAAATCTGACTTCAGACCAGTGACAAGTGGAGTACCACAGGGTTCAGTCCTGGGTCCTCTCCTGTTGGTTATCTACTTCTCTGAAGTACAGGCTAACACAGAAGGTCATTGGCTAATGAAGTTCGCAGATGACTGCAAACTAGGAGCCATAATCGAAACTCCTAATGATGTGGACATCCTACAAAAGGGACTCACTGAGACAGATGCCTGGTGTCAAAGCCATGGCCTCAAGTTCAGTGCTAAAAAGTGCATTGTCATCCCCTTAGGTAAAAACTCCACACCTATGAACTACAACATAGGCGGTAGTATACTTAACACCGAACGTGTGATAAGAGGCCTTGGGACACAGGTGGACATTAGTCTCTCCTTTGATAATCACATCGCCACAGTAGTCAGGAAATCCTTCTACATGGCACACCTCATCACAAAAGGTTTCTCATCCAGAAAAAAATGAGGTCATTCTTCCCCTCTACTCATCACTCATTAGACCCATTATAGAGTACAATGTCCCTTTTGGTATGTACATCACAAGACATCTACAACAACTGGAAAGGCTGCAGAAATACCTCACAAAGAGGATTACTGGCCTCAAACAGATGCCCTACGCAGACCATCTCAAAAAACTCCTGCTTTACTCCGTCGCATATCGCCTACTCAGAGGTGATCTCTGACTAACATACAAAGCTATGTCAAACCCAGAGCTGTTGGACATGCTCTACTTAAAGAAATCCCAATCCCTCCGAGCTACACGCTCTAGGGACCTAAACCTTGTTACCACAATAAACAGAACATGCCAGAGGGATAGATTCCTGTCCCAGAGACTTCCCATACTCTGGAATAAACTACCTATCTATATCAAACAAAGCTCCTCATTAGCACTCTTCAAGAAAAATCTTGATGACTGGATGGGAAATAGGAAATTCACCCTGGGGATCACTTCTGTGGCTCTGCTCGACAGTGGCACAGGAAAATAATTTTCTTGGGTGGCAAAAGCCATGGTACCTTTTTGGCTGGGCTTGTATAGGCCCTAGGGCTGATAGCCTAGTACTTACCTATGAACCTATGAACCTATGGACTTTGCTGCTAGATGTGCATTTTTAGTATCTTAACAAGTGTGTGCTTCTAGGAATATATGTAGCTATATACTTAAGTATAGAGATGATTTATAAGACAGTGGTAGTATTATTATATGTTGTTTTAAATTATGTCTTTTTATGTATGCGGTTTCTTTTTTGTCTGTCCCATGATGAGGTGATTGCATGGAATCTCATTTAATCTACACTTGTATAGATCTAAATGACAGTAAAGTTACTTTTGCTTTTGACTTTTGAATGCACATGCAATAATTATGTAATTACACTTGTGCTTTACATTGCAGAGATGCATGATTTTGTTCGACCCACTAAAGATCTTGTACGTTCCTTGGGTTTCATAAGATGAATTCTTTCGAAATAGATAGTGCCCTAGGTCACACACTACTCCAGTCAATTTACAATTCCAGATATCTTTACAGAAATAATTATATCCTTTTCCTGCTAGTCAAATCATTCTTCACATATATTAGCATGGCATTGTGGCATTGCTCTTCAACATAGTTTTATAAAATGTATATGTATTTTGTATTAAATGCCTGCTCCTATGCCTACTATCCTCTGTTCGTCATCACTTGCACACAACACTATAACTATAAGCTTGTCATTCTTTCAGCTTCTTTTAAGACTTTAAAATGTACTCTTCTCAGAAGTGTGCCAGTTAAATCACTAGCAACTATGATAAATCAAATGTATACTAGTTTAATTATAGCCTTGTAAGTGCAGAAAGATGAATTAAGTGGCACCTATAAACAAACGGAACTTGCAGTTTCTTCATGATATAACATTGTTTAATTAAGATTCTAGGTCCACAGAACACTCTGTTAGCCACACTGCACTGTCCTGAGTGAACTCTACTTACCTAAAATACAAAGCTATGTCAAACCCAGAGCTGTTGGATATGCTACACTTAAAGAAATCCCAGTCTCTCTGAACCACATGCTTTAGGGACCTAAACCTTGTCACCACAATAAACAGAACATGCTGGAGGGATAGATTCCTGTCCCAGAGACTTCCCATTCTCTGGAACAAACTACCCATTCATGTCAAGCAAAGCTCCCCATTAGCCCTCTTTAAGAAAAATCTTGACGACTGGATGGGAAATAGAAAATTCACCCCAGGGTTCACTTCTGTAGCACTGCTTGATAGGGGCACAGGAAACATTTCTTGGGTGGTGAACCTTTTTGGCTAGGCTTTTAGAGGCCCCAGGGCCAATAGCCTAGTACCTACTTATGAACCTATGAACCTCTTCCCTTTTTTCAGCTAACCATTAACCCCCCTTAAAAATACTAAGGTAACTTCCATTGAATATTATTGACTAATTAACTTAACAAGCATACTGGAGTAAGGCATATGACAGAGATTCACTTGGGGCATACTGGAGTAAGGCATATGGCAGAGACTGCAATCCAAGTTGTAGCTTGCTACAGATCCCCCAACATGCCCCAAGATTCTCACTACACCTTCTAAACATACTGGAAAATATTAATATACAACCAAACACCCTAATACTGGGTGATTTCAACTACCCTGCCTTTAAATGGGAAAACTACTCGTGTACCAACACCTTTGCCAACGGTTTTTGGAATTCATAAATTCCAATGTCCTGGACCAACTAATCCATAGTCCCACCAGGGGCTCCAATATCCTAGACCTGGTCATTACCAACATGGAAAATCGATGCTCCACACCTATGGTCACCCCCTCGTTGGTCAGATCAGACCATAAGCTAATCACCCTTAACATCCACATCCCACCTCCACCCCCCAGTAAGGAAACCTCCATAAAAATCTTCTCCAAGGCCAACTTCATGCTACTCAAGTCAGAAGTTACAAACTTCATGACACCCATGCAGACAGGAACTGAAAGTTTGACTGCTGAGTCCTACACTAAGGCACTGTACAAACACATCCACTCATGCATGAATCGTGCCATCCCAAATAGAACCAAGATGCTCTCCTCCAAAAAAAGGAAGCCAATCTGGTGGTCCCCTTCCATAAACAAACTTTACAACAAAAGGAAGGAACTGTTGCAGAAAAGAGGAAAATCCCATAATGCAAAAAACTCCCTTACCAGCCTCAGTAAGAAGCTGAGATCCTTCATAAAATCCTGCAAAGCTAGTTACGAAAATAAAATTGCCAAATATTCCAAAGACAACCACAAGGCATTCTATAACTATGTCAAGAATCTAAATGGCAATGCTCAGATCTGCTCTGAGCTACAACAGAATGGCATTAAATATACTGATCCCATCGATATTGCCAATATCCTGGCAGATCGATTCAGTGCCTTCTTCACCCCCTTCTCATCCCCTAAATGGCCCATCTCAATACCAGAATATTGCCAAATTCCGGTAATAACAGCCACACAGGTAAAAAATGCACTCTCCAAAGCTAAGAATACAACATCCATGGGACCAGATTACATCCCGGGCTGTGTACAACATGAACTACAAAATGAACAAGCACCTCACCTAAGTGTCATGTTTAATCATACCCTCACCTCAGGCTGCATGCCCACTGAGTGGTACACGGCTACAGTTATCCCACTCCACAAGGGGGGATCCACCTTGGATCCTGGGAACTACCACCCCATCAGTCTGATGAGTCTGATCTGCAAGGCCATGGAACATATTATTATGAAACTTATAAACAAAGACACTGGCAACCTTAAAACACTGGACCCCACCCAGTTTGGGTTTGTGAAGGGCCTATCTTGTCTCCTGAACCTGATTGACTTCTTTGAGTCAGTCTCCAGAGCTGTGGACGAGGGTAAGGCAGTCCACACAGCCTATCTGGACCTTGCCAAGGCCTTTGACAACATCCCCCACTCTGGAATCATAGATAAACTTACTAAGCTGGACATTAATCCCTACGTCAATCGTTGGGTTGCCAACTGGCTTATTGACAGAACCCACACTGTAAAAGTAGCTGACTCCAAATCCAGCTCCAGACAAGTGAGAAGTGTAGTACCTCAGGGTTCAGTCCTGGGAGCTCTCTTGTTTGTCATCTACTTCTCTGAAGTACAGGCCAACATTAAGAGACTCTGGCTAACAAAGTTTGCAGATGACTGCAAACTGGGAGCCATTATTGAATCCCCGAATGATGTCGATACTCTACAAAAGGGCTTACGGAAACCGATGCTTGGTGCCAGAGCCATGGGCTCAAGCTCAATGCCAAGAAATGTATAGTTATCCCCTTTGGGAAAAAAACATGTACCCATGAATTACCACATAGATGGCAGTACACTAAACACTGAAAGTGTGATAAGCGACTTAGGGACACAGGTGGACAGTGGTCTCACCTTCAATAACCATATCACTGCAACAGTCAGGAAATCCCTTTATGTGGCACATCTCATCACTAAGGGATTTTCATCCAGAAAAAAGGAGGTCATTGACCCACTGTACTCATCCCTCATTAGACCCATTATAGAATACAACGCCCCATTTGGTATGTACCACTCAAGACATCTGCAACAAATGGAAAGGCTGCAGAAATACCTCACTAAAAGAATCACAGGCCTAAAGCAGATGCCCTATGCTGACACCTTAAAAAATTTCAGCTATACTCTGTTGCATATCGTCTACTCCAAGGTGATCTCTGCTTAACATGCAAGTCCATGTCAAACCCAGAGCTGTTGGACGTGCTACACTTAAAGAAATCCCAATCTCACAGAGCCACATGCTCCAAGGATCTAAACCTTGTCATCACAATAAACAAAACATGCTGGAGGGATAGGTTCCTGAGCCAGAGACTCCCCAGACTCTGGAAAGACTGCCCATACATGTCAAGCAGATCACCTCTTTGGCCCTCTTCAAAAGGAACCTTGATGATTGGATGGGAGAAAGGAAATTCACCCCAGGGATCACGTCAGTCACCCTGCTAGACAGGAGTCCAGGGAAGTAAATAGTGTGGGAAGAAATATCCAGGGAATTGTCATGGCTAGGCTTATATAGGCCCTAGGGATGATAGCCTAGTACCAACCTATGAACCTGTGAACCTATGATTCACTTAGGGAAACTTCTGAGGAATTTTTTTCAGCATAAGTTCTCAGTTGATGGATTATGAATGCTGGTTATTTTTTTCTTTGATGTGACAAAGGCATTTAACACAGTTCAACACAACTCAGTTCTGAATGAGATGTGTATTAACAAGGTAATGCTGTAGGGTGAAAGTAGGGAACATGTACTCAGACTGTGGAATAATCAATAATGGAGTTCTGCAAGTCTCAATGTTGAATCCAATATACCGGAGAACAATCTGGCTAAGTTAGTTCAGGGATGACACCAAATGTGGCTCATTGCTACCCAACATAGAGAAAATGAAGGTTAAGCAGTTACTGTAATGATAAATCCTTACTGTGCCTGTCCATCTATATTGATGATTGGGATATCCACCCTTGTGGTGGATCTAAAACAGAAATGTTATACTCAGAAGCTTCTCCAGAGCCCAAGCTCCTTCCCTCTCCCATCCTCCTCAGATCAAGTTTGTCCTCTGTCAGATGCAAAGATATTGAGGAAGACAAGAAGAAAGGTTTTGGGCTTAGATCAAACAGGTTAATCTATGAAGGAAAGTTACAATTGGGTTGGAAGATGGTGGGTGGGATATTGAGACAGACAAAGAGGGACAATAATGGTTTATTGTTACTGCAATTACATAACCTCGATATCATATCCCATAGGGTGGGAGGTTGGCATAATGGCTAAGGTGCTTATCTTACAGACACAAGGTGCAGGGTTTTATTCTGACATGGGGTAATTGGCTAGGCTTAAAATGGCACTTAGCCTAGTACTAATGTATGAACCTATATAATGTCCCCTCTGTACATCACAATGGTTGGGTCAGAATTCACAGCTATTTTCTTTTTTCTTCTCAAATTTTTTTTTTATTTTTCAAATACATTTAAATGAATTCCACAGTATTTATACATAACATCTTAAATAATTATCTACACTATTTACATTAGCCAGACAATATAACAGATCTTAATGTATACAGTTACTTTATAAGCATGCCCAATCCATTATCAGAGTGTCTGATCAATTATTATATAGTGTCTATCAATTCTAAGACTTTCCCGCAAGGGTTGTGGATAAATTCTTAGTTCTTTAATTTTAATTTCCAATAATGCTGTGGTCTTCAGTCAGCTGTAGAAGTCTTCCAAAGTTGGTATTGTGTTTGTATTCCATCTTCTTTTTATACACTTCCTTGAAATTGCAAGTATAGTCCATACTAGATACATGTTTGATCTATTCAAATGAGGACCTTCATTTACATTTAATAATACAAGAGCTTTAGTTAAATAAAATGATTCATTAAATAAAGCTTGTAGAAAGTTATTAATACCATTCCAAAATGGTGTAATTTTAACACAATCAAAGAAAATGTGGTACCAATCTGCATTGTGCATTTGTTCACTTATCCAACATATTCCTTTTATGGAAAAACTAATTTTACTGATTCTATCTGGGGTAAAGAATGCTCTGTGCAATAATTTCCAATTATAAACTCTCCAGTATTGTGTAAAATGATGTATATTTTATCGATAATAAGATATTTGTTTTAATATCTTCAGTTAACTGTATTGAATGTCATTTTATTATACATTTCCAATATGAGGTTTTGGGTGTTGTTTTATAGTTTATCAATACTTTGTAAAATTTTGAAATACTGTTTCCCATGTCAAAGTCATTATATATGATTTCATATATGTGTTTCATAAATTTAGGTATTTCTTTAAATGAAGAATTGTTAACTATTCTACTTAAATCTTGTGAATATGACAGAATAATCTGTAAAGTTAGCCAGTCCTGTTGTGGAATTTTGTATATTGTTTTTATTATTTGTATATCTAAAACTTTTAGTTCTTTGATACATTGGAGCGAACAAACACATCCTTTCTGTTCCCAGGAATTAATAATTTCTCTATATATTGTATGTGGAAAGTTCTTTGTGACTATAAATAGTGTTAAAAGATCAAACTAGATTTTTAAATCTATATTTGCATTAATCATTTTTCCTAAATGAGTCAATGTAATAATTAATCATATGAGTTTTAGTGGGTTTAGTTATGTTATATTGCATACTAATACATATGTGCCATGGCAAATTGTTTTTATCTGTTATTTGAATTTTTTTTTTGTAAATCAAATTAATTTATTGATATTACAGTTAGTAATTCTTTCCAATTTGGACGTATCCAATCTGAGATTTTTTTAGATATTGATGCTTTTATATATGCTTCTATATGAGGAAAGTTTAATCCTCCCTGTTTCCATGGTCTGATATGATGTATTAAAGCTATTCTGTTTCTTTTGGGAAACCACAAAAAATGTATTAGGCATGAATTTATTTCTTTAAGTATACAGTTTTATTGCAAAAGCGATATATATAGGATCTTGGGCAGTAAAACCATTTTTATTAACTGTAGTCTATCGTGAACTGTTAATATTATTTTGTTCCATTGTTCCACACAGATTTTAATTGTATTGATGATATTATTGCAGCTTGAGACTAATTCATTATTATCCTTGCATAACTAAATTCCTAGATATTTTAAGTCTTGTTTCCCTATGATGTGATCCCCTTAGTCTGCAGTTCTTTTTTTATTTAAAAATAAACATTTTGATTTATTGAAATGGAGTTGTTTTTTTCAAAACAGGTTTATTGTTTTAACATATAAGAGAAATATCATAACAATTTTATACAAGTAATTAAAAATAGGTATTATTATAATATTCAACAAAACAACTAAAGTATTTACAAAGACATCCACTACAATCAGATCAATTAATTAAACTAAAATACCATGCTATTGAAATTAAAATTTTTTTAACAAATTTTGTAAATTATCCCATACAATAAAATAAGATGTTTTTCTATTTGTTCTAGTCCTAATTGTGTTTATTTCCATATGGCACACTATATTCATAACATTTTTAAATTCATTGAACGAAGGAGGTGTATCTGAAATCCAATTTCTAGTTATTATTTTCCTAGCCACTGCTAGAATAGACCATAACAAGGGAAACTTAACCTTTTAACACTTTGAGGTACAGGTGTGTTGAATAATATAAGAGATTTAGAAATAATGAAATTATCTGTAAAAGAGCCTGCAAAAATTCATTAATTGACTTCCAGTATTCTTTCAATTTTATACAGTCATAAAACATATGAGCCCAGTCAGCATTAATTTCTACATTACATCTCTTACATAGATTATCTTTATTATTTATTTTATTCATCATCAAAGGTGTATAAAAGATCTATGTAAACATTTCCATGTATAAAGTCTCTAGACAATGGAAGACGTAGTTCTATAAGCAGATTCCAATATATATTGTTTATCTTGTTGATTTGGTGGGTCCCCATTAATAGAAGTGAAATAATTCCAGTATGAATCTACACTGTAAAAAGTTTCTTGTCTGATAACTTTATGTATGTATGAAAGTTTACCTTTATCAGAAACTTTAT
Organism: Protopterus annectens; assembly: GCF_019279795.1. Classification (NCBI taxonomy): domain Eukaryota; kingdom Metazoa; phylum Chordata; order Ceratodontiformes; family Protopteridae; genus Protopterus; species Protopterus annectens. The sequence goes on along the minus strand of NC_056726.1, from coordinate 564,242,077 downwards.
GTTGTAAATTTAATATCAAGTAATCAATCAGTGTTGGAATAGATTCTTTAACAGTTATAGACATTAAATCTATTTTATTAATGAGATGTTGTCTAAAGGTCTGAACCTCTAACCAGCAAGTTTCTCTTAGATCAAATTCTTGTTTTAAGAAATCTAGATTTTTAACTTTATTATCAGATATCAACTGATACCAGTACTTTAGATCATTATCTATAGCTAAATGAGTTCCTTCAGAAGTAGATGACAAAAGCATACCCTGAGTATACATTATAGGAAATACAATAAAATTCCATTCCCTATACTTAGGGTGCATGAATATAAAGTTACGATAACTAATAATAATAATATTTAATGGGTAACAAACCATATGTTTTGGTGTAATAGGTGAAGTACAAAATTCCTTTAGTAACCATAACATGGAGTTATTTACAATCATATTTTTATGTGTTAAGGAGATTTTCATGAAGTGTATACTAATTAGCTCCCAATAATCTTTCCATTTTGTGACATATGACTGATCTATTAATAAAGTAATAACTTTTACAATAGAAGAGATAGTATATAAATTAAAGTCTGTTAAAGAAATACCCCCTTGAGACCAGCTATTAGTATGTTTCTTTAATGCAATCCTAGGTCTATTAGGTGCCCATAAGAAATTTAACATTAGTGTGTTCAGTTTCTTGATAATTATTTTTGTAGGTGGAAGTATTATTGATTGTATTGAGTATAAAATCTTGGGGAATATTATCATTTTAATAATTGTAAGTCTCTCCTCCATAGTAAAAAACATATTATTCCAGGTATTAAAAAGATTTTATATATTAAGAAAACAGGTATTATAATTATTATATATAATAGATTTAATATCTTTAGATAGTATTATACCTAAATAAGTTATCTGACCTGAATTGGGTACATATTTAGTAAAATCACTAATAAGAATATTTTTTCGTGTATATATAGGTAGTAGTTTAGTTTTTTCTTCATTGAATATTAAACCAGAAATACTTTTAAAATTCATCATGTTATCAAATAGAGACTGTATAGAAGAATTAGATCCTGCTGATGTAATTAGAACATCATCTGCAAAAAGTGGAATTTTGGATGTATTTTCATCTATTTCAAAACCCTCTATGTCAGTACTGTTTCTGATCAAATTAGCCCAAGGCTCCATTACTAAAGTGAATAATAGTGGAGAAAGTGGACATCCTTGTTTTGTACCTTTAAGAATGGGTATTTTTTGTGAAACATATGTTCCTACCTTAATATAAGCCAACGTTCCTTTGTATAAATGTTCAATTAGATTTACAAATGCATCCGAGAAGTTTGTGCACTTCATTAAGGTAAACAGATAGTCCCAACTTACTGAATCAAATGCTGAACTTATATCAAGACTAATAAGTGTTAAATCTTTCTTTTTCCTATTTGCAAAATCTATTAATGTTAAAGTTCTTCTTATATTATCAAAAGTATTTCTATTTACAATGAAGCCTGTCTGATCTATATCTATAATGCCGGGAATGATTGTCTCCAATCTATCAGCAAAGATATTCATAAACATTTTATAATCAACATTAAGTAATGAGATGGGCCGATATGAAGAACATCTAGTTGGATCTTTATTAGGTTTTAAAATTGGCGAAATAAATGTATATTGCCAAGATGGGGGGGGGGGTTATTAACTCAGTTTGGGCCAAAATAAAAACCTTATGTATTAATGAATATGTATTTTTAGAAAGGATTTTATATATCTCTGGCATAATACCATCATTACCCGGTGCTTTGTTTGATTTAAGCTTATTTATTTGTGTAATAACTTCTGTATATGAAATACTCTTGTCCAATAGTTTAATCTGTTGTTTATTAAGCTTTTTATTCATATTTGTGGTTATAAACTCCTTTATTTTATCTTTAGGTTCCATGTTAATATTATTATGGTTAATTTTGTGAAAGTGATTTCTAAATTCATCTAGTATTTCTGGTATACTAGAAACATTCTTCTTTTTCCTTAGAGAAAATATTTCTTTGATATGGTTTTGTTTATTCAACCTTTTTGTTTTATTTTTAAGTCTAGGTAAGTATTTGGGGCTTATTGAATAAGACAAAAACTTGCATTTCTCTAAAGTTATTTTAACTTTATGAGTTAAAATTTCTTTGTATTTCTCATTTAGTTTGTTTATTTCTTCAATAACTTTCTTGTCCATAATATTTTCTTTATTATTATGTTTATAAGAGTCTAATTTACTTTGAATATCTAACAATTCCTTATCCCAAGATTTCCTTTTATTATTATACCATCTGATACTTTGTCCATATAGATATGATTTTAAGGCATCCCAAACATAAACAATGGAGACTTCAGGAGTGTTATTTATGTCTAAAAAATGTTTTACTTCTGAAAGTATATATTCTTTATAGTCTTTTAGTTGAGTTAAGTATGCTGGTATCCTTTTGATCTGAACATTATGAGTATTTTTTATCATGAATTCAAAAACAAATGAATTATGATCAGATATAGAACATGAAATGATTTTGGAATTAATTAAATCTGTTACCATCTGGTTAGAAATAAATACCCTATCTATTTTTGAATAAGTTTTGTATCTGTTAGAAAAAAAGGTGTATGGTAATGATTTTGAATCTATCTGATTATTAATATCATTCAAATGATAAGAATTAGCAAAATCCTTTAAATGTTTTGCATTAGATGTAATTCTTCTCTTTCCTATAGTGGTAGTATCACTTTCATGTAGTATACAATTAAAGTCACCAGCTAAAATAATATCTCCTATAGAGAATGATATGATCTTATCAAGATGATGTTTCACTGTATTAATACCAATTCCAGGTATCCAATATACATTAATTAAAGTGTAAGTCTTCCCATTAATTTGTATTGTAACCATGCAAAACATTCCTTTGTCATCCTGATAAGACTTAATGGTTTTAGGAATGGGCATACTTTTATTCCATAAAATAGCCACTCCTCTTTTTTTCTGAGTGTGCTCTGAACTAACCAATACTGTATATTTGTTTGTGGCTAGTTTATCAATATCTTTTTTCAAGAGATGGGTTTCTTGTAGGAAGACTAAGTTGGCCTAATGTAAATTAATGTATCTTATTAGGCTTGCCCTTTTACATGGATTATTCAATCCATTAACGTTTAAAGAAATTCCTTTTAAAGATGTCATTTGGCATTTTTAAAACTTAAGAATCTTATGATCAAAATAACAAATAACAAGATAAGTAATGTTACATCTTCTCCTTTAGGTGTACCTTTAAATATAGCTGTATTTATTGAATCTCTTATGGGATTTTGTATAGGATTCAATTTTGTTTGTAGTGACAATGAATGTACAAAATATATTGTGGATGTCAAAACTATATACAAATAACAATGAACAAGTGAAAATAATGTAAGGATTAAACCTTGCATCCAGCCTGGAGTTATAAACTCCAACTTAGAGTAGTATTTACCACTCAAGTTAACCCCCTACCCTAAGCAGCAGTACGTCAGCTACCACCTTATCAATTTAATACTAGTTATATTTAACTGAAGTTAACAGTTTTCAATTCAATTATCTAGCAAGACAAGACTACACATTTGGTAAAACAGCATCATATAAACTAAAATAAACCTTTTTTTTTTTTTTTTTTTTTTTTTAAAACTGTTCATACTACTATATACATCCATGTAATATAAAACACTTGTATTCAAATAGCATTCAAATAATCTTGATGTTAGAAATCAAGAGGAGAGAAAATAAGTTCTAACATTCATTTAAATCAAAAACTTTGGCTAATATGATTCAGACATTACATATATTAGGATGCATCTATTTTTCTGTCATGTAAATACAGTTAACAGCTTCCAAAAAAAAAACTTGAATTGCTTGTATATGAGCATTTACTCAAACTCATTATTGCCAATAGAATAAAATATTGTATTCATAGAAATTGTTATAAATCATACTTCATAGTTAAGCAGATTCTCAGAAACATTTATATACATATCTACATACACACACATACACACACACACACACACACACACACACATATATATATATATATATATATATATATATATATATATATATATATATATACATACATATATACACACATACACACACATATACACATATACATATATATATATATATATATATATATATATATATATATATATATATATACACATGCATACACACACACACACACACACACACACACACACACACACACACACACACACACACACACATACACACATACACACACACACACACACACACACACACACACACACACACACACACACACACACACATACACACAAACACACACACACACATACACACACACACACATACACACACACACACACACACACACACACACATACATATATATATATATATATCTGATCTCACTGAGTTGTATCTTTACTGAGCACCATCTTACATTGCTGTCCCTTCAATAAATCTGTCTGCTTTATACAAAATAATGCACAGCAAACACATTTTAGTAACCAGATTTTACAAACATGCTATACTACTGCTTTAAAATATATCACATGACAATTTCTTCCAGTATAGAGTTATAAAATTATTTATGCTTGTCAATCAGATGAATTAAATGAGTTATAGTAATGTATATGTTTGGGACATAGGTTTTTAACACATATTATTAATCTGCTATTCCTGTATCTGTGATGTGTCAGTGTGATAAATAAAACATATTATTTACTATTATTTAGTTCTAATTATTATTAGTTAAAGCATGACAGATTATTTACAATTATACCATGACCCCCCCAAAACGTGCACGCTGATTGGCCAGCGTGCGTTTAATCGAGTTATACTAATGGAAAAGGTCCGGTCGCCGGACTTTTTCCATTAGTATAACTCATTTTAAAACACTGTCTCGCTATGTTAAATGGGTTTAACATAGCGAGACAGCTTTAAATAAAGCGGAGATCTCCGTTGCATATTTTAAGCTGTCTCGCTATGTTAAACCCATTTAACATAGCGAGACAGTGTTTTAAAAAAAAGCAACGGAGAAAGCAAGATCTCCGTTGCTTTTTTTTAGTGTCTCGCTATGTTAAATGAGTTTAACATAGCGAGACAGTTTTAAAATAAGCAACGGAGATAGTACATCAGAACTGCCGCGGATGCCAGACATCTGCGGAAGGGCAGTAAACAGGCATTATACTATGCCATTATTTAAGAAAAGTAACAGTTTCTTTTCTTAAATAATGTCATGGTATAATAGCAATAACCCACTTCTGGGTGTGGGTAATGCTAAATTTACCCACGGTTGGCGTGGTTTGGTCCCGAGGGCGTGGGTTATTGCTATAATAAGCATAAGCAGTGTAATCAAGAAAGTATAATTAGGTAGTGTCATTCCTGTATCTGTGATGTGTCAGTGTGATATCTAGGTCAAAGGTGAGACTAGCTGCTTTCAGCTTCTCTGTGAGAATTCTGAGAGTTGAAGCTTTTGAGGTAGCTCATGGACACTGTGCATGAGACAGCCCACATCCCAGATTGTCTCTCTTAACATTTTGGCGGGAAACTTATTAAAAACTAGTGACAAACATTCATTTAGCAGTGTAAATGCATCTAAACATGACAAAACCTTCACAATGCATTCTACAGGTTATTACAGACTCTATGTAAGTGAAATCAAGCCCAAAATTATTAATAAGTAACAAAACTCAACATTTTTGTCCCAACTCAACTCCTACAAATCTTATTATTTACTGTGTCTATATGATCAAAAGCATTTCTATATATTAATAAAGAAAAGAAAAGAGAGTAGAAAGTAAAAGGGTGTAAGGCAGAAATAAAAAAAAATGTAAGAGAAAGCTATAAGAAGTATATACAATAGAATGTTACTTACTGTTTATATTAATAGAGTTAAAAATAAAACATATTATTTACTATTATTTAGTTCTAATTATTATTAGTTAAAGCATGACAGATTATTTACAAACAAGCATAAGCAGTGTAATCAAGAAAGTATAATTAGGAATAGCATTTGAAGAACATATAAACTTTTAAAGGAAAAAAAATGTATCAAATTACTGACCTTATTTTTCCTCTTCAGAAAGAGAAACAAGTTAAATCACAGCTTGCCATTAAATCTCCAGATATTTTGACTAGTTATGAAACAAAACATTTCTTTGCACACAGAGAATAACTTTGATTAAATCTCAAAATATTTGTTGCTTCTTGGAAATGCAGGAACTATATTTAAAAGATTAATAATAAAATAAAATGATGAGAGAAAAAAAAACATAGTACAAATCATTTGTTTTTAGTCTCTTCTTCTTCTCTGAAGTCTTCCACGAAGTTTCAGTTGCCAGTCTCTTTAACGAAGGACTAGCCCATTCCATTTCTTCTATTTTTTGATAAACAGTAAAGCAGAGTCTAAGTCATCGAAAATTTTAGGACCATCAGGAAGGAAGATTTTAAGCTTGGCAGGAAACAGAAGGTATGTTTTAAACTGTGCTTTTTAAGCTCCCTTATTAGTGGCAGAAAAACTTTTCTTTTAGCTAATACCATGGAAGAATAGTCATTGTCAAAATGCACAGTTGTTTCATTAATCTTAACAGGAGCTTTAGCCCAAGCAGATTTAAGAACCATCTCTTTATCAAAGATGATAGAAATATAACTATAACTGATCTAGGATAGTTTTGTTAGAGTTAGTATTAGCTATAGATCTATGTGCTCTTTCGATACCAAAAGAGAATGCTTCTGGTAAATCTAAAGTTTTAGGGAGCCATGTTGTTAAAAAGAAGTAATATTGTTACCTTCAATATTTTCTGGCAGTCCAAAAATCCTAATGTTATTGCGCCTAGATCTATTTTCCAGGTCATCCAGCTTTGCTTGTAAATGTGTATTTTGTTTCAGCAGAAACTCAATGTTGATTTCCTCTTCTTGTATTCTATTTTCCATGTCATTCACAGCTTCTTCTATGCCTGTCATCTGGATCTTCTGTTGTTGCAGGTCCATAAGTAACAAGTCTATTTGTTTTGTAGTTTTTTTCTATGAAAGTGTCTATTTTAGTATCCATTTTATCCATCTTAGCAGTAAGTTGCTGGACTATAATTATCAGAGACTGAAGTTCTTTCTTGATGCTGGAGTCTTGAGAATTTGTCTTACTGGAACTCATTTCAGACTGATAAACTGACAGGAAAATTTCCAAAGCAATTTCTGACAGGAATATTATTAAGATTTCCTTTCTTTTATAGATATAGTTCAAGAACTATATAAAACAAACATATTTAGAAAGAAAAGTACTTAAAAAATTAATTTTTTAAGTAATTAATTCCTGTCAATGTAATGAAATTGGTGGAGCTGAAGAAATCTGCTGCTATCCTGTGTTCATCCTTGGCCACGCCCCCATTGAAATGGAGTTCTGAAGTCATGTGAAATTTGTAAATTAATATATCTAATTCTTCTAATGTCTCTTTTGTATTAGATAATGTTAGTAATACGTCATCAGAAAATAGCATTACTTTAGAATTGTATTGTTCAAAAAAATCTATTCCTTTGATTTTTATATTGGATCTGCCAATATTTCAATAGCCACTGCAAACAGAATTAGTGACATGGGACAACCTTGTTTAGTGCATTTGTTATATGTATAGATTCAGAGGTAAAAGGACCTAACTTGACATACACTAAATTATATATATCTATATATATATATATAGTCTTTAGGAAATGAACAAAGGATGCAGGAAATTCAAATAGCATTAGGATTTTGAATAAATCGTCCCAATTTAGGGAATCAAAGGCTTTCTCTATATCTAAGCCAGTTATGACTGTTTCTTTATTTTCTTTATTAACATAGTCTATAAGAGAAATTATCCTTTTAATATAGCCATATGTGTGTGTGTCTATGATATATAAATCCAGTTTGATCATTATTTATTGTTTTGGGTAGTGGCATTTTCATTATGTTAGTTAATATTGTCATAAATATCTTATAGTCATTATTTAATAATGATATAGGTCTATATGAGGTACAGAGGTTTGGGGATTTGTTTTCCTTTAGGATTGGTGTGATTAAGGAATATCTCCAAGAGGGTGGTATTAAAGCTAGTGACTGAATTACTAATAGAGTTTTATGGAAGAAGGATAGAATCTTTGAAGGAAAAAGTTTATATATTTCTATAATTATGCCATATATACCTGGAGCTTTATTGTTTTTACCCTCTTTTATTGTATCTGTAATTTCTTTGTATGATATGGGTGTTTGCAGTTCTAGTTTTAATTTTTCTGGTATATTTTTATATTAGAACATTTTTCATCTAGATTTAATTGAGCGATATGCATATTTTCTTTTTGGAAATGGTCCATATAGTGATTTCTGTAGGCCACAAGAATGTCACCTATATCCGAGACATTTTTCCGTTTCTTTTCATGGAAGATACTTTTAATGTTATTAGCTTTTGATTGTATTTTAATTCTTGTGGATAAATTACGTAGATGTTTGGGAGAAGTCGCCAATGTATTAATTATTAGTTTTTCTAAAGCTAAACTAGTTTTTTGTGTTAGAATTTCATTGTATTTATTGTTTAATATTTCTACTTTCTTTTTCATCTCCAAACGATTTAGATATTTTTTCAGCTTTTACTGACAAAAGTTTGGATTGTAGATCTAATAATTCAGAATCCCATTCTCAGATTTTTTTATACCAAGTTAGGGTTTTACCATATATGTAAGCTTTTAATGAGTCCCATATCATTATTTTATTTATCTCTGTGGTGTAATTAATATCTAAGAAGAACTGTAATTCAGATAAAAAACAGTGTTTGAACTCTTTAATTTTTGTTATATATGCTGGAATTCTGGAGTTAAAATTAATGGTTTGTACCCATTTTGAAGTTTTAGTATCAATTAATTGTGGTCTGAAAAGGGGCAGGGAGTGATTGAGAAATTAATGATTTTAGAAGGTAAGTCATGGGCAGCAGATATTTTATCTATTCTAGTTTGGGTACCAAATCTGTGATCTTGATGGGGGAACAACAAATATTTATCTTCTTTAAATTTGAAAGTATTTACAAGATGAAATGATTCTACCCACTTGTTTAAAGCTTTTGATACAGCAGATGTACGCATTGGTCTTTTATTTGTAGTTTCAGAAATATCAAATATACAGTTAAAATTTCCTCCTAATATTAAGTTGCCTTTATAATTATTGGAAATGAAATCCAAGTGTTTTTTAACAGTTCTTGTTCCAATACCTGAGAACCAGTATAGATTTGCTAGGGTCCATATTCTGTTATTATATTTAACTATTACTAATGCCATAAGGCCTTCCTTATCTTCATACTTATAAATGATTTCTGGGTTAATCACATTTGTTTTCCATAAAATTGTTACCCCTTTTGTGTTTGTCTTATAAGTGGACTGTGCCAATATCATATATTCCTTAGGATTCCATTTGTAATTGTCCTTTGTTTTGAAATGAGTTTCTTGAAGGAAGACAATTTGTGCTTTGTTCAATTTTAAATATTTCAGTAGATTTGATCTCTTGCTAGGATTGTTTAAGCCATTGGTATTTAATAATAAAGTTAAATCCATCTTAGATTATTTAGACTATGTATTTTTTTGTTTTATTATGACTATTAAACATTTTCCTCTGATAACTATAAAGTATATACAGCTATCTTCTTCATGGGCAGCATCATGTTAGGATACCCTGGAGAATGGTAGAACCAAATGAAGCTCTGGATCTTGATATGAGATTGAGTGTATGGGTGTTTGATAAAGGTATGCGTTATTGTCAATGTTGCTGCAGCACAAATGCCCTCCGTAGAAGATAACTTAAAGTAAGCTGTAGCGGTAGAAATAGATACAGTTGAATGAGCTTTGGATCTTGAGGATAAGGATTTGTTATGCATGGACAAAATAAAGGAAACTCAATCTGAAAGCCATCTTAACAAGGTCACTTTGGAGACCTTATGTCCTACTTTAGCTGGGTTAACAGATATAAAACGGTCATCTTTTCTAAATGGCTCTGTCCAGTGAAGACAGAACCTACGCTGTGGACATCCATTGCATGCAACTGATATTCTTCTCTGATGGAATAATTTTGAAAGAAGATTGTTAAATGAATGGATTGTCTCAAGACTGTCTCTGAGGAATAAAGGAGGGATTTGGTTGGAGAGTATAAAGTTGAGATACTCTTCTTTCTGAAGTAACTCCCACTAGAAACAATGTTTTCCTAGCAAGGTGCTTTAAGGATGAACTGAAGGCAGGTTCAAAGACTGATTTTCTGAGAGTTTGCAGCACAATCATAAGTTTCCATAATGAGGTGTAGTCTTTGTTGGGAGGTCTCATCAGAAAGGTATGCTTTTTTTAATACCTTTTAAGACACTATCGAAAATGAATTGAAACCCAGCTGAAAATATGAAATTCAGGAACTGCGCCTTGATACTAAAGTAGCTGGAGCCACTACAAAAAAAAAAAGGCTGCATAAAAACTGTAGAATGGAAGATACAAGAGCCGAGTATGGATCTAATCCCTGTTTGACTGCACAAAGGGAAAAATCTTTTCCATTTACTCTGATAAAGTTTACTAGTAGACTGCTTATATGAATCGGGTAGAATATGACTACTCCGGAATCTAAGCTGGATTACTGACCATCACTAAAGTTGGAGGACCTATGCAGTTTGTCTGGGGAAGGTGATGTCCAGATGAGTACAGAGCATTGAGAATCATATTTACCTAGGCTAGAGGGGAGCTATGAGGATATCTTAGACCTTATACACAGGCAATTTCTGAAGTAATTCTGTCATCAGTGTAAGAGAAGGAAAGGCATATAGAAGTCCGTGGAGCAAGAAATGGACCAGAGCATTCCTGCCTGTCTATTCCCAGGGAGGAATGAGGCAAATTAGCTGATACATTTGGTATTGAGTGGAGAGGCAAAGAAATCACAACAGAGTAGGCCTCAATGGCTGAATATTTTGATTAATAATGCCAAGTTCAAGATCCATTTATGAGGTATCAGAATACAACATCTGTGCATGTCCACAAGAAGGTTAGTCCAAACTGGAATGTGCATTGCTATCAGAAAGTGCTGAAAATAAATCAATAGATAAGACTGGGTTCCTCCTTGCTAGCTAATCTAACATACTACAGATGTACTTTTGTGTGGATAGAGAACACACACTTGGATAGGAAGCCCCAAAGTGCCTGCAGCAATAGGAAAATTTCTCTTATCTCCAGTACACTGATGTGAAGGTGCATTTCTTGTTGTGACTATGTTCCTTGGACTGTCTTTTTCTTGTAATGTACCATCCCATCCTAGAAAAGAAGCAGCTGTGGTAATTCTGGTTGACAGTAGCATATGAATGAATGGAAGTCCCTCTTTCACAAGGGGAGACTGAATCCACCACTTGGAAAGCATAGTGAATGAGTGGACTTGGACCATTCATACAGAACCTGTCAATAACAGACAGATAACAGAGGGCTGGCATGGTATATAACACTAAGGATGCTATAGGAGATTTATACTTGAGAAGATCCAAGACTTATAGCCTATGGAGATTATCCTTTGCACTTTGAATCTTGCTATATATTTATGTTGAGAGGTCTATATGGTAACCTGCAAAGGTCAATGACTGAGGGGGCACCTGAGTTGACTTTTATAAGTTCATTGAGATTCCCAAGGACTGACGCAAACAGAGTAAGTCATCTCTTGCTAGGATAATTGATTCTCTTGTGTTTTTATCTAACAGACATTCATCACTACATGGGAACCAATAGAACCCTTGCAGCCTGAGGTGTGCTACAACCAACAATGTACTTGGTGAACATCCTGGGGGGGTAGTGATAAGACCAAAGAGCAATGATTGGAACTGATAATGACTGCTTCCTAGCCAAAAGAGGAGGAACCTTATGGATTGTAGGAATGAAAGGATGGACTGCATCACTGCCATGTGGAATTTTGTCTTCTTTACAGATATATTCAGTCCACTGAAATCCAGAATGATCCAAAATAGGTCCAAAATAGGCCTGAGGTCATTGGTCTTTTTAGGACTAAAAATAATCTTGAGAAGACTCCAGATCCTTTCTGATTTGGTTGGACCTCTTGGATGGCTCTTTTTTTGTAGAACTTTAAAGATGTATTGAGCTGCTGTTTTTGACAGGGTGGAATGACTGAAAGGGCAGTGAATTTTGTCTGGGTTTGAAAATGGCATGACATAACTTCTGAACAGAGACGGATCCAGCAATAGGCAACCTAGGCAGTCACCTAAGGTCCACCAGCTGGAAGGGGCACACTGGCCCAAGGGGCTGCCACAGCATTTACTTTTTAATTAAAAACAATAAATTACATGTCTTCTTTAAGGGCGTTCTTCTTTAAAAATGGCCTCTGCACCTGTGTGTACAATACAGATTTATATCCTGTGTGTGTTGATGCACACACCTGCTGTTGCTTGCTTCTTGTTTTCTTCATATAGAATTTAAACACACAAGACATTCCTCCTGGCTGCATCTTCTGTCCACAGAATAAAGCACAGATGAAACAAATGTTCCATCAGTAAGCTGTGTGTTCTTGCTGCATGATTCTTTTGTCCACAGAATGATGGACAACTTTTCAACTGTAAGGTGTGTGTGTGTGTGTGTGTGTGTGTGTGTGTGTGTGTGTGTGTGTGTGTGTGTGTGTGTGTGTGTGTGTGTGTGTGTGTGTATGTGTTTGTGGTGCCCTGGTTAAGGATGGCATGTTACTTAATTTTCTCATGCTCAAACCCTGTACTTTGGTTACAGGAGAATTATCTACACCAACTACCACACAACTCAAAATATATGAGTTTCAGTGCATTTTCAAGGAATTGGGAGCTTCAAGGGAAGAGAAATTTACTGCTGCTCATGATGAATCTGGTATCAACATGCAACTGTTTTGTTTAGCAAATAGGGAATTTGAAAGCAGTGTTAATTAAAAAAATAAATTACATGCCATCTTTAAGGATGTTCTTCTTTAAGAACATCCTTTGCGTCTGTACGTGCAAAAACAGATTTACATCCCTGCATGGGCTGATGTACAGGGTCAGTATTATATATTCAAACTCTCTAAACTTTGAATCCTATATGTTCGACAACATATGATCGAAGTTTAAAAGTTTGAATATATAATAAATAAAAAATGTACCTTAACGGTGCAGACAGAGGGGCAAGTCCCCCTGCACCCCCCACACCCCTCCTACTTAAATATACCAAATCTGAGATCGCATTTCAGTGCAGAAAAGGGAAATTCTCCCATTCTGCACCGAATGACGCCATTACATTTCCCCTTCGAACGCTTGAAATTTCGATCATATGGTGTCGACCATATGCCATTTGAAATTTCAAGAGTTTGTGGTTCTAATAGGAACACGATGTACACACCTGCTGTTGCTTGCTTCTTATTTTCCATGCATGGAATTTATGCACAAGTTATGTTCCTCATGCTTCTTCTGTTTGGTGAATAAGCATGGCAAAACAAATATTCCATCAATATCTTATGTGTTCCTTCTCCCTGTTTCTTATGTCTGCAGAATAAAGCACAGACCTTCCATCTGTAAGGTGTACAATGTCCTGGTTAAGGATGTCAGGTAAGTTAATTTGTTAAGGCTCAAACCCTATACCTTGGTTACAGGAGACAACGGCCTGAATCCTCTAAACCAACTACTAGACTACTGAAAAAGTACGGTTTTTGATGCATTTTCAAGAAACTGAGTTCTATTGCATTTTCAAAGAATTGTGAGTTTCAGTGCATTTTCAAGGAGATGTGAGTTTCAATGGAAGAGACATTTACTGCTGTTCATGCTGTCTTTTTTCAATGTGCATTTTTTTTAACAAATGGTAATCACTGCTGGCACTAGAATTTAAAAGCATAACACAACAGGTGGCATACCTGCTTTTGATGTAGAAGGATATGAGTTCTACTCCCACACCACATAGCTGGATTGCTGATACTTTGTGGAAGGAGAGGGGTGCTGCAGTCCTGAGTGTGTCCTTCTTTGGATGAGAAGAACCTGTTGTTGGTTTGCCATCCATTCCCTATTGTGATATTACGAGCTTACCAGATCTCTTTGTTGTGGAATTATTCAAATGACTTTTACTTCTGTGGAGATTGTACATATTGACTGAGGTTGGTGCACTGAGTGACATTTGAGTGGCCTTTCATAGTTGATATGTTCTGAAATGGGCAGTTTGTCATTATTGGTTCATACAGCTTGTTTGACTGCTTACTGGAAAAATGTTCAAAACTACAAATTTAAAACACATTCTAACAAGTATTATACAAGAAATATAATTTAATACAATTAGGAAGGTGAATCAAGGAATATATGCAGGTATGCATGGTCCTAAAAATGTGTACAATGGGTCTATCATTTAAAACAAGTCGAAAGGTAAACCTAATCCACCACTAGCTAGATGCATTTTCTTTGAATGTAACTTTCAGTGCCATTTCAATGAATGTGAGTTTCAAGGGCAGAGACATTTATTGTTAAAGTTGTCTGTTTTCATTGAGAGACTGTATTGTTTTGTTTAGCAAATGTCTATCAGTGTTTGAGCTATTACATTTGAAATAAATGTTTTAAATTAAATCCACATATCTGTAATCATTGTAGAAGTAAATAAAAAAATAGTGTGTGCACTGACAGGTTTGAACAGCGTTTTATGGTAACTGAGAAGAAATAGCCAAGTGATGGGACACCGAAATGGCTGAGGGTTCTGGGGTGCTGCTGCCAGGGACGGCTGCTGTGTGTGTGTCCATGTGTGTGTGTGTGTGTGTGTGTGTGTGTGTGTGTGTGTGTGTGTGTGTGTGTGTGTGATCCCTTACTTTGCCTAGGGCTTCATTTATTCATGATCTGGCTCTGCTCCTGGACATGATGTTCTTCAGTGGTTTTATTTCTTTAAATGCTTAGGTTTTTATATTCCATGATGGGAATGGACCCCTTTCCTAGGTTAGGTTATAATTACAATGGCCAACCAAATTTTCAGGTGAAAAAAAAAAAAAGATCCCCTGACTGCCTCCAGAGGACAGCAATTAAGTAACTTTTCAGAAGTACTGGAAGGGTTTCCCTGACAAGAGACCTCTGAGCACTTGGTTCTGTGGATTTCCTCTACCGCTAGGTTTGTGCTTATTAAAGGACCCTCTTCTGTCTTGATGAGTCCTGTCTGAGAAAAAGTCAAAGGAAGGACATTATGACTTTCTGAACCACAGCTCTTTGCTACTTTTTTTATAGAGCAGGAACTTTGCATGGTTTCAAAGTGGACACTGACAACAGACAAAGACTTGCCTTCCTGCTTATTCCTCAGTAAAGTTTCTTCAATCCTTGGACAAAAAGTGATGATTCTTCAGAGGGTTATCAACGATGGGCACTTTAAAAGTGTCTACAAAATGTCTACAAATATCCCAAAACCATAGCCAGGCATGATTGTGTATACCAATACCACTGCCTACAGTTGAGTTTCCCCATTAGATACGGAATAAAGTTGCTCATGGACAGGTCGGTGATTGTAAGCATTGCAGATAGGTCAGCCTAGATCTGTTTTCTGTTTCCAGTGCAGGAGGCCTGTTCTGCTAGATACCTCTGGAAGCAAAACACATGAGTAACACAATTTAATGTTCTCAGGGAAAATATTCCTGAGACATATGCCTGCTTTTGGAAATCATCCATTGTCCTAAACTCCCTGTTAAGACAATCAACCATGGAGCCTCCTCTGAAAGATCCATTTTGCTGACCACTTGTGCCAAAACAGAATCAATTAGAGGGTCATTACCCCAACAGAGTCAGTTCTTGGAGGGACTTAAGAACCTATCAGGCTGGGTGGGACTGCCTATTCCATATCTAGTTCCTGACATGCCCACTTAGCTATCAGGTTAATAACACGATCTATAGAGGGGCCATCCTGGAATTATAGGTATCAATAATAAGCCTCAAACAACACTTCATCATCTAGTAAAAGGCTTCAGTGGGCTCCTCTGACACATCTTTTCAATAATTTCTTCATATGTGTAGTCTTCAAGGGGCAAGGGAGGATCCTTCCTCTTCCTTGAAGTCTGACTTTGGTGTTAGAAATTCCAAGGGGGACTCACTGTGTATCCTCTTGCTCTGACATTTCAAATTAACCTCACAAGAGTATTAATCTCAGGATCTAGAAGTGTTCTTGCAGCCTTGATGAATGGTGGATTTGAGGCTCTCTGAGATAGGCTGTCCTTTGGACTAAAGATGAGAGCTGAAAGTCTCTAACACACTGCTGTCTGAGGTGGGTGGGGAGGCTGAAACTGATGGAGCATCATCTTCTTGCATTGTTAATGGGGGGGGGGGGGTGATCCTCTAAAGGAACTTGAGTGCCAAAGCTGGATCTGATATCACTGAGAAGCCCCGGGTGGAACTGTCTTCATCACCAAGGAAGGAAAGGCAGAAGAAACCAATTAGTGCATCTGTGATGCCATGGGTCCAGTCAGATCTAAGACCAAGACTGGAGATGACCTGTCACATCCGATTGACCCAGAAATCACAAACAGATGAGAAAGGTTCACTGCCACCAGGGGTTTTGGAAAATCAGCTTAAGTGTTGAAAGCAGGGGTGCTGTCTACATCAAACTGTGAGAGTCTGGGATTGATTTTGTCTCTGTAACCACTGATTCCAAGATGGGAACCAGTGAAGGAGGACAGATATAGAAGTTTTTTGGCCTTCCCTATCCACTTTAACTTTTAAGAGGGAAGAGATGGCACTCATGTCTTTCATGGATGCCCTCATCATTTGATCGAAGGCTATGTTGACTATACCTGGTAGATCAAAGAAGTGATCAAAGGAGTGATACTAAGGGAGAGCTAGAACATAGAAACCTCAAGAAATGCCACTTCAAGGCCTAGCTGCAGCCTGAGGTGTTATTTATTGCCACTGTAATATGAATAACTACGGTCTTGGTATCAACAAGGACTGATGGATGCAAGAGTTACTGGGCCAGCCCTTTTTGCCTTTGATGTGGAATGGTATTCATTTATATCTGAGTTTTCATGAAAACCTCCATCATTTGATCTCAGTCTACATTAACTACTCTCCTGGCAGACCTGGTAGATGTAAGAGATAATACCGAGGGAGTGCAAAAACCTAAAGCTATCCTTCTTGAAAACAGTTTGCCCTCTGAGGCATCATTTCTTAGGGATCTATCATGAATGACTATGGACTGGTGTTGACAGCCATATACACTGATAGTCTAGAAAACAACCACTTGTTCAGAGCCAAAGCAAGAACAGTTTGAGTAAGCTTAGTTAATCTAGGCAGTGGAGAAAAGAGTGGAGAGTTGTCCGTATGCCATTTTCTTTTGTCATTATCTTGGCCTGATCTTTCACAATACTTTTTTCAATGAGAGGCAGAATCCTCAGGAGAATGTCCTGCTGTGGCAGAGAGGAGACACTTGAGAATTAACATGCGTCTTTCTTTTTTAATTTCTCCAAGTATTTTTGGTTTCTAATACTATGATGGGAATGGACCCCATTACTAAGTCAAAGTATTATAAAATTTCATGAAATTAGTATTGTTTTAATCATTGATATTAGCCAAAAAGTGCTCTTCGCAGTACCCACATGTGCCCACTATTGACTTCTTTAATTTATATGGAGTTACATGTATTGGTAACATATATAAGCAAGATTGTAAATAATTTTTTATAAGACTCATCACTCCTACTATTATTGGAACTGTCTATGTATCTTTCTTCCACACTGCCCTCACGTCTGCCTGCAAATCCTGGTATTTTATGACTTTGTGTCTCTCTGCATGTAGATCACTGTAGTCAATGGGTGTAAAAATTTCAATGATCAATGGTACTTTTGTCATCTTTTCATGGATTACTATATTTGTTTTTTTTGCATCTATTTTTCAAACTGCTGGTAATGGGTAACCCCATGTGATATAAACTGCATCATTTTCTGTAATGCTTTATGGCTCATGTTTCCAATTTTTTCAGCTACTTCAATAATATAATGTTTGTACAATCCCCAATGCAACAGTCTTGCCACATTATTATGTCTTTCAGGGTTTGCATTATTTTGTTGAAGTATCATAATATCGAATCCCATTTTGTTGATGCTGAAAATATCAAAGCCCACTTCATTGAAGCACCGGAGCTACAAAGATCTTCCCAGAGTAAGTAACCTGTTGTGCAAGACAGTTTACTTTGCTCTTTTTCCAATTGTAGTGCACTCTTGGAGTTGGTATATTTAGTTAGGGGGTATGGTGGGCACAGTCCCCCACACTGGAAGGTTTGAGAGGCATAGCCCCCCCACCTGGGTGGGTTAGGGATGCTGCGGTTTGGGTTTTCTTTTTTTTTGGTAAGTGGTTACTTACTCTGGGAAGAACTTCATAGTTCCAGTGCTTCGATGAAGTAGCCTTCAATATTTTCAGCACTGACAAAATGGGACTTCAATGAATTCCGGTAAACCTGTCTTTTAGTATACAGTCCATCTGCCTTTAGTATATCACAACCAGCAAAAAGATGTGCGATCATTTTCAATTCTGTTTTACAAACTCTATATTTGTCTTGTTTCTCCCACATGTTCAATCGGCTTTGTAAACCAATGTGTATGCTATCCACTATCTTGGGCCACCAATATTAACCTTTTGTCTTTTTTTTTTTTTAATTCACCTCCCATTAACCATTCCTGCATTTGATCTTGATCAACATGAGGTTGTTCCAAGAGTTTTCTGTACTTGCAACTATATTTATGATTTTTCACATTTTTTGCCTTCTCATCTAATCCTTTATCTTATATTATTTCTTTTGTTTTTTTGGCACATTCAGTTGCTGACTGATTTTTATCTATTTCTGGTTTGATTTTTATTCCCACTTTACAGCGATATGCTTCTGCTAAACTAAGCCATTTTAGACTTATTCTCCTCATGTTTTAAAACTTTCACTATGTTTGGGTCTTGTGAGGTCAACAGATATGTATGCAGTCCTGCGATTGCAGATCTATACAATATAATCAATTTTGAGGAACTCCATACCTCCTTCAGAAAGGGTAATATATAGTCCTGGTATACACTGATTTTTATAAATCAATTGATAAGTATGAAGCATCCTTCTTGTCCCACCAATCCAATATCTTTTGGGACCAGTCAATCACTCCAAAACTGTAAGTTAGAACAGGAAGAGCAAATTGGTTTATAGCTTGGACATTGTTCTTAGATGTCAGAGCTCTTCTAAAATATTCCTAAGTTTTATTTGCATCTGTTCATGTTTTGTTGTTGATCCTTCATCAGTTCCCATATATTTATATACTCCCTCAAGTTGTTTTATATCACATTTCTGTCTCAGGCTGATTTTTTCTTGGTGTTGAGCTTTCCTGCTTTAAAAGTTGCTTTTGTACATTTAACAAGACCAAATGACATTCTTAAATCATCTGAAAAAGTTTTGACCACTTGTAGTTGTGCTTTCAGTTCCTCATATGATGAACTATACAAATTTAAATCATCCAGAAAAAGAAGATGAGATGTCCTTACACTGTGTAGTTTTCTGGGAGCCAAATTGTAGCCATAACTTAATTTAAGTACACAGCTTAACAGGTTAAGGACAAGACAAAAAAGCAGCAGTGACAAAAAGTCACCCTGGAATATCCCCCTTTGAATTTTTATCCCTGGAATAATAATTTGTCCTTTATCATGGCTTAACTGCAAAGTGGATTGTCACTGTTTCATGGTCGCTGTAATGTAATTGATCAGTATAAGATGTATCTTATACAGTTTTAAGCACTCTTTTATCTGTGAACATGGAATACTGTCAAATGCTTTTTTTTGTAGTCTACCCATGTCATACTTAGATTCTTCACCTTTTCACAATTTTCCATTAGGACTTTATTTACAAAAAATGATCCTTTTTTTCCATATGGCTTTCTTTCATCACCCCTTTGTTCTATTACCATGACTGAGATTTCTTCGGAATGACTATAAACTCTGTCAGCATCAATTCCAGTGAATCATTTATATGTTGACAGAAGGCAAGTTATTAGTCTATCGTTTTTAGGATAGCTTGTAAGTTCTCTCTTAAGTAGGAGCATTGTTTTTCCTGTTGTTAACCAGATTGGTGTCTGTTCAGGGTGCACATACAAATAGTTCGTACTCATGGTTAAATCTTCATGTAAAGATGTTAATACTTTTAGCCAGAGGCTAGATACTGCATCTGGCCTGGGGTTTTGTTTCAGTCTCTCTGGCCGTTACTTCACCCCATTTCATATCCTGTACATTTGAACTTCTTATTCTTTCTTTTACTTGTACTATCCATTCAATAACTTTGCTACATTCCACAGGATCTTCATAGATATTTCTCCAAAATGTTATCTATTTCTTCTTTTTTTGGTGGTGCTTCAATACCTTTTGCATTGCATCCCAAACTGTTTGGGGTCATCAATAAATTGCTTATTTTGTACTTTTCCTTTGTATTTATCTGCATATCTTGTACATTTTTCTGCCTGTGCTGATATTTTAATTTTTTTATTTGCAATAGTGCAATACAGATCCTGATCTCTTCTGATACTGTGCATTGCTTTTATCATGTCTATCTTTCTGAGTATTTTATTGATCTGCTCCTTCTTCTATACTATTCTAAGAGTGACTCTTCTTGTCTTAATTTCTTTACAGTTTTCCTATTCGATAATGACATGATGGCATTTTATTTCTCCCCTTCCTTTCCCTTACTGCCCTGTGTTTTTGGGGTAAGACTTTATCTGTTATTAATTTCATTTCATAGTAATATATCCTATTTACTTTTGTTATATCGCATGAATATCTATGAACACTCTTAATTACTATGTTAATTTGTTTGATCAAACTTCTAACTTCTTGGGTTTTACTGACTTTCTGTAATCTATTTCTTTCATTGATCTTAATATGTTTGTTCACCTCTATTAAATCAAGCAACTCTTCTCTTAGATCATTCTCTTCTAAACTGAGGACACATTCTTTGTTCTCTATTTCCTGCTGGCATTCTACAGAACGTTCCAGAGCATTTTCCTGTACCAAATTCTCTTCAGTTTCATTCTGGCTCATCCGTTGCTCTTTTTTATGGGAACTCACTGGCCTATCACTCCACAGCACTGACTGGGTCAGAGTTGCCATAGTGTCTTGTTCCTTCCCCGGTTGTGCAACTCCAGCTGAACTTTTGTATTGTGTTCCTATGGAAAGCTCCAAAGTATCTTCCTATGGCAACTGATCAGATGTTTCCAACTCCACTAGTTTCTCCTTAAGGTGGGGATGCATTGCTCTATCCTGCTGTGATGTTATCAGTGGTAGATTTTTTTACACAAAATCTTCACATCAGCTTAAAAACCTCAACTTTGGCTGGCAAAGAACTTGCTGTATTCAACTGGACGTATAAGAGAATTTAAGTACCTTTATCTGCACTTTTTTTCAAAAAAATACAGTATTTAAATTGATTTTGACTGTGTTGCAGGAATATTAACTGAACTGGAAGTTAGTGTTTGCTGAATTTTGTTATTTGCTAGTAATTACAGGTGTGGGGGTAGCCACATTCTTTGATTTCCTGTCCTTGCCTATTTAAGTGGTACAGTGTGAAATATTTTCTGCTTAAAAACCTCAGCTTTGGCCGGCTAAGAACTTGCTGTATTCAACTGGACGTATAAGAGAATTTAAGTACCTTTATCTGCACTTTTTTTCAAAAAAAATACAGTATTTAAATTGATTTTGACTGTGTTGCAGGAATATTAACTGAATTGGAAGTTAGTCAGTGTTTGCTGAATTTTGTTATTTGCTAGTAATTACAGGTGTGGGGGTAGCCACATTCTTTGATTTCCTGTCCTTGCCTATTTAAGTGGTACAGTGTGAAATATTTTCTGCTTAAAAACCTCAGCTTTGGCTGGCAAAGAACTTGCTGTATTCAACTGGACGTATAAGAGAATTTAAGTACCTTCATCTGCACTTTTTTTTCAAAAAAATACAGTATTTACATTGATTTTGACTGTGTTGCAGGAATATTAACTGAATTGGAAGTTTTGACTCTGCTCTTCAGTTAGTCCCACCCATCCTCCCTGTTTTTGTTTTGGTGTTAATCTTAGTGGCCTTGAAACTGCCCGTTCCTCTTGTAAATTTGTGTTTGGATACTCCTTCTGGGCCTATCTCATTTGCTCACTCAACTGAGTGCAGTGAGATCATATTCTGATTTCAGGCACTCCTACTGTGTTCAAAGAGAGCATCTGGGAAACAGAAAAAAAAAATTTAAGCTTGTTTCCTGCCTTTCCTGTTAAGTGGTATAGACTATTTGTAGGCTTCTGAGCCCCCAAGCCCTTCTGTGTTGGAGGGAAGCCTTCTAGCTTAGTTTTTTTTTCTTATAACAAGCCAGTTTTCTAGTTTCAGCACTCAAATCTGTTTCTTTGATCTCAGCACTTGTTCAGAAAAAAAAATGAATCTGCTTTTACTGTACTTGTGTTTCTACCTACTTTATTTTACTTTTGCATCATCTTAAAAGTAGTCAATTGTATTTATTACTGCTTGGTGTAACTCATTCAAAGCCTTTTGGTTTAAACACTTGGGCTTCGGACCAGTTGTTTTGCACTGAGAGGGTTTGTGGTCTGCACTGTAGTGGCAGAACAGGTAGCTTACATCCTTCTAGGTTGGGAACTGCTGATTGAGGGCTCAGTGTCTGTTATTCTAAAAGTGTATTAATTCCAGTTTAAGCACTTGGGCTTTCAGGCCAGTTATTTTACATTAAGAAGGTTCGTGGTCTGCACTCTTGTGGGAGGAGAGGCTGGACTCTGCCCCTCTCAGCTGGGAATTTCTGGTTAAAGGCTTATAGTGCATGCATATCTGATCTGCTTCTTACTGAAGTTGGTGCGCCTTGTTTGCTGTGGCATAGACTGGATTCGGGCCTGCTGGATCTAGTTTTGTTTGTGTAACTTGAGCACTAATCTAGGCATTCTCTAACGAATTCAATTGTATTTATTACTGTTTGGTAGTAACTTGATTAAAGTGTAGCTGTCATTCTAAGTCTTTTGGATTAAGCACTTGGGCTTCAGACCAGTTGTTTTACATTAGGAAGGTTTGTGGCATGCACTGTGGTGGCAGGACAGGTAGCTTTCATCCTTCTAAGTTGGGAACTGCTGGCATGCACTGTGGTGGCAGGACAGGTAGCTTTCATCCTTCTAAGTTAGGAACTGCTGATTGAGAGCCCAGTGTCTGTTATTCTTAAAGTGTATTAGCTCTGGTTTAAGCACTTGGGCTTCAGGCCAGTTATTTTACATTAAGAAGGTTCGTGGTCTGCACTCTTGTGGGAGAAGAGGCTGGACTCTGCCCTTCTGAGCTGGGAATTTCTGGTTAAAGGTTTATAGTGCCTAAATATTTGAACTGTATCTTACTGAAATTGGTACACCTTGTCTGCTGTAGCATAGACTAGATCCAGGCCTGCTGAATCTAGCTTTGTTTATATGCTTGTTGTTTGTTTGCTTGTTATTTCCCTGGAACACTAATTCCACCTAATACGCGGCTTCTCAGCGCTTCTGTGGATCACTAGTCATATCTGCATTGCTTACTGTACTTATTTCCTTGTTTCACTTGAAAGAAAGTTACTGTTTGTCGTTTTTGTATTTAAGTTACCTGTAACACATTGCACTTAAGTTACCTGGCACTTGCTCACTAAAGCAATTATATAAGTCGGCACTAAAAATTAAAAGCTCTACACCCTCACTCCCCACTGGCCCTTGTTTTCAATTATTAAGGAATTCCCAATATTATTCTAGCATGTCCAAAGGTCAGTTGTCAATCTCCTCTCCGGTCCAGCTGGTGAATTTGGGAATCTTGAGGCAATGTTATAACTGCCTCATGTACACAGACAACCCTCTCCTCCTCCCAACAAATTCCAACACATGTGAGAGATGCAACCATATAGCCAAACTGGAGGCTAAGCTCTCTCAATTCAGTACTGGCATAACCAGTCAGGAGGAGAAGGAAACCACACTCACTACAATTGAAGTCTCATATAGACCTACCACGACAGCAAACCAAACACATAATCACACAAAAACATACTCGGAGGCTCTAAATAAAGATCTGCCTAAGCAGCAGAGACCTCCAAAGCAGACACCCAAGCAACCGCTACCCCAAAACAAAACACGTGCAACACATATCTCACAAAGCCAGTGTGCCGAACAGTCACAGCCCTTAAGACTAAACAACACACCTGATACACTTGTAATAGGTGACTCTATTGTCAGGCACACTGACGTCCCGCTCACCAGCTGAACAAGGAGAGGGTCACGGTGAGCAGCCTGTTGGGCGCTAGGATCCACCACATAACACAAGCACTCAGGTCACTCCAAGGCAAGTACACATATGACTCAGTCATTTTCCATGCTGGTGTGAATGACCTGAGACGTACCTCCCTGGACTACATGAAAAGAGACATAAAGGAGCTCTCTGAGCATGTAGCCCAGGCCAGTATGCCCTGACCTTGAGTAGCATCTTACCCTCACCAAGAATGATGCCACAATATGAAGGCAAGATGATCAATTTCAACAATTGGCTTAAGTACTGGTGTCATTCAAAGGGGATCCAATGCCTGTCAGCTTGGGATGATATGCTCGACAAGCCACGATGCTTCACTAGGGACGGCTTGCACCTGTCACCCCTGGGCTTTCGGATATTGGCAAAGGCTCTTGCTACCCCCATAGTGCCTTTTTTAGGCAAGGCTCAAAACAAAAGACAAACCCACCTCCATAGGTATCACAAGGGATAAGAAACTAAGAGTAATGCTACTCAACGCCAGAAGTCTAAACCTCAAGATGCACGCACTCGAAACTCTCCTTAGCATGGAGAACATCGATATCTGTGCAGTAACAGAAACCTGGTTCAGGGCTTCTGAGAGCACCCCAGCACTACCAGGTTATACCTCATACCATGCTTTTCAGCCCCAAAACTTGGACCGAACCACAAAAGGAGGGGGAGTATCGATATTCATCAAAGATACCCACACCTCCAGGTTGGTGGCAAAGCACGAAGCATCAGAGACTATCCATGTGCAACTAACAGTGTGTAAAACTGCCTTCCAGTTTATAGCCTGCTACAGACCACCCTGCCAAACCCAGGAACCCCACTCAGCCTTCCTGAGAACACTGGAAAATATGAAGGTCTCTCCAAACACCATTATATTAGGTGACTTCAACTACCCAAACATAGACTGGGAGCATTACTCTAGCTCCAACACCCTAGCCCAAAGGTTCCTAGAATTTATAAACTCAAATGCTATGGAACAACTTGTTACCACTCCCACAAGAGGAGAAAACATACTGGACCTGATCATCACCAACATGGGGACTCTATGCTCCAGACCAGAAGTGTATCCCTCACTGGTAAGATCAGACCATAAACTAATCTCACTGGATATTCACATCCCGACCCCACCCCCTGCCCAGAAAACCACAGTGAAAAACTTCTCTAAAGCAAATTTCACACTCCTCAAAACTGAGGGGGAATCCTTCAAAGCCCCCTGGCCTGTGGAAAATATGGCCCAGACCGCAGAATCCTTTATAAACGCATTCTATGAACACCTTCAGGAATGCATGGATCATGCGATCCCAAATAAAACCAACACCCAATCCTCCAAAGGCAGACATCCTGTCTGGTGGACCTCAGCCATAAACAAACTATACAATAGAAGGAGGAAGCTAGTAAATGATAGAGCAA
This sequence comes from Protopterus annectens, assembly GCF_019279795.1. Taxonomy (NCBI): domain Eukaryota; kingdom Metazoa; phylum Chordata; order Ceratodontiformes; family Protopteridae; genus Protopterus; species Protopterus annectens. The sequence goes on along the minus strand of NC_056726.1, from coordinate 564,216,369 downwards.
AATCCCAAAAAGGGAAGGCATCACTGATCAGTATTAGCAAAAAACTACGGGCACTCATAAAATTGTCTAAGGCCAGCTTCGAGAGAAAAATTGCACAGGACACTAAGGATAATCGCAAGGATTTCTTTAGTTATGTTAGGAACCTGGGTGGTAATTCCCAGATATGCTCAGAATTAGTCCAAAATGACAAGAAATACACTGAACCCACAGACATTGCCGACATCCTAGCTGACAGGTTCAGCGCAAACTTCTTCCCCCCTCCCCACCAAAAGGGCAAATATCTATCCCAGCAGAGTGCTGCCCCCCTGACATTTCAGATGCTCAGGTAAGAGCCGCCCTCTCCAAAGCAAGAAACACAGCATCAATGGGACCAGACGGTGTCCCGGGCTGCGTCCTACATGAACTCCAAGAAGAGCTAAACCCAAACATAAAATTACTGTTCAATCTCAGCCTTACTACAGGATATGTGCCCAAAGAGTGGCATACAGCAACAGTGGTCCCTCTCCATAAAGGTGGTGCCTCAACGGATCCTGGAAACTATCGCCCCATAAGCCTGACTAGCTTGGTCTGCAAAGCTATGGAAAGGATCATCATGGACCTCATAAATAAAGATATTGGGGGCCTACAGACACTGGATCCTACCCAGTTTGGCTTTGTTAAGGGCAGATCCTGTCTCTTAAACCTGGTTGATTTCTTTGAAACAGTCACCAAGGCTATTGATGAGGGGATGGTGGTCCACACAGCCTACCTGGACCTCGCAAAAGCCTTCGATACAATAGCCCACTCAGGCATTATAGATAAGCTCACCAGCTTAAATATAAACCCCTGTGTCACTAGATGGATTGCAAACTGGCTCAAGAACAGAACCCACATGGTTAGAATTGCTGGAGCCATGTCAGACTCCAAACCAGTTACAAGTGGTGTCCCACAAGGCTCAGTCCTGGGACCTCTCTTGTTCGGTATATATTCCTCGGAGGTACAGGCCAACACGGAAGGACTGTGGCTGACCAAGTTCGCAGATGACTGCAAACTGAGTGCCATAATTGACTCTCCAGCCGACACAAACATCCTCCAAAAGGGCCTCATAGAAACAGACAACTGGTGCCAGAGCCATGGCCTCAAGCTAAATGCCAAAAAGTGTATAGTCATCCCCTCTGGCAAAAAGGAAGTGCCCACAAATTACCACATAGGTGGTAATCCATTAAGTACAGAAGAAGTAATTAGGGACCTGGGGACCCAAGTTGATAGCAATCTCTCATTTGACAACCACGTAGCCAAAGTGGTTAGAAAAACATTTTATATAGCCCACCTAATCATGAAGGGATTCACATCTAGGTCAGGGGAGGTCATCGTGCCTCTTTACTCATCCCTCATCAGGCCCATAATTGAGTACAATGCCCCTTTTGGGGTGTACCTTACCAGACACCTGCAGCAACTGGAAAGACCCCAAAAGTACCTCACCAAGAGAATCAAAGGGCTCAAACAGATGCCATATGCTGCCCAGTTAAAGAAACTCCAGCTCTACTCAGTGGCATACCGCCTGTTCAGAGGCGATCTGTGCCTGATGTATAAAGCCATGTCCAACCCGGAATTAATGGACATGCTGCACCTCAGAAAATCCAAATCCCATTGAGCTACGCGCTTGAGAGACTTGAACCTCAGCACTGAAATAAATAGGACATGCCGGAGGGACAGATTCATAACCCAGAGGCTCCCTTCACTCTGGAATAAAATCCCAGTCCAGGTTAGGCAGAGTCCCTCATTGACTCTCTTCAAGAGGAATCTTGATGAGTGGATGGGAGATCATAGGTTTACCCCGGGTATCACTTCTGTGTCACTGTTAGACAGAGGCACAGTATACTAACCTCGAAAAAGGGCATAGCAAAATAAATTTAAAATGGGTGGCGAAAGCCAAACACATTCTGGCTAGGCTTATAAATGCCCTAGGGCAGATAGCCTAGTATGAACCTACGAATCTATGAAGAGGTAATCCATAATCACATTTTCTATTTCTTTAACTTGTCCATTACTAATGCTTTATTTTACTTTTCCTTTGTTTTCTTATTTTTAGTAATGTAAAATTTCCCATATATGCAGATGCTTTTGACTGTATTTCTATTCAAATATCTTTGGTGCTGCTCTTTTTGCATTGATTAGTTTTGCTTTTTGCTTTGCATAAATATTGCACCATATTAAATCTCTTTTTCTTTCCAATGTCCATATTTCTTCTTCAGATGTCTCCTGCTCCTGTCTCTCCTTACTTGGGGGACTCATTGTTCCATAATGCTGTGATATTCAACTTTCTACATTAAATCCTTCACTTTGCAGATATTCCATAACTTCAGCTTCTATTTTTAACTTATACTTTACTAATCTTCTGCTCTGCATTCTCTTTTTTGTTCAAAGGTTCATAGGTTCATAGGTAGCTACTAGGCTACTTGCCCGAGGGCATTTATAAGCCTAGCCAGAGTGTGTCAGCTTTCGCCGCACCATTCTGATCTTATTATTTGTATTATGACATTTTTCATGTTTGCATGCCTTTGCCTGTATTTCTCGTTGAATATTTTGAGGCTGCTTTTTTGTATTGATTAATTTAGTTTTCTTCTATACATAAATATTATACTATACCAGATCCGTCTTTCTTTCTCATGTCCATATTTCTTTTTTGTATCTTTCAAAAAATCTCTAGATTTTGTTCTTTATATTTTCACACTTCCTTAGTCACTTCTTTTTTTCTAAATGGCCCAAGGATTCTTAGTCTGTATAATGTTTTTCATAAATCTGTTGTATTAATGAACACAATTTTTTATTTGAAGATTCTGACAATTTTTGTTGTGCAAGTGTTGTTCTTTCTTTAAATTTCTCTCAATCTTTTTGTATATTTTCTGTTGTGAAATTCTGGGCTTCTTGCATAATAGTAACAATGCATAATTTCTTTCTTATCATCAGTAGTCAAGTCTATGATCTTTAGGGCTCCCTTTTGGCCTATCAGTTTTTGTGGACTACTACTTTCTTGGGGGGGGGCATCCTCCACCTGAGCTTGGTCTAGCCCCATTGTAAGAATGTTTCCGTGTTTTGAAGATTTTACACTGTCATGTTTTCTAGTACTGGCACCAGTGTGCCTACCAGGATTGGGCACTTTTTATCCTAGTGCACTCAGCTATCTTTTTTATTTTTTTATCTACTTCTGTCCATGATATATAATCCATGACAGTCTCCAGCAACTCCAGGGAACCCAATAAACGCAGTCTCACAATGTAATTCCACTCAGTTTTATTCAACAAAAAACAGGATTGAGTGCTTTCATTTCCCTCTAGGAAACTTCATCAGAATCACAATACCACTAATAGTGATGGTTTAAATAACAGTAAAAGTCCTCCCATTGGTTGAAAAACTCAATACCAATCAATTAAAGGTACTCAAAATATAACATATGGTTCAAGTTCCAAAACTGATACAAAATAAATACAAGAAAAGTATAAAACACAGATACAAAATTCCTATGTATATATGTTAGATATAAATAGAAAAATATATATGAATGTAAGTATAAAAAATTATACATGTATGTAAGTTTAAAAAGTATAAAAAAGTGTAAAAAAAGTGTGCATCTACATACATCTGTGATATTGTATAATATAGTCAAAAGTCATGGCCTGACAAAAAACTAGTTCATGTCCCATAGATCTCTTACATGATACATAACTTGAAAGTAGTGTGTACTCTACTTTATTCCACCGTATTTCAACTTATTTGCTCTAAGTTTCAATGCTGGAGTCAATGATATATGGTCATTTAATCCAGGAAATGTGGCTGCATCCAACCGTAGCTGCCATATAAGTTCTCTAAACCCCAGTCTACTTTCCCAGTCACCCCCCTACCATCCTTTGGAACCATCTCTAGCATCCAAAATTTAAAATCAGCCCAATCACTGGGGATACACAAGCCAGTGCATTTCTTTGTGCCAGTCCCAAGCCTGGATAAATGGGGAGGGTTACGTCAGGAAGGGCACCCGGCGTAAAACTTGGTCAAATTATTCATGCAGACACCAGTAAATATTTACATACCAGATCGGTCAAGGCCTGGGTTAACAACGACCACCACCAGTACTGTTAGCCAACAGGGTGCTGGTGGAAATTGTGTACTGTTGGCTGAAGGAGGAGAGGAGGTGGAAGGCATAGATGAAGGCAGGAAGAGAGGAGAACGGCTAGGACTGTGGTAGTGAGGGTCGGAACTTTGAATGTTGGCAGTATGACTGGTATAGGGAGATAGCTAGCCGATATGATGGACAAAAGGAAGGTTGGTATATTGTGTGTGCAAGAGACCAGATGGAAGGGGAGTAAGGCTAGGTGTATCAGAGGTATGTTCAAATTGTTTTATCATGGTGTGGATGGGAGAAGAAATGGCGTAGGAGTTATCCTGAAGGAACAGTATGCTAAGAGTATTTTGGAGGTGAAAAGAGAGTTGGATAGAGTGATGTTTATGAAGCTGGAAATTGATGGTGTAATGATGAATGCTGTTAGTGCATATGCTCCACAAATTGGGTGTGCGATGGACGAGAAAAAAAAATTTTGGAGTGAGTTGGATGAAGCCGTGCTGACTGTACCCAAGGGAGGGAGAGTGGTGATTGGAGCAAATTTCAATGGGCATGTTGGTGAAGGGAACAGAGGGGATGCGGAAGTGATGGGTAGGTATGGTGTTAAACAAAGGAATGCAGAAGATCAGATGGTAGTGGATTTTGAGAAAAGGATGGACATGGCTGTGGTGAATACATATTTTAGCAAGAGGGAGGAGCATAGGGTGACATACAAGAGTGAAGGAAGATTTACACAGGTGGATTATATCTTATGTAGGAGGGCCAGTTTGAAGGAGATTGGAGACTGTAAAGTGGTGACCGGGGAAAGTGTAGTTAGACAGAATAGGATGGTTGTTTGTAAGATGACTTTGGTGATCAAGAGGAGGAGGAGGAGTGTGAGGGCAGCATCAAGGATCAAATGGCGGAAACTGAAAAAGGGTAATTGTGAGGTGGAGTTCAGGGAAGAGTTAAGACAGGCACTGGGTGGCAGTGAAGAGTTACCAAATAGCTGGATAACTACAGCAGAGCTAGTAAGGGGGATGGCTAGAAAGGTGCTTTGTATGACATTTGGACAGAGGAAGGATGACAAGGAGACATGGTGGTGGAATGAGGAAGTACAGGAGAGTATACAGAGAAAGAGGTTGGCAAAGAAGGAGTGGGATTGTCAGAGAGATGAAGAAAGTAGACAGGAGTATAAGGAAATGAGGTGCATGGCAAAGAGAGAGGTGGTGAAGGCTAAGGATAAGGCATATGAAGAGTTGTATGAAAGGTTGGACACTAAGGAGAGAGAAAAGGACCTGTACCGATTGGCTAGACAGAGGGACTGAGCTAGGAAAGATGTGCAACAGGTAAAGGTGATAAAGAATAATGAGGGAAACATACTTACAAGTGAGGAAAGTGTGTTGAGCAGATGGAAAGAGTACTTTGAGGGGTTGATGAATGAAGAGAATGAGAGGGAGAGAAGTTTGGATGACGTGGGGATATTGAATCATGAAGTGCAATGGATTAGCAAGGAGGAAGTAAGGATAACTATGAAGAGGATGAAGAATGGAAAGGTTGTTGGTCCAGATGGCATACCTGTGGAAGCATGGAGGTGTTTAGGTGAAATGGCAGTGGTGTTTTTAATGAGATTGTTTAATGAAATTTTGGAAAGTGAGAGGATGCCTGAGGAATGGAGAAAAAGTGTTTTGGTACCAATTTTTAAGAATAAGGGTGATGTGCAGAGCTGTAGTAACTACAGTGGGATTAAACTGATCAGTCACAGCATGAAGTTATGGGAAAGAGTAGTGGATGCTAGGTTAAGAAGGGACGTGATGATTAGTGATCAGCAGTATGGTTTCATGCCAGGAAAGAGCACTACAGATGCGATGTTTGCTCTGAGAATGTTGATGGAGAAGTACAGAGAAGGTCAGAAGGAGTTGCATTGTGTTTTGTAGACTTAGAGAAAGCATATGACAGGGTGCCTAGAGAGGAGTTGTGGTACTGTATGAGGAAGTCGGGAGTGTCAGAGAAGTATGTAAGAGTGGTACAGGATATGTACGAGGGTAGTGTAACAGTGGTGAAGTCTGCGGTGGGCATGATGGATCCGTTTAAGGTGGAGGTGGGATTACATCAAGGATCAGCTCTGATCCACAGACGAGATCAGACAGGAGTCCCCGTGGACAATGATGTTTGCAGATGACATTGTGATCTGCAGTGAGAGTAGAGAACAGGTGGAGGAGACCCTGGAGAGGTAGAGATATGCTCTAGAGAGAAGAGGAATGAAGGTCAGCAGGACTAAGACAGAATATATGTGTGTGAATGAGAGGGAGGATAGAGGAATGGTGAGGATGCAAGGAGTAGAGATGGGGAAGGTGGATGAGTTTAAATACTTGGGATCAATAGTTCAGAGTAATGGCGAGTGTGGAAGAGAGGTGAAGACAAAAGTACAGGCAGGATGGAGTGCGTGGAGAAGAGTGTCAGGAGTGATTTGTGACAGACGAGTACCAGTAAGAGTGAAAGGGAAGGTCTACAAGAGGGTAGTGAGACGAACTATGTTATGTGGGTTGGAGACAGTGGCATTGACAAAAAGGCAGGAGTTAGAGTTGGATGTGGTAGAGTTAAAGATGTTAAGATTTGCACTGGGTGTAACGAGGGTGGACAGGATTAGGAATAAGTATATTAGAGGGTCAGCAAAGGTTGGAAGGTTTGGACACAAAGCCAGAGAGACAAGATTATGTTGGTTTGGACGTGTGCTGAGGAGGGATGCTGAGTATATTTGGAAAAAGATGTTAAGGATGAAGCTACCAGGTAACAGGAAAAGAGGAAGGCCTAAGATAGGTTTATGGATGTGGTAAGAGAGGACATGCAGATGGTTGGAGTGACAGAGCAAGATGCAGAGGACAGGAAGAAATGAAAACAGATGATCCGCTGTGGCGACCCCTAATGGGAACAGCTGAAAGATGATGATGATGATTCCTACATTGTAAAACATGTCTGAATAGTGCATTGGTCTCTTTTTTCCAAATAATATCATATGTGTGTTCATATATCCTTTGTCTCAAATTTCGTTCCATTTTGCCAACATAATATTCCCAACAGGTGGTACAGTAAGCAAGGTATACAATTCCTCTGTTAAAACAGGTAAAGTGACCAGTGGCCTTTAATGTAAAGGGTATTGTGAAAAGCAACAAGTTACCCTTATTGGCAATAAAGGCACATTGGGAACACCACCCACACCCAAAAGTTTCCTTGATGTGATCCATCTTAACTTCCAATCTTTGCCCACTTTTCTCAAACATGTCCTTAAGATTGTAATTCCTTCTAAAACTGTATGTTAATTTTTTATTAAATATATCTAACTTGTTGGGCATTCTCCTAAACATTTCCCACACATTGTTAATAGTCTTTTTTATCCAACAAGTGTCTGGGTTGTAAGTAATAACTAAATAAGGTGTTTGTCTGATTTGTGAATTTGATAGGGTTTATATCCCTAATTCACAACTAGAATTTTAATTTGAATTAGTAATGGTAGTTCCCATCCTGCAATTTGGTCAGGATAGCCAGGATGACCTCAGAGCAGACAGATTCATTCAATGAATTGGAATATGTGCACCAACTTCTTTCAGAACGAGGCTACCCTGACAATATTATTAATCCTTTGAAAGAGGAGGTTATGACAGGTTGGGGAACTAAATATGTTCCTCTTTTAAAAAGGTCTTACACTAATTGCAGGATGGGAACTACCATTACTAATTCAAATTCAAATTCTAATTCTTTTTGTTGCACCCAAATGACAAAACTTTTCCATTTGCTTTTGTAAAGTGTGTTAGTGGAAACTTTGTGGGATGATAAAAGAATGTGACGGACAGGGGAGGAGAGCATGGGCTTTCTCTATTAATCAATGGAACTGGAGGAAACCATGAGATCAACCTTAGGCCTGGAATGTCTGGGTGAATTATATCTGTCAGATGAGACAGTAGGTCTGGAGTTGGATCCAGAGTCCATGGAGGGTGAAGAAGATGAGGACAAAGAAAGAGAAATCAAATCTGAAGATGCCAATAAGTGGCAATGAGGATTGCTGTGCTCTTTAATTGAGATGCTTTCTGAAGAAATCTGTGAATTAGGGGTAACTGGGGATAGGCATAAATGAGACCAGTGGTCCAATCATGAAGAAAAGCATCTTTTGGTGACTCCCTTGGTGGGGCGATGAGCACAAAGAACCCACTGCACTTGCTGTTGAGAGGAGATGTGAAGAGGTTGTAGCACAGTTTGCCCCATCAATGGAATATCTTCTCCAGCACCTTCATGTTGAGAGACCACTTGTGAGGCATCAGAATACACCTGCCCAACTTGTCTGCAACCAGGTTGGTTTTCCCTGAATGTTCATTGCTATCAGAAATCAATTGGATGAGATCACCAACTGCCACACTCTCACTGCTTCTTGACAAATGGGGTAATATTTAGTTCCCTCTTGTTTGTTGATGTACCAGACTAATGACATATTGTCTAATTGAATAGCAATTGTCCTGGTGGGGAGAGTGTGTTGAAAGGCCTGCAATGCTAGGAGGATGGCTCTCATCCCCAGGATATTTATATGCATGTTGGCCTCTTCTGGAAGGCTCATGCCTTGGACTGTCCTTCCCAAGACGTGCCCTCCACCTGATCTGGGATGCATCAGTGGACACTATAGCTTTGGGTTGGGAGAGAACAAAGGGATGACCTTCTAGTACTTGGGAGGAGTTTATCCACCACAGGAGATCCTTTTTGCAAGCTTGAGCTATTTTGATCTGACTGGACAATGGCTGATGAAAACTGGACCATTGAGTTGTGAGTGTACACTGAAGAATTCTCATATGGTATCTTGCCAACGGTATCAGAATGATTGTCACTGACATTGAACCCAAAGCTTGGAGGATCAGTCAAGCTGAGAGAAGAATGTTAAATGAACTTTTTGACTTGATACTGAATAGATTGAATCATGGCTCAAGGAAGACACGCTGTTTGAGTGACTGTATTAAGTGATGCACCTATGAATTCCAGAAATTGTGTTGGTTCTACATGAGATTTCTTGTGTTTAATAGAAATTCCCAGGCAGAAGCACAACTGGAGTACATAATCTTGGGCTAGCATGAAATGATGACTGGTCAGAGTGGTAATGAGCCAGTTGTCCAGATATGGAAACACCCAGAATCCTTGCAGCCTCAAGTGAGCTATCACTACTGCCATACACTTAGTGAAAATGCTGTGTGCTGTGGTGAGACCAAAGGGCAGAGCTATGAATTGGTAATGACTGGCTCCTAGCTGGAAGTGTAGATATCTCCTGGATTACCTGTTCATATTGATGTGAGAGTATGCCTCCTGAAGATCTATGGAGTACATCCAATTGTCCTTGTGTATAAAAGGTAGAATGGACTGAACAGTGACCATCTGGAACTTTGTATAGTGAAATGACTGATTCAGGTTGCTGAAATCTAAAATTGGTCTCCAGTACCCTGTTTTCTTTTGCACTAAAAATAATCTTGACTAAGTTCTGGACTCTTTCTGGTCTGGGGGGACTTCTTGGATGACCCTTTTTATAGCAACTTGTTTATTTCTAATGTTGCTAGTTCCCTCTTACTGCATGGAGCATCAAGGATTTTCTTTGAAATCAATGGAGGTGGATGGAAAAAATGTTATTATATAACCTTTGGATAATATGCTACACATCCATGAATCTTTTGTAATTTCTAACCAGGAACTCTGCTGCAGAGATAAAAGACCCCTGACCACCTACATCAATGGAAAGTTGGGCCCCCTTTTAGGAGTGCTGATAGGAGCTGCCAATGGAAGCTTCTCTAGATCCTTGGTTTTGTGCACCTCTTCTGCCTCAGGGATGGCATTTTCCATTAGAGTTCCCCCCTCTGTCCCTGGGGGAACTGTCTCCATATGGATCTTGGAAAGGACCTTATGATTTCCTGAACCACATTTTTTGACCATCTCATTGATTCCCTAGAAAAGATTTGTTGAGGAGTGGAAAACTGAACCCTTCACAGTAAACAGAGTTTTACCTTCCTACTAACACCTAGGGAGCATGTCTTTCACTTTGAGCCAAATAAGTGGGGGTGGACAAAGGAACCTTGTTCCGCCTAGTTCCTTCTTCATGGCTGCCACTACAACCATGACAACAACTGGTAGTCCCTTGCACCAAAAGGTTCTGCCATTAAGTGGTGCTAGGATCCTATCTGGTCTGTTGGGGATAGGTTCAACAGTATCAGGTTCCTTCCATGTCCATCGAGAGACCAAATCAATGGTGGTGGGCCAGCTCCAACAGCCTCCAGGAACTTTTTTTTGGGAAGGGTGTTGGGAGACCAACCACCCCTTTGCTTTAGGAGTTCCAAAATGTTTCCAAATGAGACGTCATTGGGTGGTGATCTTGGGGACCCTACCCCTCATCAAAGTTGGTGTCTTTTGTGACAGACTCTTGTGGAGAGACCAGGTGCCTCCTTTTGCACTTTTGTCATCCTAGGAACTTTTTCTGTGGGATGCTCCAAAGAAGTGTCAGATGAAATTAGTATACCCTGCTGGGTACCCTGGTGACTGACTTGAACTGGCTGTCCCAGTGGCACAGTTGGTTGAGGCTCAAGATGCAGAGATGAATGGGCTAGGATAATCAGAGCCAAAGAAGGAGGAAAAGCCTGAGCTCTAGAAACAGAGAAGGCTCTCTCCAGTACTTCAAATGAAGAATGCCTCAGAGAGAAGGAAACTGATGGCTCTGAGAAGACAGAGTTCATTGCAACACCTCAGATCCTAAGCCAATGCTATGGCTCCAAGAGTTATCCACCTCTGAGGTGATTGGTACCAGTCCACTCAGAGATGCCACCAGCTTTGAAGATACCAGTATCTTCATATCTGATGTGCGCTCCAGAATCGTTGGACACAATGACTCTGAAACCAGTGGATGGATCAGAGAAGGAGACAAGTGGGGGGTTAGTATTAGTAAGAGTCTCCAGACCCGATGAGGTCGGAGCCAGGAGGAGCCTCATTTGAATCTGCATCAAGAGAAACTTCCTCATCATCCTGTCCAGGTTGGCTTCAGTCAGACTTTTGGAAGAATGTAACACCAAGACGAGAATGCAGGAGGATCGAAAATAATTGTTTACAATGTCCTCAACTTGGGCTGGCTCCAAAACAGTTCAAAAGCCACGTAGCAGTGTAAACAAATTAATTTTGCTTAACTTTATTTTATTGTGACTTCCTTTGTGGGTCTTGTGCTGTAACTTTGGAATAAAATTAATTAGTTTACACTACTATGTGGCTTTTGAACTGTTTTGGAGCCAGCCCAAGTTGAGGACATTGTAAACAATTATTTTCGATCCTCCTGCATTCTCGTCTTGGTGTTGTTTTTTGGATTTCATCCTTTTTGCTGTTTTGGAAGAATGTGCCAAAGATGCTGTTGACAAATGTCTTGAGTGGTAATACCTCTGAGACTACTTCATGAAGGAGAAAGGTAGCCTAGAGGAAACTGGATCTGGGCCTACAGCAGTGATCAGATCCAAGGAGATTTTTCTGTTCTCATCTTCAGATCCAAAGTCTTAGATAATTTTGAAGAAGTTCAAAGCCCAGAGCAGAGGAAGTAGTTAGATCTGGAAAATGCTTCCTAGAGTCCTTTTTATCAGATTTATTTGGGGTTTGAGCTCCATATGATGTTGATACAGATTTAGAGGGGGAGCAAACCTCTAAGAATCAGTTTGTTTGCTTGTTTGTTTTTTTGTCTATAAGAGCCCTATGGTTAAAGGCCTTACAGATATCACAATTGTAGTCAATATGCATTGGGTCTAAACAATACATGCATTTGGAATGTGTGTTCGACAAAGGTATTTTTTGGCCACAGGCCATACATTTCTGGAAACTAGGGTGTTTCGCAGACATTTATCTACAGTGAAAAATAAACTATTTGTAGAGAGAAAGATTTTTTAAGAGGAAAGAAAGAGAAAAAATATACTAACAAGGGTAAATTTAGGTATACAAAAAGTACACTAAGAAGAAATACCATAGATGGTATTTAAGAATACACAAGTAATTAAATAATTCACTGAAAAAACGCTATAAGGATGTAAGAACCATCAAGGGTATCAAAAACAAACTTACAAAGATATAATAGATTCTCACTGACAGTTCAAAAGTTGTCTGACCACATCCATATTTGAAGGCAATGGATGAGATTATTATGGAAAAGGGAGGAGCTCGAGAGTTTCAGTGATCCATGAGCTGGTAGAAGTGACCAAGTCAGATCTGAGGATTGGATTCAAACCCAAGGCTTGAGGGACAAATACAAATTGACAACATCAGATCAAATAATATTACTTGTGCTGACTATGCTCCTAACAGTCAGTAATGAATCTATCAACCTATAAACCTATATACTTTAGCCACTCACAGTAATACATTTCAAAATAGTGACTAAACACATTTCACGTAATTGAATTATATATGAAGTGATTGAATTATCCCTGGATCCAGAAGAGATTGTCCTAACTTTCAGGCAGCTTAGAAACACTATGGTTTGACACTCAATATGTAGATGGCAAGCCAAGTAGATTTAGGATGTGTTTTTCAGTGATTCAGAGAGGATAACCAGTATTTTTTGTCGCTTTCTGGAGTATCTTTGACCTCATGCATCTATGCTTGCCAATGACTCAAAAAGAAAAGAGGGATAGAGAGAGAGAGAGAGAGAGAGAGAGCATGGAGCACAGCATAGAAAAATCCCAAATCTTCTTTTGAAGTAGCAGTACCTAAGATGGTGAGTGCTGTAAAGTCCTTCGGCAGGAGGAAGGCAGGACTGGCAAGCATCATGAGACAATTATTCATTGACTGCTTATTTTATTCAGAAGGAAATCATCTACCAGTATGGAATTTAACCATGAAACAATCATGAACAACAAGGACACAAACACATTGGCTCTACATTTTTTCTCAATTTTGTTCAAGCTATTCTCTCAAAACACAGTATTGCGAAGTGTACAACCAGCACACTGCCATGCCTTTGAAATGAATACGCCATAAATATTGCCATCATGTCACCCCTTCTATAACATAGGGTTGTGATAATAAAATTTGTGATACACATAAACTAAATTACATGCTTGATGCAATGCTATATGACCTATGCCCAATATGATTATCCCATTAAACAAAATGAAATAAAAAATCATGCATAAAAATCCTAACCCTACAGCTTTTGACTACTATATGTAACACTATTACGTTTATGGTTTCATAGGTTCATAAGTTAACAGAAGGGTACTAGGCTAATGGTCCTAGAACCCTTACAAGCCTAGCCATATTTATCCCGAGTCATCCCAGTTGTTGGTGGTTGGGTGAGTGAAGTTTGCTGAGGTAAGGGTCTATGGTAGTTTATAATAACATCTTCTGTCCAGCAGAGACTTAAGCACCACCCCAAAAGTGAATTTGTGGTCAGCCATCCATTGATCTAGGTTGTGTTTGAAGAGGGTCAGGGAGGGGCTCTGTTTTACTTGAACTGAAGCTTGTTCCAGAGAAGTGTCAGTTTCTGGGAGATGTCTCTATCTCTTCAGCATGACCTGTTCATGTCAGAGGATAGGTTAGCATCCCTGGAGTGAGTGACCCTAGTTTCATGTTCCTTTGTAGTCTACAACAATATTATTGCTTATTGTTAAAATTCTGAATTAAACTTCATAAAAAAATGAAGCCTTGCTAGCAATCATTACAAATATTTAAAAGAAAATAGGCTCTGTGGTTTATTATCCATGACAGTTAAGTGCAAACCACTCTTCAAAGTTACATAAGTCTGAGTATTCAGTTTGCAATCTTCACCTACAGTTTGGGTCAATTCGTACACACTGTGATTTCAGACAGTTTCAGTAAAATGACTATATTTGCCTACCTCCACTGTATGCTCCTAACTTCAACATGACATAATAACCACCTTTATCAGACTACAAGTAAATTGAGACCTTTATTATGAAATGTACAAGAAGATGTGGCACTTGTTCAGTACAGCTCCTGGCATTACAGTTACAGACATGTTAATCATATTTAAAACTGCCTATATACATCTGCACAATACCCATACAGTACAAAATCCTTCCTGATCCACTTGCGGAGATAGAAAGATGTTCAGAATGTGCCTAAAACTGATCACAAAAAGAATGTAGTGTGGCACGTTTACATATAATATGAGGCCAGGTGGCTAAATCAGCTTTATCCTTACATGTCCAACACCAAGGTTCCATTGTAGAGCTTTGTTTAAATAATAACTCAGGAGTAATAAATACCCAGTGCAGGGTTCTCTAAGCATACGACCTCTATCTGGGGAATGAAGTCGTGCAAAAGGGCAGCTAAAGATAGCAAGTAACTGCTCTTCAGATAACTCTGTTCCTATCTATTTCACATAGGGCTCTGCAAGGGAGGTACTCTCACACAGCTGACAATGAAGAAATGAGAGCTCACTTTACTGTTATGGGTACTCCAGTGCCATATTAGTAATATACTTGTATAGTGGTTAGTCAATATTGGAGCTGGAGCACTTAGATTGATTTTGCCATGTATCAGAGATGATAGCAGTAAATAAGAAAATTGACAATTTTGGGGGAGGAAATATCATAAACTACAGACTCAAAGGATTTGAATATATCATGGGAAAATAGGTGAAAGGTAAAATAAATGCCATGATTTAGCTATTGTTTAAGTGAGAAGGATAAAGATACAATGATAAAGCCAGCAAAGGTAACCAAAGGGGAAACAAGTAAAGCAAAGACTTCATTTTTGTCAATAAGCCATGTAAATGCCACTGAAACATACTTTATAGTGTTGATTTATTGGGAAGTACTGATCATGTGACATGTCTCAAAATACTGCATAATCATGGTCAAAGGCATAATGTTCTCTTTTGGGATCTCACCTGAAGCATGGTCAATTAGTATTGTAAGGGAGGTCATCAGAGAGAGAATTAGTTGAACATCTCTGGGTGGGGTATCAGGTGACTGATACATTTATAACACAATGGATCAGGGATGCTTTTTCAGTGAGCAACTGGTTAGGAACCATGCTGCTTGGATGCATAGTAGAGGCTTTGTGGGTCCCTGGGAGACTTTGGAAACTACAAAAAGGGTACTATTTGCCTTTTCCATTTAGCATTAAGCTCTGTGGCGAATTCTCATGGGCAAAGCTTGCATAATGCAAAGAAGTTTACAATAGAGACCCATTTTTATAACTATAATTCTTAACTCCAGTGGTAGGCCCCACTTCGCCCAGTACTGTATATGCTCAGAAAAGATCTACTGAATTTTCTTGCATTTTAAGTTCCTGGTCAGTGCCAAACATCCAAGAAGATGATGGCTGAGGAGGTGCAAGTGAGCCCATAAGTTTTAAGGGTAGATGCTTGGAAGGTAAAATTAAAAGTGAGGAGGGTGAATTTTGTGGGTTTCCTTTATACCCAGTTGACAGTCTTTTGGGATTGCCCAGAAAACTGGGAGAGTTTTATCAGGGAAGGGAAGAAAGATTAAGGGACTGACTGTATAAAGTGCCAGTTCCACTCAGATGCACTGTGAAGAACTGCAGACAAATGCAGAGGCTATTCTAAGTGCCACAGCCAATGACTCAAGGGCTATGTCAAGTAGTAAAGCAACAAAGGGACAGCCTTTTATAACTCACTTTGATATTGTGAGAGCTTGTGATAAATATGGATCTATGCATATTACTATGGCTGAGCCTTGGTGGATAGATTGCATTGTAGCCAAAAGCAGGAAATGAGAAAGCTTTTAAAGTCTGAAAAAGACAGGGCCATCTGACATTATCAAAAGCTTTTTTGGCATCTACTGATAATAATGCTTTTGGAGTGCCTAAAGCCTTATTTTGCTCAATCCATTGAGTGACATATAATATGTTATACCCTCTTACAAAACTAACCCATTGGGACTTGGATAATTCGGGAAGCAAGGACAATGGATGCATTTCTCATGCAGCCACATATATCTTGCTGTCCACATTTACAAGCAAAACCAGCCTGTAATTGATACGTTGTGTGGGATCTTTTTCAGGTTTGAACAAAGGGACTAATAAACATTGCTTCCAGGAGGGTAATGCTAGGTGGGTTTTGAGCACTGATAAAACTACTTGGAACAAAATTTTAAAGGCTGGTGGGGGTAAGTGTTTATATATTTCCAATGGGAGGCCATCTGGCCTGGAGATTTGTTTATTTTAGTTACCTGATGGAAGCAAATATTTTATCCTTTGTGAATGGGATTTGTAAGGCCTCCTGATCTGAATCCAAAAGTCTAGGAAATTTAGAAACATCTTGTTCAGCTTTTGTATTAAGACAGTATGCTTTGCGGGGCAGAGTCCCTGCATAATGACTGAAAAGAGAGGTGAAAAATTTCGAGCACCTGTGGGACAAAAAATATCCCCTGGAGTCTCCCTTCTTATATGCAAGAGGAGTGATCTGAGAAGCATTGGCTCTACACTTTCTAGCTAACCTAGAATAAACCTGAGGGGAACCTCATGATATTATAGGCAACACCTGTCCATTGCTATCTCTGCTTTGTGATGTATAATAGTCTGGATCTTATTCCTATATTCTTTGAGGTTATCCCTGATGGATAAAGACCTGTGGGGCCTGGAAAATTGCTGGCACTCTTTTTGCAATGATGATAGGTCTTTCTGCCAAGTTTTCCATATCACGGTGGCCCACATCCATAATCTAGCATGAATGAAACATTTATTAGAATGCTATAGTATATGTATAGGGGATTCACTGCACTCATGTATTGTAACAAATTCCTGAGTGACATCTTGCAAGAATGTAGAAGAATATGGCCTTCTAGCATAGTATGAGGATAATCTCCAGCACATAGAACTAAGGGATGTTTTAAAAAAAATGAGAGAGCAAAGCCTCATGGTCAGAATATGGGCATGGGGTGGTCATAAGCACTATATAAGAATCAAGTAGCCCCCTATCCATTTAGATCCTGTCTATTCTACTGAAGGTGTTAAAGCAGGGAAAGCAGTCTGTGCAGGTACTGGCATGTTGAGTAGCAGTAGATCTCAAATCTATTAAGGAAAAATCCTTTATCCTCACATTATAACTTAGCTAATGCTGAAGGGTATGAAGGATTACAGGCAGTGGTGTCAATTGCGGAGATAAAGCAGTTGAAATCACCTCTGAGAATTCATGCTTCTCTAGTTCTATCTTGTATGTAACTGAAATGTGGTCCAGCATGCTTAACTCCCATGGCAGCATATAGATATGGATTTACAATTGTGATTAGGGTATGTCCAATATTAAACACTGCCCCAACTACCTCCACCCTGGTATAGAAAAAGTTACTTCTTAGGTAACAGCACCACACCTCTTACTACAATGTTGTATCTCCAGGCAGGAGTGTGTTCTTAATCACGTAAATGTATTTCCTAGAGTACAAGGAAATCAAGTAGTTGTGACCTTACCCACGTGCGCAGCCTGCATTTCTTGATGAGTTAATTAAGTCCATTAGCATTTATACTAAGTCATTTCATGCCTAGGAATACAGAATTCCTGGGTATTTAAGCCATCAAGCAGAAGGAGCCCTGGTACCATAAAACTGGGTAATGGGATACAGTATCCTAGATTTATATACCATTTCAATATACGCTCTAGAACTACTCTGCTGCAACTAAAATTAGATAAAACAATCCATGAAACAAGAAAAAAATACCTACAAGTAACTTTTTACAAGACAATCAACTCTAAGTTATGTAACCATGAATTAACGAGTAAATCAGCAATTGATTCTCATTTTTCAGTTTATAATTTGAAAAAAAATAAATTAATTCATGTGTGACCCCACTGGCTAATAGATTTTTCATAATTATTTTTGTTAGCAGTGGAATGTCTCAGAATTTAATTGATGTGATGAAACAGCAAACTACAGTAATTATTACTCTGTTAAATCTCTTTAACCTACTATGACTTAACATTTCACCCTTAATGGATACTTCTTGAATAAGACAAAAACATAATGACATATTGTTGTGATTTTTCGTTTTTCTGCAACACACATCATAGTAGCACCTAGTTTGATTCACTTTTCTCATCTAGAAACTGAATTATATTCCACGAAAAGCAACAGTTCTTTCGTAGAATAATAGTCTGTAAGATGCTTACCTTATCAGATATTAGCTGAGAACGACTCCTTTTGATTGATTTTACTGCTTGAAAAACATCTACCAGCCCTTCCACTTTGATGCAATCACAGATGACACTTGCAGCACAGAAGAGTCCACTCCGTTGTGCACCATCACTAGTGAAACAAAAGGTGAAGTCAAAGGTCACACCATACCACACTTATTCTTATTATATCATCCATAGATAAGGTGTACAGTCATAAAATATAAAGAATATAATGTGGAAATAAAGATCTACAAGAAAAGATAAGGGAGAAAGTATAACAACAGGAAAAGAAGAAAGTAAGAAATAAAGAAGATGATGCAATCAATAACAGTGAAGGTAATGTTTGCTGTTAATACAATCCATACAGTTAAATACCTATAAAGGCAGTTAGTAAAAAGAAGGCTCTTCTTTATTACTAATGTCCATTTCCTTAAAGTAACCAGTAAGCTGGACACTGTTTTATAATGCAGCCTGTTTGGCTGCAAGTAAAATTCTCTTGCTGTAAGAGCTTGGACGCTGTTGAAATGCTTAGTTGAACTATTTAATACGGCTCTCCACTGAGACCTTATTTTACCGTGGAATATTGAAGTCAGTAAGTTTTTGACTGTAAGTGTTCTGCATAAGTCGTCTGGAAGTAGCAGTTTGTGTATGGATTAACTAAGTCACAGAAAAGTAATATATCAACAGTTAAATCCGTTCATTATTAGCAAGAGCATAACTATGAGCCGGTACCACAACATTTGAACTGATACAATAATACCGTACAACTCTACCAGTAAGCCAGTACAAAGAAAAGTCACTTGGAAATAGTTATTTCAGTTGTAAGACTGAATCAGTTTAACCTTAATGTCAGTTAACATGTGATTATATGATTCAAGTCCACAGACCCCTGTATAATGATATATAGAATATGTTTCCAAAGCAGTCTGGTTTTCATCAGTTTCTATGTGTAGAACCTGAGTTATATTTTATTTAGATTTGTTGAGCAGGGTGCAGTTCTGATTCATGTGGACCACATTTAGGTTCAGCTCCAATGTGGAAAACATAGTACAATGATAGAAATATGAAGACAATGAAAACAAGTAAGTATTAAAATTTACCGTTGAAATTAAGGAGCAGATTAGAGGCAAATATGCATGTTCTTTGTGTAGACATGGTACAGTTAAAACAAATACAGTAATAATAAGTGTACATATATGTACAAGATCATACACAGGATGGGAAATACACAGATGTGACGGAAGACGTGTGATAAAGAAGCTGAAGAACATAAGGTAGGAGATACGGGGTTAGGTAATGTCTAGGAAGCAGAGGCATTCTGATTATTTACTGAGGTGGTGTTTGAGAGCTTTCTGGAAATGGGATAGGACATTTACAACTGTAATGCTTGGTAGCATGGATTCCAAAACATTATTGCCTAATATGGAGAAGCTGTCATTGCTGCATTTTTTTTTGAGGACAAGATAGTGTGATGAGAGGATGCAGGATCAGACTGGGATCTAATTTCGAAGGTTCATTCGCTAATTATAAATCTTTATGCTAAGTAGCAGAAGAAGTTTTGGTAAATAGCTTTAAATCTGTAAAAATGTGAAAGCAGCCACCACGAATATCAGCAGGACATAGGTTACAGCAACTCCCAAGTAATGACCATAGGCAATCCTTCAAAAACAGCAAGAACTTTTATTCAAATAACATGAAATGAGCGCTTTCGCATAGCCAAGCTATGCTTCTTCAGATATCAATTCAAAATGAAATCTGTAATGCTTATATACAGCTTTTGGGCGGGCTCATTAAACATACAAATGCAATTAATCAATTATAAATTAGTAGTCATAGAGACAAAAAACAATCTAAACAGTTTAAAAACAGTTTAAAAACAGTTTGAAATGCATTACCTAAAACTGTTCATATAAATTATGCACATAGCAATGTAATAATGAATCATAACCATCATTCAAATCAAACAACAAAATTTATCTAAAAACAGCTCCAAAGAATTCTACAACATCAGATATACATTTTAGTTCAGTATTATGCTGACCTTCATTTTCGTCAAGCATAACAGCCATTGCTGTGTTCAGAATAATAAAACTAAATAAAACAACTCACTGCTCACTAGCGTGAATATATCAAAAATAGACATAAGGAACGCTGAAAATCTACGACCAAGCGTACAACATAAAAATAGTGCTTACTTTGCCTCAGTAGAACATTTCACGATCCAAAACCATGTATATGTTTACAAACCATTTCTACTTTGTACATAGTACACATCCAAAAGCGTTCATAGCTATACGGAGGATCACGTGCTTCTGAAGGATGACTTGAAGAAGACAAGGCTTCTTCTGGGTCCTAATGCCTAGGTATACATAACTTTACAAGCATTAAGGCGTGTTTATAACAACTGCTGAAGTTGCTTGAAACTTAATCATATCAATGAAAGGGGCATTGGTTCAAATACCGTAACTAAATGCCTCCCTTCTATGAACATATAAACTAAATACATAGCTAATAAAATGAGAAAAATGAGGAAATACATACAGTATGTAAAAATATATATACACAACCATAAAAGATATGTGCAAACAAGCATGAGAGCCTGTATATATGATGAATCCAAGCTCATCATATTAGCAGCTAGACTATAAGACCTCTCTGAATGTCAAATAAAACAATAGCTTAAATAAATATAAATATAAAGGGTGACCTGTCTATGCTGATTAAAAGTGTATCAAGCCAACATAGGCTAGAAACCACCCTGCGATGTGCCTACTAAGAGGCATTAAGATGCATGCATGAAACCTCATATCTTCATGCTGTTCTATATTGGACTTATGAAGAGGAAACATGTAGATATAAAATCAAAAGTTACAGAAAAATGATACCAGTGAATAATTCCTCTATATTAGAAATAATGTTCATGCCATAAGACAAGCTAATATTAATAAACATAGGGTATGTACTGGGTAAACCTCAAAAAAGGGGATGTTAATGGAATGGGAGCACCCTCAGACCATGGCTAAAAATAGACAAAGTCATACAAGAATATAAATGTTAAAGCCATCATGTCCAAACAGTATAATGGTAAGAGAACCCTACATATTTAGGAACGAAATAAAATATAGTAAACTTATACAATCCTATCTACGTTCAAGTAGTATAGGTTTTGAAGGTATGTAGCTATTCAGGCCCGGGGGAAGGTGTGCTGCTAACTTGAGTATCCAGTGTAACTCAGCCTTGGCTAGCATGTGTTCATTGCTACCTCTCCTAGCTGTGGGTCTAATAATCTGTAAGACTCTAAAGGCAAAACAATGGGAGGGATATTCTTGTATGTGTTTAGCCAAGGCATTGGTCTCATCTTGTCTTCTAATTTCATAGAGATGGTTATAAATGCGATCACGCAATCTCCTCTTGGTTAAGCCTACGTAAAAGGCTGAGCAGAAAAGACAAGTAGCCAAATAAACAACATTTTTTGTATTGCAATCTGCATAAAATTTAGGTTTAAAAGTTATATCCATGCACGGGTGCTTGAATTCCTGCGTTTTACTAAGGCTATTACACCTGGGACAATGTAGACAAGGGTAAGTCCCTTTAGTTGTTATATCACCCAAGAGTAGACATGTGGGTTTGCTTACATTAGTAATATGTTGATCATTACATAGTTGTTTCCTTAAATTATCACTGTTTTTATAACAGAATCTGGGTGAAGAACCCACTATATCCTTAATCTGCTTGTTCCCAGTGAGAACATTCCAGTTTCTTCTGATGATACATCTAATACTTTCAACTTCACTGGTATATTTAATGACATATTGTAAGGTATTACCATCACGAGTCAAATCCACAGGGACTTTATTTCTAAACCCATGGATTGTATGTGACTCACAAATGTTAGCAGAATCTATGTCACCAATAATTTTCCTCCTGATATCTCTAACCATCTGCATATCATAGCCCCTTTCATTAAACAGATATTCTAACTTAGTGGATTCTTCATGTAAATCTTTCACATTCTGACAGAGTCTGAATACCCTGGTGAACTGACTGGTTACTATCCCACGAAGGTAAATGCTGGATGCATGCTATCAGCAGCCAGCAATGCATTTCTCCAGGCAGTTTTCCTAAACAATGTAGTGGTAATGAGTCCTTCATCAGTCAAACGATCGTAACATCTAAAAATTTACCTGGTAATGGGAGCTCTCTACCGTAAACTTCAAAAATTAGTGGTAGTATGCAGATGTTCCAATAATACTAAGAAATCTGTCCTGGGTCCTTCCCAAATTAGGAGTATATCATCCACAAACCTTTTATAATATTTAACCTGGTTAAAGGATGTATGACCAAACAGAAACTGTTTCTCCCACCAATAAACTACGAGGTTAGCATATGTGTTGGCACAGGGGGTCCCCATAGCTACCCCCCATGCCTGCAGGAAGAACTCATCTCCAAACATGAAAACATTATTGCTAAGAACTATATCCAACAATTGCGTAACCAAAGTGATTCTATCAGTGGAGAATTCAGTTTCCTTGTGTAGTAGTTCTCTAATATATTGAATGCCTACCTCATTGGGGATAGATGTAAAAAGTTTCTCAACGTCCATGGTTACAAGTAGGTAACTTCCCCTAGATTTCTCTAAATGTACACTTTTCAGGGTCTCAAGTAGTTGGTAGGTATCCCTAAGTATATTACTACAGCTATCTACCACTGGACGTAAAATACTCTCAAGAAAGGTAGAAATATGGGCCGTAACCCAACTCCCACCTGCTACAATGGGTCTCATGGGAATGGGCCATGTCTCCTTATGGACCTTCGGGAGGCCCTTAAGAATGGGTATAATCGGGTCAGTTTGCAACAGATACTCATATAACTCTAAACTGATCTGCCTGCATAGCAGTAGATCATAGATGTTATCCTTAACATTGTTCACAATGGTAGACACATGGTGTGTGGAAATACGAGTATACGTGTTATGATCAGATAACAGTTCAAACATGCACTTCTTATAATCCTCTGAGTCCATTAATACTACCCCCCCCCCTTTATCTGCAGGTTTCACAACTAATTTATCATTGCCCTTAAGCCAAGTTAGGGCACAATTTTCTTCTCTATTGAGATTATAAAACCTCCCTTTCCTGTTATGTTTTGAGGAAAACAACATATATAAATCATTTTCACAAAGATCCAAAAACATTGTAACATTGGTTGTAATGGGGTGAAAAGGTACTCTTTTCTTAAAAATATGTAGTGGTTCATTTGAATTAACACTGCTATCATTATTCGCAAAAAAGAGTTTAAGACTAACACGTCTACAAAAGAGTCTCAAGTCCAGTAGTGTATCTTCTAGTAAGGCTCTGGCAGCAGGAATAAAAGAAAGGCCTCTGTTGAGAAGGCTGAATACAGCTGGATCAATAGCAACATTAGAAAAATTAAACACCAGAGTCAGTACCTTGTCCTTCTGTTGGACATGTTCCGTTCGACAGAATATTTGCGTTTTCTCGCTCCCCTGCTGCTGGAACGCCCCCTCCCTTGTGGGGTAAACTTCCGTTGATAGGGTAAAAAAGGGTAATTTATAATTGATTAATTGCATTTGTATGTTTAATGAGCCCGCCCAAAAGCTGTATATAAGCATTACAGATTTCATTTTGAATTGATATCTGAAGAAGCATAGCTTGGCTATGCGAAAGCGCTCATTTCATGTTATTTGAATAAAAGTTCTTGCTGTTTTTGAAGGATTGCCTATGGTCATTACTTGGGAGTTGCTGTAACCTATGTCCTGCTGATATTCGTGGTGGCTGCTTTCACATTTTTACAGCTTTTTCTTCCTTTTGTTTGGTGAGAGCACCTTTAGCTGTGAGTAGTATTCCTGGTACTGTTAAATAGCTTTAAATAAAAGATTTCCTAGAAGTGGATTTGTCCTTTGTTAAATGGGAGCCATGTTGCTGTTTTGACTACTGAGCAGTGGTATTGTGTGTGGTATTGTGTGCTTGGTGATAGGCAGATGAAATCTTACTAGATGCTGACTGTAGGGAAGGCAGGTATGTCTTTGAGGCTGAGGTGATCACTGGGAGTGCATATTTGAACTGAGCCATGAAGACGCATTTTCCTATGGGTTTTTTACTTCATGGTGACAAAACGTGAGATAGCTTCCATGCCCAGAAAACAGTCTGATGTTTCTTACTTTTTGTTAATAGAAAATTAAAAATGTAGCAATTGGTCCAGAAAGAATCTTAGGTATTTACAAGAGCTGGTGGGATTCTAATGGGTTTTGCAGAGGGTCAGGGAATACGAGTCATTGGAAAATACCAAATGGCGTGACTTTTCTTGTATTTGGATTAAGTAACAGAGTTCTTGTTTTTATGCGTTGTTGAAGGAGATGCATTCCTGCTGAAGTTGGGTTTGAATAATTTGTGGGAGGTGATATGGTCTATAGATGATCATGTTATCTGCATACAAAAATATTTGCAGGTGGGGATGTCTACCCAGAGGCAGTTAATGGCAATGGTGAAAAGCAAAGGTGAAAGAAAAGAACTCTTGAGGGACTCACTTGAGATATTGTGCTTTGATAGATGAGGACATTCCTACTGCAACAATAAAGTGTGGTGGGAAAGAAAATGCAGAAACAACTTGGAGGTTTGGTAGCTAATACCATGGGGTAGAAGGGTTGTGTGGAGGACTGAGTGCTCTCCTGTTATGAATGCCTTGGCTAGGTCTAAAACATTGGTCCTAAGAACTGCCCTCTCTCCAGCTCCTTTAGTATGTCATCTGTAGGTGT
The DNA here is from genome assembly GCF_019279795.1 of Protopterus annectens. Classification (NCBI taxonomy): domain Eukaryota; kingdom Metazoa; phylum Chordata; order Ceratodontiformes; family Protopteridae; genus Protopterus; species Protopterus annectens. The sequence goes on along the minus strand of NC_056726.1, from coordinate 564,191,373 downwards.
CCACACAGCTGTCAATGTGCTCATGTTGACCCAAAATGCGTGCTGTTTTGGAGAAAAGAGAGGACAGCCTAGGCAGAAATGTATTTCAGATATTGGTCATACAGTAACTTTTCCAGTACTTTACCTAATATAAAAAGGACTGAAATTATCCGGAAGTCTGAGCAGGTTTGTTTATTATCTAAATTTGGTGTTGCCTTTTTATGGCATCTTGCCATATCTTGGGGAAGACAATGTGGCAAAAGCAGAGGTCATAGATGTGCTCATGGGGGAGGGATTTATATTTCAGCAGGCCTTAATAAACCAAGGACGCAAAGCATTAGAACATGGTGAGTTGTTGCTTGGGATTCATTATGTTACTATCTTAAAGTAGAATAATAAGGAAAACCCATGAGAGCTTGCATCTAGTGCTGGAAAGTTTGATAGTGTTGGGTTTAGGGATGGAAGGTTTGTAGAATATGGTGAGACATTTTTCTGGAGTTAGCAGGATAAAAGGAGTTGTGATGTTTTGCAGATGAAGATATTGTTCTTTTGTCTTATCCATGTCTTAGATTGTTAAGAATGGACAATTGATGGTGTTAGAGATGTATGGCTTTAGGCCAGCTGATGTCTTTCTTGGCTAGGTTTCACTGATTAATAAATCATTCTTTAGATTCTGTTCTCCTGTTTCATTTCTGTTTTCCTTGCCTCATGTATGAGCTTCAGCAAAGTTTTAACATGTTTGGTTTATCATTTGTTATGGTTTTGTTTGTAGAGTTTTGTAAGTGGAAGAAGTTTGTTGTGTGCTGATAGAACAGTGGCCTTTAGGGAGACTTGGCAGCTTTTATGAATCCTGTATACACATGACAGAGAGGGCATCTTGAAGTTTTTCAAAGTTATTGCCTATTTTAGGCTTGATGATTATTAATTAAGTTGTCAGAATAAGTGCATCATTTTTGAGAGTGAGGGTTATATGGCAGTGGTCAATTGGGGGTGGGGTGATCTATGGTATTAAAACACATTTTTTATAAATGTTTGTGATCATTAAGACTAGGAGGGAGTGGCTATTTGATTTGATTTTTTTATCTGGTAGGTTGAGAAATTATCTGGATTCAGCTGATGCCTGCTAACAAGTCATTGAGTTATTGGTTGTCATCCTCCCTTACTTTATGACTGTGAAGTTTCTGTGACTTGCACTGTTGTATAATCAGCCTATACAGCTACTATCAAAAATAAGTAGGTCTGTGATAAAGACAACCATTATTAGTACTTGTTTTTACTGCTGTATGGACTCTGTTATTGAGTTGATTAGGTGCTTTACTTTTCGGGAGGATGGAAGTGGGTTGTAAGCTGATGCAATACAGATGTCTTTTTTTGGTGGGGTTGGAGCATTTCACTACCAGCCAACTGGGATTGTGTTCTAAGAGGGGAGAGGCTGTGGCATGAGCATGTATGTGAAGCTACAGGTGGATTTTTGTAAAGGATCATTGTCCTGCCAAATACTTTGTTGTTTAGTGTTTACTTGTAGCCTGGGATGTGTAAATAAATTGGGGCAGATACAGTACCAATCTTGCACCCTCCCATGACCAAATATTTAAAAAAAAAAAACCAGAGCTGCTCTATATACTTATATAAATGTTAAGTTGGTGAGTTCCTATGTATATGTGTGTGTGTGTGTGTGTGTGTGTGTGTGTGTGTGTGTGTGTGTGTGTGTGTGTGTGTGTCTATATATATATATATATATATATATATGTTGCTCTTACCTTCTTCCCGTCTTTCCCAAATCTTCTTCACCAGATTATCTTCTACTTTTCGGCACGTGTGCCTGAACCACTGTAATCTGTTTTCTGATCTTTTCTGCAATTGGAGCTACTTTGGCTTTTGCTTTTATTTTCTCATTTCTTCACCTGTCCCACAGTGCGCATCTGACCACCCATGTCAGGCACTTAATTTCCATCACTTCAAACCTCCTTAACCATTCTGTGTTTACTGCCCTGGTTTCTGTACCATACGGTAGTGCTGGTCGCATCACTGTTCTGTACACCTTACTCTTCAGTCTTTGGTTTTCCTCTGTCATACACGACACCTAGCACTCTATACCATTTGGCTGCAGTGTCTCTCATTCTAGCTTTGACCTCTTCATTTATACTTCCCTTCTCCTCAGCCACCACTCCCAGATACTTGAAGCTGTTAGCCTTTTCCACTATCTTCCTTTCTATCCCAATTCTCTGCTTCATCTGATTTCCCAAGTTTGCTGCCATTACCACTTAGTTTCATCCCATATGCCTTCAGTTTTGCATTCCATTCCCCTATCCTTTGCAGAAGTTATTGCTCACAGTCTGCCTGTAATACCACATTGTCTGCATACAGCAACTTTGTTGATCTGTCCCCTGTGACCTGCTTGATAATGTATTTTATCACCATATGAACAGCAGTGGGCTCAGAGCTGACCCTGATGGAAACTCACTCCAACTGAGAACCCCTCTGTGAGACCAACCACTGTTCATACTTGAGTCATTGGGTCCTTGTATATAGCCTGCACTAATTCTACCAATGTTTCTGGGACTTGGAACCACCACGGTACTGCCCAAATCAGCTTTCTTGGGACCTTGCTATATGCTTTCCCCAAGTCTAGGAATGTCCAGTTGGACTCTTTCCTCATCTCTAGTTTCTTCTCAACTGTCTGCCTCACTGCGAACATCAAATCAGTTGTGCTGCATCCTGATCTGAATTGTTCATCTACCATCCTTCTTTCTACTACTCTGTCTATCCATTTATCAGTTACCCTCTGCAGACCTTTCATGCAATGTGACAAGAGTTTGTTACTTCTGTACTTCCCACAGTTGTTAATGTCCCTTTTGTTCTTTTACACTAGCACAAGTATGCTTATTCTCCATGCATATGAATATGCCTTTCTCTGCACACTGCTATGAGTACCCTCAGGAGCCATTTCTCCCCTAGAAACTTTATGTTATCTGTTGTGATCTCATCTGAGTCTGCTGCCTTCCTTGACTTCATTTTCCTAAGTGCTATTCTTACTTCTTTTAGAGTGGGCCTCTCTTCTTCTCTCATTGTAGGCTGCATCTGGGGCAGTACAGCTTCTGTGGGATTTTCTTCATTCAGAAGTTGCTGTAAGTATTCCTTCCATCTGCCTTGATGTCCTATGGACTGATGAGCAGGTTGTTGCTGGTATCCCTTATGAAGGGTATCTGACAATCTTCTTTATCTTCCTGCTTTTGCCTTGTAAGTTGATATAGTTTCTTTGTGCCACCTACTGATCACTTTCCAGAAGCTTTTAGGGTGCCTCCAATGCCCTATTTTTTGCTATTGCAACTCCTTTCTTACCTTCTTTGTTAGCCAAATATTATTCCCTACTAGCCTGGTCTGTCTCTTCTATCTTCCAATTTTTTTCTGCACACCTTCTTTCTTTTGATGACTTCCTGAACTTCTGCATTCCACCACCAGCTTTCCTTATGTACCTTATTTCCATACCTGGCCCAGCCACATATCTGTTCTGTAGTTCTCACATATGCTGTTTTGAGGCTCTGCCATTCTTCTTCAACTCCATGTATTTCCTCTGCATCTTGGGGTGCTAGAGCCCTAAGTTATTCCTTGAACTGTTGTAGTTGCTCTCCAGTCAACTTCCAGGTTTTCAGCCTGGTCTCTGTTGACCTTAGCACCTTCTCTGACCACTACATGCAGCTTATTGTGACATCCAGTGGTTTATGCTTTGGGCCGACTGTTTCACTGGGGATAACTTTGCAATCACTGATTCTACCCCAGTGCCCTTACCTTACTAGGAGAAAGTCTACCTGAGTTGCATGATCGCAATTCTTGCGTGTGATCTTGTGAATGTCTCTCTTTCAAAACCATGTGTTGGCTACTATCAAGCCATTTGCCAAACAATTTCCCCACCCTTGGGACCCAGGCAGTCCTCGTATCCTTTTCTGTCTGCCACAATATGTGCATTCACATCATCCATTATCAACACAAATTCATATTGTCCTACTTTATCTAGTAAATCCTGCAAATGCTATACAAATGCACTCTTTTCCTCACTATCACAACCCTGCTGTTGGGCATAGGCTGAGATTATGACTATTGCTCTATCATTGCAATGGAGTCTGACTGCCATGAGTCTGCCACAAGTTCTGATGACATCCTTCAGAAACCACTCTCTCACCACAGTTCCAACACCATTTCTAGCCTGTCCTTCTCCTCCTGAGTAATAGACTCTGGATCCCAAGCCAAGTGGCTTTGCTGCACTGCCCTTCCATCTTGTCTGTTGGACACATAGGATGTCTAGCCTCTTCCTTACCATCATGTCATCTACTTTCAAGCTGAATCTTTTCAGTGAACCTACACTGAGTGTAGCAATTGTTAGTTCATGTTTGGCAAGTTGATTGGTTTTACATCTAGTTTTCGCTCAATAGAGTTATCCCAGGTAACCCAGGCTGGAAAACCGGATCCAGGCCAGCCAGTAGCTAATTGCTGGGGCACATACACCCCTCCCACCATTAGCATGAGTCCCTGGTGTAGGTCAGAGTAGGACTGGTCCTCAACCCACTTATCACCAGTAACTACCCATTCCCATTTGCTGGCATTAGTCAATATGACCAAATCACCTAGAGCCTTACCATGGTGCACAGTGTGTGATCCGTGTTCTCCTACCTTGAGAATACTGCACACCACAGTAGATGCCCAAAGCGGCTAGTCTATACAACTCTTCCCCCTGTAGGCCACCATGTAGAGTCTGTGCTGCTGCCCACAGGACCATTCATTAGTGAGTTTGAGATGGAAACATTCAGCATGTTTTTCAGAGGTGGGAGGAACCCACAGAGACACATGGATAACATGCAAACTCCAAACAGGCATTGGCCGTAGATCAGGCTCAAAACTTGCACCTTGGCATGAGAGGCAAAGACCTTAACCATTATGCTAACTGGTATATAAAACCAGTAGATTTAACAGAAAATGTTGTAGTAGAAAAAATAACTTGTTAGATCTGTCTATCATCAACAGGATTTTTAATGGTCATTGAATGTCTAGTTCAGTCATTAAGGGAAAGTTGAAGGAGGTAAAATAGTGGAAGGAAACAGAGTAGTATCTATCTGTTTGCAGATGATTGTGTGACCTGCTTGAGGGCATCAATGTGCAGCTTTTGGGGATATTGGAGATATTCAGTAGGTTTGGTAGTGTGTCAGGGTTTCATTACCATCCCAAAAAGACAGTGGTAATTAGAATCAGAACTAAATGGATGAAGTTATGTTCTGCACTCCCTGAAAAGATGGGGTAGAGAAGTACTTAGGTCTTAGTTTATAAAATGTTATCTGAGAGTAGAGACCAGTAAATGATGGATATAAGGTAAAAATAAAGAAAATATTACATGGATGGACTGATAAATTTGCCATACTTGAGGGGAAAATATAAATAGTCTGTGCAATGATATTTCATCATATCCTTAATTTTGGGTGACATTATAGATTATAGAAGATATCCAACTAGCCTGTGAGAGTTTGTGTGGAACAGCAAATGAGGAAGGATCTTAAAGGCTAGACTTAGGGATCATGGGAAAGCAGGGGGTTGGGGTATGCCATACTTTAAGTGATACTTGATCTTTGTCAGTAAATAGAAAGACATTGATCAATGTAGGGGACGGTGCTGACAGGATGATTCATAAGCTGCTTGGTTGTCAGTTGTAGTTCATAGATGAATGGGAAATAAGGATTAGGGATCTATGATGGAGCTGCCCTAGTGAGCTGGTGAGAAGGCTGGTGGTCTGGAAAGTGGATCTGTGATGGAGCTGCCTACAGCCATTCCCCCCACTGGTCATTATAATGGAACAGGTCCTTATTGCACTCACTAAAGCCCCAAAAAAACAGTCTCCATAGGTCTTATCAACATTCCAGAATGCTTCTTAAATGGCTTAAAACAGAATCTACCAGGACCACTAGAAGCCCTCTCTAACCACAGCCTCTGGACGGGCTTTTTCCCAGAGGACTAGAGGACTGCAACAGTTGTCCCTCTGCACAAGGAAGGCCTATTAACTGACCCAGGGAACTACAGACCCATAAGCTTGTCCAGTCTTATCTGGAAGGCCATGAAGAGAATTATCACGGAACTGATCAATAACACCATAGGAAATGTCCAAACACAGGACAAGACCCAATCTGGATTTGTCAGAGGGAGATCCTGCTTGCTCAATTTGGTGGACTTCTTCGAGAAAGTCACCAGGGCCATGGATGAGGGGAAAATGGTACACACCACTTATCTAGACCTGGCCAAAGCTTTTGACACAATCCCACACTCAGGATCATAGATACACTTACTGTATTAGGCATAAACCCCTACATCATGAGCTAGATAGCAAATTGGTTCACTGACTTGACACATGTTGTCTGGACAGATGAATCCTCTTCCATTAAGAAAGCTGTTACTAGCAGTGTCCCACAGGGCTCAGTCTTGGGTCCCCTCCTGTTTGGTATATACGTCTTTGAATTGAAGGCCAGTTTTTGGGGCCTCTGGCACACCAAGTTCACTGACGACTGTAAGATGGGCGTAATCACTGAATCTCCAAATGATATTGACATCCTACAAACAGGCCTAAAAATGACAAATGACTGGTGCAAAAACCATGGTCTGAGACTAAATGCTAAACAATGCATAATCATAGCCTTCAGTAAATCTAATATCCTTGTAAATTATAATACTGACAGCACAGCCCTAAAAGTAGATCCAGTGGTGAGTGTATACCAAGTTTGAGAATTTACTACATTGTGGCAAGTTGAATTGTTATCAGAGTATACAGAACAGTAAATGCTATCAAACTCTATCAGTAAGCTGCTTTCTTTACTTTCAGATATAGATCAAACACTGCCAAGACCACCATCATGCTATTTGAAATACATCAGAATCTGTACTTATACCAAACTCTCCGCCCACTTGGCCATAATAATTTCCATTGGATCCACATCAAAGACCTCACATATATTGGCCTACAATGTGATTCCTGCCTTACTTTCAAAGAATACATGGATAAGATGACGGTAAAGGTCAAGTTTCTAATTACTGTCTGCCATTCCATAATTAATCACTTTACATCTCAAGATGGCCCTGGCAATAAACGTGCTTATACCTCATCTTACGTATGCCCACTCTGTTGTATCTCTGCACTTAACCCGAAACAGACATTCTCTGTGAAATTTAGTTCTGAAATAGGAGTGCAGCTATACTTCCCTTAGCAAGGCTACCTAGATTCAATCACAGAGATCTGCCTACCACCTCTCAACCTTTAACTTCAAAATATTAAATGGTTAGTGCCTCTCTCTCTGTCTCTCTGTCTCTGTCTCTGTCTGTCTCTCTCTCTCTCTCTCTCTCTTTATCTCTCTCTCTCTTTCTCTGTAAAAATAAATCAAATTTTGCCCTACAGTTTAAAAGTTCAATGTTATAAAACTCTGACTCTGGAAAGATTACTTTTTGTAAAAGAAGTTAGAGAAAATAACTTCTGTAAACTAACATCTGCCTAATAGAATCATCTGCCCTCAAAATGTACGTGACAGATAATCCTGATTTCAGGAAGAAGCTCAAAAGCTACCTCAAGCATTCCTACACCTGTGGCTGTTTTGATAATGGCTAGTTTCTTCCATCTCTACATTTCTTTTACTATCAACTCTAACCAAAATAAATGTTATCAAGAATACAGTACCTGTTACAAAAATATGCAAAGTTATGTAGTTTTGTTAGTTTTCTTCTCTATGATACTAACGAGAATACTTGTGATCTTATCTCCAAAGAAAACACTAATTAAAATGCTTGTAACTCTTGTTTCAGAATAAAACTGTTGTAACTGATAAGGTTAACATATGCATGTTTAATGTAAATCATGAATCTGAAGTCTGATTTCCATGGTGACTGGGTCATGGCTGCAAATGCAACAGGACCAGCGGAATGTATTCATTTGATCAATAACTGATAAAACTGAAAAGCTCAAAATGTTGAAACTCAAAATATTGATAATGGGAATTTGCTATTTCCCCACTGATGTGCAATTTATGTATAATTAGCAGGGGCATGTGAGAGTACAGGTGGGCCTGCCCTCCTGCATTAAATACATTTTCAATATTTTGAGTTCCAACATTTTGAGCTTTAAGTGCTTTGACTTTTTAATCAAATGAATATAATCCTAATCAGCCCACCCAGCTAGTTAACAAATAATTTAATTAGATAACTGTTTCTCTTAGTATGGTGGTACCTTGTGGATCCTGAATACCATGATGACAATACTGGACAATAGTCACTCTGTATGCCTGCAAAAACTGCCATGTCTAGACAGTTATTTGGAAGATTAGTAACAATTCTGTCTGGCAAAGAGATGGTGATTAGAGGCATTTTCTTATGTATTTGGGACTATCTGTGTGTTGATAGTTGGCATTAATACTTTAGTTATCTCCTGGAATTACCTTTACAGTTCATGTTTTGGTTACCAAGGATGATATATTTTTTCTTTATTTCTAGTGTAAAATTTTGACCTTTTATTTATCATAAGACTAAGACGGTGTCATGATGGCTCATAGAAATCACTGCCAATATTGGTCCAAATATTTTCTGGCAGTAGCAGTATCTGAGTTGGTGTACAGATTTTTCTGACTGTGCTGCCTTTGTGCATTAAGCAGTCGCTCAGCCTCTTTTTGATCATGCTGTCCAGACTAGTAAGTAAAATGCTGTCCCCTATAAGTAGTTTCATGTTTACAGCACTTAGTTTGCTTTGTATGACATCCCTATGGTTTAATTTTGAAAAGCAGGAGGAGTGATCAGCATTGTGACTTTAAGAATATACTATCTTGATGTTGGAAAGTTGAGGTTGTGTTATCTTTTAAACATTCTTATCCCTTAAGTCTTGATCAGTGTTCCTCCTTCTGTGATAGGTATTATTGAGAAAAAATCACTTCACTTTATAGAACAGAGGATCAGTCTCAAGTTCTTCCTTCATCTGTAACTGTGCAAGTGTTCATACATGTTTTCCTGTTTAATCACATTTTCTGTCTTTTCTCCACTTTGATGTACATGTGCCAGCAACACATTTCTCCAGAGATGCCTCTTTGCAGGTAGTACGCAAAGTAATCAAATCTCTTCAAAAACATTTTCTGACAGAAGTAAGCACTACTGAAGTTAAGAGTTGCACAAAATAACTGCAGTAGAGTTAAAGTGGCAATTTCAAGCATATCTTTCAGTGCTGATAACACTAATAGGCATATAATGGATTTATTGCTGTTTTATTAAGCATTACCAAACTATATTTCCAATAAACTCATCATAAACATTAATGAGGAGGGGATGTCTTTATAATATGTAGTTGAAGAGAAAGTTGTTGCCCTTTTGATTCTCAGAGACCATCTCTGTGATTCATAAGGAATCCCACTGGAGGAGCTAAGAGCTGCTGCCAAACGGGTCTGTTTCCACAACTGCAGAAAAAGCAAATCAGAGACAGATTAGCCCAACGAGGAAAGACCTTATTCATAAATCAGTGCAATTTTAAAATGTCTTCCTGTTGTCATCTAGTGTTTCTCCCAGCTTTGTTCAGACGTCTACTGCATGGCTGTTTAAAGATACATTATCCATCCACAACATAAGACACATGCACCCATCCCTCCCGACTGTTCTTGGTTTTACAGATTGCTCCTAATTTTACCTCTTATACCCGTTCTGTCCCTCATAACTTCCTAAATGACATAACTAATTAGCATAATAATGTTGATTTTGGTAACAGAATTGAATTACTTTGGGAATATTCATGCAACGCAAAACACTTTCCTCCTCATTTTCTTGTTTAGTAAAGAAGTGAAGTAATTGAACACAGTAGTCTGATGTACGTTCACTGATTATTTTAGGAGTGAAAGAGGGATTTTGTTTCAAAGACATGTTGTCCTGGTTGAAAAATATTACACAAGGATATCAAAGCTAGTATATCAGAAATCCTTCTGCTTGAGATGATTGCAAATAAGGAAAGAGACTTCCAAGATAATAACTTGAGTTGAAATGAACAAATGTGTCCAAAGGGGTATTGCCAGTTTTTCCATAACAAAATTGTGATCCCAAGTAGGAGATAGTGAATGCCTAAAGGGTCTCTCTTGGTAAAATCCCTTACTTAGACTACCTATGAGCTGTATTAGAAGCTATGAGTATTTCAGCATACAACAAGGCAGTGGTACTGGGGCCATTTAATTTTGCTGAAGGATATACTGTGCCAGTAGCACTTTCTATCATGATACCCAAAATTAAAGGTATTAAAACTGTAAACTTCAAACGTTGATTCCAAATGCTAAACAATGAATTTCAGAATATGGTGTTCCACCATTAAATCTTTTTTCAGGGGTGACCTCCTCCTTCCTGCATCCATTGTCACTGTACCTCACAGTATGTATTTATTTATTTATGTATTTATTTATTTAGTTAGTTAGTTAGTTAGTTAGTTAGTTAGTTAGTTAGTTAGTTAGTTGTCTGTTTTCTGGGAAAGTCTGACTGGGTAATACCCATTTTCAGTGGAGGCCTGGGGAGGAATACTTCATTTGTTTACCTTGAATTATACTTAGTTCCAGTTAAACACAGAGTACTGCCATTTCTATTTACATTTATACTCATACAATAGTTTAATTTATATATTCTAAGATTTTACAGAGGTAGAAATTAAAGAGAAAGCCCATTTGCAAATTAATGGATTCTACAGGCAGCAGTTAAGTATAAAAATTGTTTTGTTATTTCAGTGGGAGGTTGACAGTAGATGTTTGGAGAGTATTGTACGGTGAACACAAAGTCGTACCCTGGTGATAAGCATGTGCACGACCAGGACTGGTTAAGATGTTGTTTAAAATGATTGCGTTTGGCAGAACGTTTTATTTGTGTGGGGATACTATTCCAGAGTTTAGCAATATATTGGGAGTAGAGCAAGTCTCCTGCAACATTATTTCACTTATTTGTGAGTAGTAAGAATGTGTTACTAGAACAGAGGTCCCTTGCTGAACAGTAGGATAGGAATATGTTTTTTAGTACAGGGCATTTTTTCTGGATGATGAATGAATTTGTGTGCTGTAGTTAGTTGTGAGTATGTTAGGTACTTGTGCAGCTCAAGCCAGTTTAATTGCTGTAATCTATGACAATGCCGGGTTCTATGAGAAAGACTGGTAGCAAATTTAGCTATTTTACTGTAGCAGGAGGCAAGTTCTTTCTTTGATATAGATGGAATATTTGGGTTTATATTACTTTGTCGAAAACACAAATAAGTGAATACCTCTTTGTCGAACGCTTTTTAGTGAACCATCACTTTGTCAAACCGGCATTTAAACGAAAATTTTCCCAGGGGGGAAAATGGTTGGCTGACCAACCAAGCGATACAAAAATAACAAAATTTAAAACCCACTCAGGTGGGGGGTTGTGGCTGCCAAGCCCGTCCTAACTAAATATACTAACTCCAAGATTGCACTACACTGGGGAAAAGGGCCAATTCCCGATGATGACCCACTGTTTCTTCCCCCTGGTAAAATTTTCATTTAAACGCCAGTTCAACAAAGTGCCACTTGAATGAAAAGCATTTGATAAAGAAGTATTCGCTTATTTGTGTTTTTGACAAAGTGAAGTAGACCCGGAATATTCTGGCATATTACAACCTTGGACTTAGTAAATATTAAGATATTCTCAGAATAAGAGTCTTACAACTCCTAGGATCTCACTCATGGTTGTCAGGATTACAAAAGCTAGCTACCTTGTACTTGGATAGAAGAAAATTATTACATATTGTAACATCTGTGGTCCTAAAGCAGCAAGTGGATCAATGGTGATTCTGTGACACCATTTAAAGGATTTGGCCCATTGAGAAAGGAAATATTTACTACTATCAGTCTTCTTTGTCTTTTTTTTTTTTTTTTAATTTGCTTTTGTTGACCAGGAAAGTCCACTGGGTTGAAATGAGCCCATTTTCAGTGGAGGCCTGGGGAGAAAAACTCCATAAACAAAATACAGGATATTAAAATTTGTTAAACAAATCTTTACAAAGAGAATCAAATTTACAGAGTAACAAAACAGGAAACTACACACATATACAGTTATTTAGTATCTATTAGACAGACAGACTTTTTAAGGATAGAAAATATGTCAGCCAGAAAAAGAAAGAAGGATAAGTGTGAGGTATCCCATTGAAATCATACGAGTTGGTAGGTTAAGTTACCCAATATCTTGATATCTGACTTCAAAAGCAGGCCCCTACAGCTGATTTAGACATTGACTGCTGTGGAGATGCAGTACCAAGTTGTCTCACTGACCTTTGTATCAGAAAGGTGAACCACTGTTCAGTTTCTTGGCCAATAAGCTGCTATCAAATGGGATTTGCATTTTTTTGTCCCTTTTTACCTTTAGCTCCATTTCTCTGTTATGTCCAGACTCCAGGAAGGAACTTATATTCAATTTTCACTCAAGTAATTCTACTCCAGGCTGAAGTTCTGCCTGCTAACCTCTCAGACCTAACTAGATGACCGCAATCTATTTTATATATATGCACTTATTCTTTGCAGCAGGATATCACAGAATCTGAAGTTTCACTAACTGAAAAAAAGAATGCCTCCTGTATAACCCATAGTATTTACAGTTAGCTTCTGATTTTGGGAGAGAAGGTACAAATGCGAAGATCTGGTTTAGTTCTATCTGGCTGTGCTAGCAGAAGATGTTCTTCACTAGCAGGAGTGAGTGCAACATGAGAATGCATTCCAAGAGCTGGGAAGATCTGATTCCGTTCATTTCTGAGACAGTAATTGATCTGACATTTGGTACCATAATGATGGAAGGGGTCAGCTGCCCACTACACTTAGGAAAAGTTTAGTTATTAGAGTGGTAACCAGAGCAATGTAAAAGAAGAAATATAACATCACTCTGAAGCCTTCCCTGAGGAAATGAAATTACACAGGCAACATTTTGGAGCCAACTATTTCCCCAAACCTCAACAACCTCTTTGCCTTAGAGGGATGCAAGTTCATTTTTAAATGACACAAATTGTGAAAACAAAGAGTTTGCTTTAAATACAGACTCTGTTGACATGATGCTTGGATTAGATGTTCATTTATGTAAGGCTAGATATGGATTTGATCACTCATATGTGCAGACTCTGGTACTCGGCACTTGTAAATATATTACGCACAGCAGAAAGGCTAACAAGTTCAGGAACTAAAATAATAACAGAAGTTTTCCACCTGAAAATTGAGGAACTGCCTGTATAATTTGTGAAAAAATATGGGATAAGCATTTTGAATATTCAGAGTCACTAAAAGGCATTCAGCAACAGGAAAGGTAAAAGAGATTGTAGTGTCGACATGACCAATCAATTTTATTTTGATGAATTTTATTTTCATATATCTAAAATAAGGCCTTCGAAGACTTTCTTTTTTAGGATCTGGGAAAAATCTGGAATCATTGCCTTTTCCCATGGCACTGGATAAAAGTCTGAATATCTTATAGATGTTGAATTACTGGTGAGGTTAGACCATGCGATCTTTTGGAATTAAAGGGAAAGCTCCCAGCACTGGAAAGGCACAAAACTTTACAAAATGCTTCCTGACAGTGTCTGTCTTACCCACATATTTCTAGTAATTCTAAACTGTTGTAGAGAGGAAGTGTGTTCCTTCTAGAATAAGGAGATGTGGAGTACGGAGAAATTAATGATAATGATGGATGCTTCTGGAGGACCTATTTTAGCTGCCTGTATATTGCTACTGCTGTTGCTGCCCTAGTCAATGGCTATTTTCCAGTCTTGCTGATTTTTCTTTTCTGACGTTTCCTGTTTAATTTAAATTGTTACTGTTTAGCAAAGTTTTTGAAAAAATAGTCAGGATTTCTAAGAGCTGTTTCTAGATTACCTACGTATGATGTTGTGGAACATTTGCTTCAAGTTCTGCATGGCTTTGCCATATTCGTCCAACTGATACAGAAATTTCTGTACTGGAGAACCTCACATAAAGGACTCGTCAAGGGAATAATTTAGCAAATTTCCATTGACATCATCAAAAAAGGCTGGGTCCATAGCCAGTCTTGCTGGATACTGCTGTCTCCAGACAGGCCCTTACTGTACAACAGCCACATTTTACCATATAAAAGCCGACGTCTGTAATCTGGGTCAGCTTAGAAATACTATCCCTTACAGAAACATCAAAGATACTTTGGGTTAGATCAGCTACTTGCCTAAGAATGTCACTCTGTCACTGTGCAATTCAACTGTGACAACTACCTGTCCTAATCTCCAAAGTGAATGAAGTGTTACATTTTCCCATATCACCATAGATCTAATCTTCCCATAGCAGCTATAAGAATTTCAAGTACTAAACTATGTACAGAAACTCCTGAGACTCTAACTTTGTTGTCACTTAGTCTGCCACTGTTCCCAGTACAAAACATTTGGAGCAATATAGAAACAGGCAGGAGATGGTGTTTGAAAATCTGGCTCTAGAACAGTTTCATTAAAAATATCTCTATGTTTCTCCGAAATGATAGGAATAACAACTGGCAGATGTTGATTAGTTATTAAAGCTGACCTAATATCCTGTTGAGCAAGTACAGATTTTTATTTTTAGTGAATTTAAATTCTCCCCAAAGGAAATATTTTCAGAATGGAACCGCTTGATAGGGATGCTTCACCATCAGCATTCTTCATTGTCAGAATCAATATTACAACCCAGGGGGTTTCTGACCCTCTTCCACTTCTTTCCACCATGGGTGAGAGCTCTATAACTCCATCTTTAATGATGAGGTGATGAGTGAACATTACAGGAGTGGTGCCATTATCCATGTGGGAGAATCTGGACCTCTTCTATTTGGCCCTAACTCCCCACTGTGCACACATGTTTTTCCCAACAGCCAACATCTAATGGATGTCTGCTGTGAGCATGTTTCAATCTTCCACAAAATGCATCATCAAAATTGTCCGAGTCTCCTTGAAATGCAAGTATCTTCAGTGATTTCTGTTCTCGCCTTGGGTTTCAGGAGTATGTGGTCCAGACTTACACAGCCAACCTTCTTCCCTCCAGACATGTGAGTAGGCTACACCTTATTCTTTCTATTTCTCCACAGCCAGCTTTCAGTACATGAATCAATAATCAAACTGGGATAGCAAGGCTATACAAAGGACTTTATCCATGTATTACAACAGAACTGGCTAATGGAGAGGAAATGATCCCATTAAGCCACGTTTTCATCTTCCTCGTCAGAATCAGATTATGGAGGTGGTGATGATTGCATCTTTCTCTCTTTTACTCTGGCAGTCTGAAAGATGGACATTTTAGGCTAAGTATTAAATAAATAAACTTTGTTTTGAACCAAGTTAAAGTACTTCACTGCAATTTTCTGCAATCTGTGATTGCAACAGAAGAAGGATGGTATCCAGTGGACTGACATATGAACCCTAGACATCCACTCCTCTGGTGACCAGGTATTCCTGTCATCACCTCCCCATAAATGACAGCTAATTCAACAGAAGGTGTCTGCCTACTAATTTCTATTCCCTGGTCATCTCTACTACCATAACTATAAAGTTACAGGAGATGGAAGTGGCAAAAATATTGAATCAATGGAACACTGAGTTGTAAATGGATGAAACAGGTTCTGCACCAGGCTTATCAGGGGTGTTGTTTGAAGTGTAGGCATGAGAATGTTCTCACCAAGCTGAAAAGATTCAATATCAGAAGTCATTTTAACCATAACACCAGGCAATAAAGCATCTTGGAATAGGACTGCAGCTCTCATTAGAATCTCAATTTAAAAACTTGAAATGAAAGGGAAAAGGGAGGAAAAATAGCAATTTTAATTTTCTTTTAATAGTGATTAGACATTTACTCCTGCAGCCACTGCATGAGATGTTTCATACAGTAAATCAGGCCTCACACAAGCTGCTGCCTGCCTCTGAGATTACTCTGAGAAAGCATCTATAACTTTCACCTTCTTAACTTTACTGAGAAGCTCTCTGGATTTCATTATTTTTCATTCCTAAGTGCTTAATTTTTCTTGCTGTTTACAAGAAATAGAAGGTGAAGAAGAGGGGTGAGAAAAAAGTAAATCAGAAACAAGGATCACATATGCTCTAAAAAGCCCACAGATTCCTATCTTATCTGACTATATTTTTTTAATTAATACAGCTACAATGCTCACTATTGTTTACATTGTGGTTTTACCCCAAACAAAGCAAGCAGTTAGGGTGGAAATTGTGAGGAGAAATCAAATGACCACAACAGCACTTATTAGCCATTTTTATGGGAATCTTAAAATCAAAATCCTCAAAAGTGAGTTAAAAACTCACTTTCTGAAAATAGAAAAAGCAACACAATAGTTAACACCAAGGTAAAAGATATAGGCAAAGAAGTGACTGATGAATATCCGAAGGAACACAGAGCAACAATTCATTTCAGGTAAAAGCAGACCTACAGTAGTTACTAAACTGTATTAGTGCTAGTGTCCTAGTTCAGATTGCAGTGATTTCTGTAGCTATTCCTGTAAAATACAATAATTGCAGTTGTTGAACTTTCAGTGCTCGTTATAATGTAACCTGAATGCAAATCTTGGTTTGAATTGAAACTTGGAAGGTAATACCTGATGTTATGTAGCCCTATCTCACCATAATTCTTGCTGGATGGGTTCGGAGATGATATTCGGCTCCGACTCGGCAGATACTAAAGTTCAAGAGCTTTTACTGGCTCGAGGCTAGCCCCTATCCCATGGTGCCTCACGGCAATTCCCTAGATCTCGTTTGCCGCGAAAGCTTCGAGGTTGTGTCTTACTGGCTCGTTGGCTAAGTAAAACTTTATTTGCTAAATCTAGTCCTTTTTTCTATTTTTCTTTCCATTTTTATATATATAGTTTTTTTTGTCTCTTGTGTGACTGTTTTTTGAAAGTTTCCGACCCCTATTCCCCCCAAAGGACTGTACGGCCCATTTAAGTTAGAGGGCAGTAGTGCCCATTTAAGTAAGAGGGCCTTTCCTCCCTGTGTGTGTGAGTGTTTATTAAAAAAAAAAAAAAAAAAAAAAAAAAAGATTATCTAGCTTATCTATTCCTGATAGTCGGAATGTCTAAACATAAGGATAGGGAGCATAAGGATCATCACCCTTCAGGGTTTGAAAGGTGTGATAGGTGTTAGCAGAAAGTGTCTCTCACAGACAGCCACACCAGTTGAGTGTATTGCCTTGGTGAAGCCCATTTGCATGAACCCTGCACATTTTGTCACGCATTTAGCACTAGAGTTTTAAATGAAAGAAAGAGGAAACTCATTGATAGGGGTCTCATGACCAGTTCCTTCCAGGAACAGCTGAAACTTGGTCAGGCATCTCCAAAATCCTCTAAGAGAAAATCTTCGGCCCCGGCTTCGGAGCAGACTAAAAAGACTAAAGTGTCAGAGCCAAGAAGTTCCGTTTCCGACTCAGCTTCGTCCATTTTGGTGCTGTCGGTCTCCTCGGCTCTGAGATGACCTTCAGTACTGAAATGTTTACCTGAAATTGAGATTGTGTCTCCCACCTTCAGATATCCTATTTTGGAGAGAAGGAGATCTCCTTCCCTCTCCACCAGATCCTCCAGGACTCTATCTGATGAGGATATTGAGCGAGTGGTGAAGAGATTGCTTTCAGATCCAGCTCTGGCAAGAAAATTGGCCCCTCCGGACCCAAAGGTTTCGGAGCTGACCCCCTTACCAACAACTGTCCCTCCTCTGACTGCTTTGCTCTCAGAACCTATTACTTCAGGTTCTTCTGTCTTGGACCCGTCAGCTCCTGGGATTCAACCTGCTTCCTTGGAGCCAATTACTCTATCCTTGATGGCTCAGTCTGGAGCCAAGGCATCTGGGATCTGACGCTCTCGTGTCAACTCCAAGGGGGACAGTCACCCTAGGTTCTCGTCAGAACTGACCATCCCTCTCGGAGCCTCAGCTCGACTCAGCTCAGCTCACACTTCTGCTTCAGAGCCGTTCCCCCTTTCTAGGAGTCGAACATCCATCCCCTTGGAATGGATGTCTTCTTCAGAGTGAGGGGGAAGGCTTTTGAAGCTATAGAGAAGGCTTTATCTTTTGCTAAAGCCATTCCTTTGGAACCTGTATCCCACCAGCAGCAGGCAGCAACCTCTTCCCCCCTTCCATCCCCACAGCGTAGGGAGCCAGAGGCCCAAGTAGCTCCCATTGGAGGTGCCCCCTCTTCTGAGACCTCCCCAGATTATCCCACTGGAGAGCTCCCTCAGAAGAGGCTGTGTAAGAGGAAGCAT
The DNA here is from genome assembly GCF_019279795.1 of Protopterus annectens. Taxonomy (NCBI): domain Eukaryota; kingdom Metazoa; phylum Chordata; order Ceratodontiformes; family Protopteridae; genus Protopterus; species Protopterus annectens. Next base: position 564,173,130 of record NC_056726.1, on the reverse strand, counting down.
GTCGACTCACCTGAGTCTGTCATGTCAGACAATGATTTAGAGGAATCAGAAGGGTCTCCTAGATCCCCCTCTGAGGATGTCTCCTTTTCTGACATCCTAGAAGTCCTTAGACAGAGGGGTGATTGGAAGACCTCTATCCCTACTGAGGATGAATCAGTGTATCTTGAGGCCTTTGGTTCCTGACCTTCCACCTCCTGGGTGACACCGCCTTATGACCAACTCTTGGGGGTCATATCGTGGAAAGCCTGGACCTCTCCAGATTCAGTGGACCCCATCCAAAGGAGGCCAAATAAGTTCATGACAGCACCTGAGGACAAGACATTTCTTAGTAAAGGAGTTTTCGATGATGCTATGGTGGTAGCAGTGGCCACCAAGAAGGAGTTATCTGAGGCATCTTCTAATATCCATCCTCCTAATAAGGAGTCCAGGACGATGGATAGGTAAGGGAAGCATACTTTTTCTTCAGCGGCATTTATACTAAGATCGCTGAATTACCTTATTCATTTTACTCATCTTCAAAGGGGTCTCCTGAAAGAGTTAGAAGACATCCTCCAGGGTCCAGTAAAGGGAAATATCAACTGCAGAGTGACCATTCAGAACTTTGATTTCTTTATATGCTTGTTGAGCCTGCTGAGAGCTAGGACTGATCTCCAGTCCCCTGTCTTTTTGGAACTAAAAAGAATCAAGAGTAAGTTCCGGATCCTACTTGCTCTTCGGGGACTTCTTGGATGACTTTTTTTGTAGCAACGAGATGACCTCTGATGTTGCACGGTCTAGTTGGACCAGTGGTATGTCTGGTAGAGACCGGTTTGTTGGAGGTTCGGAAACAAAGGGGATCAGGTAAACTCTGGATATTATGGTGTGTACCCAATGATCTTGCGAGATGGTTAGCCAGGCACTTGGGTACAGCGATAGATGACCCCTGACTGCCTCCAGAGATGGACAGTCGGGCAATCCCTCAGGGGCAATGGAAGGGACGATCAGAGAAACTTTCTCTGTCTCCCTGATGCTGCAGGTTTCCACTGCTGCGAGGGCTGTGTCTTCCATTATATCCTCCCCCTCTGCCTCTGGAGGAGGTTTGACCTTGTGCCTGAGGGAAACCTTTTTGGGATTTATGGAACCACATTTTTCCTCCTGTATTACCCTTGGGATAGGGTCTAGACAGGAGAGAGAAATGGACTCTGACAGCAGATAAGGTTTTCCCCTTCCTGCTCGCACCTAGTCAAAGTCTCTTTCATTTGGGGTTCAAAAAGAGATGAACCATCAAAGGGGATGTTAGTGAAGGAAGACTTGAAGGACTCTGTAAAATTACAAAGATGCATCCACAAATGTTGCACACAAAACAATTTATCCTAGGTCATCCACTTGTTCCTCCCTAAGAGAAAGCAGTTTTGACCATGGGCACTTTCCCAGATAGGGTTGGGGGGGGGGGGGCATTATCTGGGAATGACAGTCCAAGGTACTTGGCAGAACCACAAGAACCACTTGCACATCAATGTTCTGAAGATGAGAGCGGTGCTGTATGCACTGCGAGCACTTCACAGCTCCCTTCCCACCGGAACAATTGCGATTCAGTCAGACAACATGTCTGTCATGTGGTATATAAACAAGAAAGGGGGAACCAAGTCTTACCTGCTTTGCAGAGAGGCCTTAAGAGTTTAAAAATGGGCGATGGATACTCAACGCTTCTTGATAGTAATGCATATCCTGGGAAAATCCAACGTAATAGCAGACAAACTCATCCGAGCAATTCTAATGCCTCACAAGTGGTCCCTGAATCCAAAAGTTGCGAAAGAGATCTTTCACAGATGGGGCCAGCCTTGCTGTGACCTATTCGCCACACACCTGAACACCAAATGCAGTAGCTACTTTGCCTCATTCCTCATCCAGGGCTGTCACACAGGGATGCTCTAATTCACGACTGGTCTCCGGGACTTCTTTATGCCTTTCCTCCTTTTCCACTCATCCCAAAGGTAATACAGAAAGCAAGACAGTTGAGGAGTTCCTTGATCCTCATTGCTCCTTACTGGCCTTGACAAGTGTGGTTTCCCTTCCTGTGGCCCTACCTTTTGAAGGAACCAAGGATTCTGGATCCATCTTCAGATCTCCTGATTCATCAATCGGGACAGTTCCACCCCACCATCCACACCCTCAAATTGACAGCATGGCTGCTCCAGTCCCATGAATAGCCAGGTGTATTCCCCTATCCCCTACGGTCAAACACATTCTAATTTCATCCCATAAACCTTCCAACCAGAAAATATAGTCCAGCAAATGGAAAAGGTTTTCATTTTGGGCTACAAACCAGGCCTTAGATCCAGATATGGCTCCTATAGAATCTATCTTATCCTTCCTAGCATCAATTTTACAGGAAGGAGCGGCAGCCGCTACAGTTAGAGTTCAGTTAGCTGCCATTTCCAATTTCCATTTTGGCTTCATGGGAAATCCAATCATGCAGCACTCCTTGTGTAAAACTTTCTTAAAATGAGTTTTTCTTCCCAAGCCTCCAAACAACCATTAGAACCCTGGGACTTAAACTTAGTACTCTCATCTTTGATGTCTGCACCCTTTGAGCCATCCTCTTCATCAGACCTAAAATTGTTGTCATGGAAAACACTATTCTTAGTAGCCATAACATCTGCTAGGAGAGTCTCAGAACTGCAAGCTCTAACTATTCGACCTCCTTACATTATTTTTCGCAAGGATAGAGTCTCTATCAGGACAAACCCTTCCTTTCTTCCCAAGGTATGCTCAGACCACAATCTGAATACTACCATTGAGCTACCAGTGTTTTTTCCGAACCACTCTAATAAATCTGAGTATAGACTACACCATTAGATGTTCACAGAATTCTCAGGTTTTATTTACATAGGACTATAGAATTCAGAAAATCAAATCAACTTTTTGTTTCCTTTTCCGACAAGAAAAAGGCTTGTCTGTTTCTAAGGTTTCTCTTTCAAAATGGCTTTTGAATTGCATATCATTTGCTTATCAGCAAGCTGGCAAACAATTACCCATCAAAGTTAAAGGTCATTCTACTAGAGCTATAGCTACTTCATGTGCCTTTAGATCTAGGCTCCCAATTGATACTATTTGTGCAGCAGCTATTTGGGCAAGACCACATACTTTTGTCACTCATTACAAATTGGATTTGGCCTGCCGGGAAAGGTCTTCCTTTGGGTCCACTGTGCTGAAGAGTCTCTTCACTTGAGCCACCCGGGATATAGTTGCTAAGGACGCTGTCCCATCCAGCAAGAATTATGGCGAAATAGGACTACATAACATAAAGAAGTTATGCACTTACCATAACATTCCATGTTTGCAGTCCATCTCACCTACATTCTTGCATCCCTCCCTCCAACCCCCTTCCTGTTTTCTGGGGGATCTGGTGGACTATACTGGTGCTGTTTGACCTGGTTCTCTTTTTTTTTCCACCTGGCATGGATTATATTTTCAAAATCCTTTGTCTGCATGTATGCAGCTCTGATACTGGTCTTACCTGATAGGTATTTATTGCTTAATTGCAAACTAGATCTGGGGAATTGCCATGAGGCACCATGGGATAGGGGCTAGCCTCGAGCCAGTAAAAGCTCTCGAGCTTTAGTATCAGCCGAGTTGGAGCTGAATATCGGCTCCAAACCCATCCAGCAAGAATGTAGGTGAGATGGACTGCAAACATGGAACGTTATGGTATGTACATAACTTCGTTTTTTATAGATGTTGTTTTAAAAACTTGCTACTCCCCCTTGGCTCTTGGTGTGGCTGAAAAGGATCTTTGGAATAGTTCACATATGCAGTTAGCAAAGTTAAATGAGTAAATAAATGACTGAGAAATGTATACAGTGCAATCTTGTTTACAGTTAATCTGTCCTGCAGTAGTCAATCTACATGACTGCATCCATATATCATTAGGGTTAACTAGCTACTGAAAATGTCTGTCCTGGGGACTGGTTGATGTTTACCTTCAATTATTACCCAACGATGAGCACTGTGTATTCTATTTATTTATTTATTGCTGTATTTTCTTTCAGTAAGTGCTATTAGTAGGTATTGGGTTGTACAGAAGACAGTGCAAATGAGTACACATAGTAGTGGCAGGACAAAATTTACTTTTCACAAATCAAGGTATAGCAAGCAATATTAACATATTTGCACGCAACTGGAAACAACTATTTACATTACTGAGCACATTCTGCAAGATTGTGCAGGTTCAAATGTACATATCTTCAAATGACAATCTGTGTTTATGCTGGAATACAAACAGCACTTAAGTTACTTCACTGATAAAACACTGCTCTCTCTCTCTCTCTCTCTCTCTCAGTTTCTCTGTATCTCTCTCTCTCATAACTAGCAGACAAATCAAGGCCACTACCTGTTCTAATAGTGGCATTCCATGATTGCTGCTTTATTAATTTGGCTTACGAGTGATGCATTGAAGGTTCAGGTTATTTCACTAAATCCAAGTACCAACAACCTCAGATGTAGTACGTATAAGAAGGGTGATGCAGAGGGTCTCCCTCCTCATTGAGAGTGTGGCAGGCTTGCTTTCAAGTCCGAAGATAAAAATATGGCTACATTTGAGCATTTAGGTGGTTGTGCTCTTTAAGCTGCCACTTACAAACAAATAGCCTTAACTGAATGCTGTTTAGATAACATGATCATCCAGTTCTATTATTTCAAGACCAGTGTGGCTTTAAACTACATCTTATTTCTCAAACGTGGTAGCATTGCTTGAACAAATCTCAATCACATTGAGCAAAATTTTTTAGTCCAATCTATGAATAAGAAATTTAGCATAAGCCTCTGCTACCATTCCATATGTTACAGGGATAAATAATTTACACAATCTAAAACAAACAAATAGCAAATTGGGTGAACAGACAACTGTTTGTGTGTAATAGAAAATACCACATGAAACCAGTTGTGATCTTGGCCAAAGTATGAGATATGAGATATAATATTACAAAGTGCCTCAAAGGAGAGATGGATTCAAAAGCTATTATTATTCTGTACCTTTCAAATTGCATTTGATTTGACACCTTATGTGAGTAACTTAACAAAGACTGTAGAGTAGGATATGTAGCCACGTCACAGGAGGATACAGCAATATAACAGGATTAACCTGATGGAAAAGGGAATGTAGTACACAGGAATACCCCAAAACTGCACTGTGGAATACAGTGCACAAAATCAAAAATGTCCAAGTCAGACATAGAAAAACTTTTAAAGCATTTACTGGTGAATTCTCAGCTTTTGTCACATTCTGTCAACAGTATGGGACATATTGCACACAGGATGTATAATTCTAAGAGCTGATGACAGGGAATCACTGGCAGCAACTCATATTCATAGGTCACAATGCTAACCAATGATTTAGTACTATACAAGCTGTATTTTTTTAATTAATGAAAAACTCACTGAAGTACAGTGCAAATGTATTTCACAAAAACAATTACATTAGGAAAAAAAAATCACTTGTAATCATTGTTATTTTCAGCCTGTTAGAGATTATTCCAGCGTTACCTTCAATGTTTAATGTGCTGTTCAGTCCTGTATTGTTTGAATAATACTTACTAAAATTCATAGACAGATAGTGCATAGTGCACTTGGCTTGTTTAACAGGCACAAAGTGTGGGTAATCCAGAGTCACTGTTAATAGATATCACATGCAGTGAATTCAAATATTACCCAAGAAACTCACCTGTGAATGACAGCCCTGTCTAACCAACAATGTGCATATGGTAAATACAACAGCTTGTCATCTACTACTTAATATACATAAAAAAAAAAGAATATATGAAATTGACCGCATATGTAACACAATGCCTATCATATCTGTGATATAAAATAACATTATACCTAAACCAAACTGCATGTCTGAGTAAATTTTTAAAGTAACTGCACAGTTACAAGAAAGTGTCTAACAGCTTTCATACTTTTTGATCACAGTATTTGAGCCTTCCATGTGATCCTATGATCTCCTTCCAAGAATTAAATTGTTTAGTCTACTTCCACTCATTATTTTACAATAGATGATGTTGTTACAATTGTTTCATTGTCATAAAATCAATAATGACTTGCATGGTACTTTACTCACCAGCATGCAACCAATACTGTACTCTGAGCTGTCTTCTGTTGCCAGGTCTCTACTTCTCCTAACATGGCAATCAGTGTGCTGGGTGACTGAGGTATAGGATGTGTCTTTGGCCAGTTATTGATTTCTAGAAGTTTAATTTGATGCTCTGCACTGGATTTCTGTAGAAAAGACAAAAATCAGTTGTACAATCATAATATATTTGGTAGTCGGAAAGCTCAATTAATTTAAATATGAGGATATTTTAAGATATGTGACACAGACCACATAAAGAAAGGGTTTAGACAAAGTATTATTTCAGACCTCATTAATCTGGACATTAAAAATCTGTTGCCCTGGGCTTTCATCAATTCAGTTTTGTCAAAGGAAGTTCAAGAAGGTTCTCTAGAAAAGTTACAAAACAGTGGATAGAGGTTACCCAGCACATACAACATATCTGGACTTAGCCAATACCTTTGATTCCTCTTTCAGGCATTATTGACCAACATGTAAGTGTGAATATAAATCCATATGTTGGGCAGTGGACAGATAAATGCAACAAAAAATGAAAGGCATTTATATTAGAACAAGACAAATACAGACAAAGATTTAGTAAAGTAACCAATAGGAGGAAGACTAAGGGCAGGACAATAAGAAATTATTTTGCTCTAAAAGATTTTAATTCATAGCTTCATAGGTTCATATGAGATTACCAGGCTAACGACTTAAGAGTTTTAACATGTCTATCCAGTTTTTCCCAGATTTTACCCAATCTTCTATCCCTGTGAAAAACAGAACAAGGGTCAGCAAGCAGTGTTTTGATTATAATTTCACAGAATGCCTCTGCCCATCAGGGAACTGGGCAACACCCAAGGAATGAATTTGTGATTTCCCACCCATCAGTCCAGATTGTGCTTCAGGTTGGTCAGGGAAGGGCTCTGCTTCATTTGAATAGGAAGCCTATTCCAGAGGAGGCGAAATCTCTGGGACACATATCTGTCTCTCCAGCATGATTTATTCATGTCAGAGATCAGGTTTAGATCTTTGGAGTGGGTAACCCTTGTGCAGTTAGTTTTGTGAATATGCAACATTTCCATCAGAGCTGGGTCAGAGAATGACCTTTAGGTTCATAGGTTCATACTAGGCTATCTGCCCTAGGACATTTATAAGCCTAGCCAGAGTATGTTTGGCTTTCGCCACCCATTTTAAATTAATTTTGCTATGCCCTTTTTCGAGGTTAGTATACTGTGCCTCTGTCTAACAGTGACACAGAAGTGATACCCGGGGTAAACCTACAATCTCCCATCCACTCATCAAGATTCCTCTTGAAGAGAGTCAATGAGGGACTCTGCCTAACCTGGACTGGGATTTTATTCCAGAGTGAAGGGAGCCTCTGGGTTATGAATCTGTCCCTCCAGCATGTCCTATTTATTTCAGTGCTGAGGTTCAAGTCTCTCGAGTGTGTAGCTCGATGGGATTTGGATTTTCGGAGGAGCAGCATGTCCATTAATTCCAGATTGGACATGGCTTTATACATCAGGCACAGATCGCCTCTGAGCAGGTGGTATGCCACTGAGTAGAGCTGGAGTTTCTTTAACCGGGCAGCATATGGCATCTGTTTGAGCCCTTTGATCCTCTTGGTGAGGTACTTTTGGGGTCTTTCCAGTTGCTGCAGCTGTCTGCTAAGGTACATCCCAAAAGGGGCATTGTACTCAATTATGGGCCTGATGAGGGATGAGTAAAGAGGCAGGATGACCTCCCCTGATCTAGATGTGAATCCCTTCATGATTAGGTGGGCTATATAAAATGTTTTTCTAACCACTTTGGCCACGTGGTTGTCAAATGAAAGATTGCTATCAACTTGGGTCCCCAGGTCCCTAATTACTTCTTCTGTACTTAATGGATTACCACCTATGTGGTAATTTCTGGGCACTTTGTTTTTGCCAAAGGGGATGACTATACACTTTTTGGCTTGAGGCCATGGCTCTGGCACCAGTTGTCTGTTTCTATGAGGCCCTTTTGTAGGATGCTTGTGTCGGCTGGAGAGTCTATTATGGCACCCAGTTTGCAGTCATCTGCGAACTTTGTCAGCCACAGTCATTCCGTGTTGGCCTGTACCTCCGAGAAATATATACTGAACAAGAGAGGTCCCAGGACTGAGCCTTGTGGGATGCCACTTGTAACTGGTTTGGAGTCTGACATGGCTCCAGCAATTCTAACCATGTGGGTTCTGTCCTTGAGCCAGTTTGAAACCCATCTAGTGACATATGGGTTTATAGGTTTATATTTAAGCTGGTGAGCTTATCTATAATGCCCGAGTGGGGTATTGTATCGAAGGCTTTTGCGAGGTCCAGGTAGGCTGTGTGGACCACCTTCCCCTCGTCAATGGCCTTGGTGACTGTTTCAAAAAAATCGACCAGGTTTAAGAGGCAGGATCTGCCCTTAACAAAGCCAAACTGGGTAGGATCCAGTGTCTGTAGGTCCCCAATATCTTTATTTATGAGGTCCATGATGATCCTTTCCATAGCTTTGCAGACCAAGCTAGTCAGGCTTATGGGGTGATAGTTTCCAGGATCCGTTGAGGCACCACATTTGTGGAGAGGGACCACTGTTGCTGTACACCACTCTTTGGGTACATATCCTCTAGTAAGGCTGAGATTGAACAGTAGTTTTAGGTTTGGGTTTAGCTCTTCTTGGAGTTCATGTAGGACACAGCCCGGGACACCGTCTGGTCCCATTGATGCTGTGTTTTTTTGCTTTGGAGAGGGTGGCTCTTACCTGAGCATCTGAGATGTCTGGGGGGGCAGCACTCTGCTGGGATAGATATTTTCCCTTTTGGTGGGGAGGGGGGGGGAGAAGTTTGCGGTGAACCTGTCAGCTAGGATGTTGGCAATGTCTGTGGGTTCGATGTATTTTTTGTAATTTTGGACTAATTCTGAGCATATCTGGGAATTCCCACCCAGGTTCCTAACATAACTAAAGAAAGCCTTGTGATTATCCTTAGTGTCCTGTGCAATTTTTCTCTCGAAGCTGGCCTTAGACGATTTTATGAGTGCCCATAGTTTTTTGCTAATACTGATCAGAGATGCCTTCCCTTTTTGGGATTTTGCTCTATCATGTAGTAGCTTCCTCCTTCTATTGTATAGTTTGTTTATGGCTGGGGTCCACCAGACAGGACATCTGCCTTTGAAGGACTGGGTCTTGGTTTTATTTGGTATTGCATGATCCATGCATTCCTGAAGGTGTTCATAGAATGCGTTTATAAAGGATTCTATGGTCTGGGCCATATTTTCCACAGGCCCGGGGGCTTTGAAGGATTCCACCTCAGTTTTGAGGAGTGTGAAATTTGCTTTAGAGAAGTTTTTCACTGTGGTTTTCTGGGCAAGGGGTGGGGTCAGGATGTGAATATCCAGTGAGATTAGTTTATGGTCTGATCTTACCAGTGAGGGATACACTTCTGGTCTGGAGCATAGAGTCCCCATGTTGGTGATGATCAGGTCCAGTATGTTTTCCCCTCTTGTGGGAGTGGTAACAAGTTGTTCCATAGCATTTGAGTTTATAAATTCTAGGAACCTTTGGGCTAGGGTGTTGGAGCTAGAGTAATGCTCCCAGTCTATGTTTGGGTAGTTGAAGTCGCCCAATATAATGGTGTTTGGAGAGACCTTCATATTTTCCAGTGTTCTCAGGAAGGCCAAGTGGGGTTCTTGGGTTTGGGAGGGTGGTCTGTATCAGGCTATAAACTAGAAGGCAGTTTTACCCACTGTTAGTTGCACATGGATAGTCTCTGATGCTTCGTGCTGTGCCACCAACCTGGAGGTGTGGGTATCTTTGACGAATATTGATACTCTCCCTCCTTTTGTGGTTCGGTCCAGGTTTTGGGGCTGAAAAGCATGGTATGAGTTATAACCTGGTAGTGCTGGGGTGCTCTTGGGAGCCTTGAACCAGGTTTCTGTTACTGCATAGATATCGATGTTCTCCATGCTAAGGAGAGTTTCGAGTGCATGCATCTTGGGGTTTAGACTTCTGGCGTTGAGTAGCGTTACTCTTAGTTTCTTATCCCTTGTGATACGTATGGAGGTGGGTTTGTCTTTTGAGCCTTGCCTAAAAAAGGCAGTATGGGGCTAGCAAGAGCCTTTGCCAATATCCGAAAGCCCAGGGGTGACAGGTGCAAGCCATCCCTACCGAAGCATCATGGTTTTTCAAGCATGTCATCCCAGGCTGACAGGCATTGGATCCCCTTTGAATGACACCAATACCTAAGCCAATTGTTGAAATTGATCATCTTGTCTTCATATTGTGGCATAATTCTTGGTGAGGGTAAGATGTTACTCAAGGTCGGGGTCATACCAGCCTGGGCTACATGCTCAGAGAGCTCCTCTATGTCTCTTTTCATGTAGTCCACAGAGGTACATCTCAGGTTATTCACACCAGCATGGACAATGACTGAGTCATATTTGTACTTGCCTTGGAGTGACCTGAGTGCTTGAGTTATGTGGTGGATCCTAGCACCTGACAGGCAGCTCACCATGACCTTCTCCTTGTTCAGCCTGGTGAGCGGGACGTCCGTGTTCCTGATGATAGAGTCACCTATTACAAGTGTATCAGTTGTGTTGTTTAGCCTTAAGGGCTGTGACTGTTCGGCACACTGGCTTTGTGAGCTATGTGTTGCATGTGTTTTGTTTTGGGGTAGCGGTTGCTTGGGTGTCTGCTTTGGAGGTCTCTGCTGCTTAGGCAGATTTTTATTTAGAGCCTCCGAGTATGTTTTTGTGTGTTTATGTGTTTGGTTTGCTGTCGTGGTAGGTCTATGTGAGACTGGCATTGTAGTGAGTGTGGTTTCCTTCTCCTCCTGACCGGTTACGCCAGTACTGAGTTGAGAGAGCTTAGCCTCCAGTCTGGCTATATGGTTGCATCTCTCACATGTGTTGTAATTTGTTGGGAGGAGGAGAGGGCTGTCTGTGTACATGAGGCAGTTGTAACATTGCCTCAAGATTCCCAGATTCACCAGCTGGACCGGAGAGGAGATTGACAACTGACCTTTGGACATGCTAGAATAGTATTGGGAATTCCTTTATAATTGAAAAAAGGGCCAATGGGGAACAAGGTACTCAAGGGGAGTTTGTGAGGGTGTAGTGCTTTTAATTTTTTAGTGCTGACTTATATAATTGCTTTAGTGAGCAAGTGCCAGGTAACTTAAATGCAATGTGTTACAGGTAACTTAAATGCAAAAACGACAAACAGTAACTTTCTTTCAAGTGAAACAAGGAAATAAGTACAGTAAGCAATGCAGATATCACTAGGGATCCACAGAATCACTGAAAAGCTGTGTTTTAGGTGGAATTAGCGTTTCAGGGAAATAACAAGCAAACAAACAACAAGCATACAAACAAAGCTAGGTTCAGCAGGCCTGGATCTAGTCAATGCTACAGCAAACAAGGTGTACCAATTTCAGTAAGAAACAGTTCAAATATGCAGGCACTATAAGCCTTTAACCAGAAATTCCCAGCTCAGAAGGGCAGAGTCCAGCCTCTCCTCCCACAAGAGTGCAGACCACAAACCTTCTTAATGTAAAATAACTGGCCTGAAGCTCAAGTGCTTAAACCAGAACTAATACACTTTTAGAATAACAGACACTGAGCCCTCAATCAGCAGTTCCCAACTTAAAAGGATGTAAGCTACCTGTCTTGCCACCACAGTGCAGGCCACAAACCTTCCTAATGTGAAACTACTGGTCTGTAGCCCAAGTGCTTAAACTAAAAGGCTTAGAATGAGCTACACCAAGCAGTAATAAATACAATTGAATACTTTTAAGGTGACACAAAATCAAAATAAAGTAGGAAGAAACACAAATACAGTAAAAGCAGATACAATTTTTTTTTTTTAAGTGAAAAGTGAGAAAGGAAAGAGAGAAAGGAGTAGCAGAAACTAAGCTGATTGGCCTTCTCAAATGTTCTCCCTGTACTGGGTAGAATGAGGTAATGACACTAGACTGGGATAATGGCACTAGACTAGGTCAGACACAAATCACCCTTCAGTAATCAGTAGGAAAGTGAATACAGTGATATGGCTTTTAATTTGTCCACATATGGCATGTTGGCTATACCCTGTATGTTTTGGTCAGAAACCTTTGAGGATGCTCCAGCTGTTGCAGGTGCTGGCAAGGTACAAGCCAAAGGGTTCATTGTACTTGATTATTATACAGAAGAGGGCTGAGTGCAGTGATAATATGATATCCTTAGATCTGGATGTCATTCCCTTACTTATAATCTGAGCCACATAGAATGATTTCCTTACCACTGTGGACAGATGATGGTCAAAGTTCAGATTACAATCTATCTGGGTTCCTAGATCGCTAACCAATGAGTCCATTAATGGGGGGAGGGCTGCTATCAATGTTGTAATTTGCAGGGGTATTTGATTTCCCAAATGGTATTATTATTATTGTTATTATTATACATTTTTTCACATTTAGTTTAAGGCCATGGCAGTGACACCAATGATTAGTCTGCATCAGAGTTTCTTTAGGATATCAGCATCATTTGGGGATTTAATGACTGCCACCATCTTGCAGTCGTCAGCAGACTTGATCAACCAAAGGCTGTCTGTACTTGCCTTGGCATCTGAAAATTATATTCTAAACAGGAGGATGCCCAGCACTGAGCCTCATGGTACTACACTGGTGACTGGCCTCTTGCTGAATTTACATTCCCTCACTCTAGCAACTTGTCTTCTCTGTGAGCCATTTGCCTATCCATCTGGTGACATAGAGGTTTATGCCCAATTTTGTGAGTTTATCTATAATACCTGAGTAGGATATTGTATCAAATGCCTTGGCCAGGTCAAGGTAGGCAGCATGCACTGTCTTATGCTCATCCATGGCCTTGGTAACCTTCTCAAAGATGTCCACCAGATTCAGCAGGCAGGACCTGTCCTTGAGAAAGCTGAACTGAGTTGGGGCTAGAGTCTGCAGTTTTCCTATGTCATTGTAATCAGGTTCATGATTATCCTTTCATTGCCTTGCATATGAGGCTAGTCAGATTTATGGGTTAGTAATTTCCTGGATCAGTTAACCCCCCCCCCCCCCCCCCATGTAGAGGGATGACTGTTGCTGTTCTCCACTCTACTGGGACAAAGCCTATCTGGAGATTGTGGTTAAACAGAGATCTGAGTGGGTTTGCAAGGTCATGTTTCAAGCTATTTAATAGGAACCCTAGGATTCCATCAGGGCCCATTGGTACTGTGTTTCTAGCTTTACAGAGTGCAATGAAAACCTGTCCTTTTGTGATAACAGGCAAAGGGATGGTACAGGGTATTGTCTGGACGGTGACCAGAGGTGATGAAGGGGTGAAATTTGAGCTGAATTTATCGGCCAGCAGGTTTACTATTTCTTCTGGCTGTGTATAGGTAGTGCCATCTTCAGCCAACTCAGCACTTCGTTGAGTGCATTCCTTAAGATTTCAGACATAACTAAAAATTCTTTGTCGTTATCCTTTGCTTGGGAGGCTATTTTAGTCTTGTATTTAACTTTTGAAAATATGACTAGTTCCCTGATTTGCCGGTTGAGACTAATGAAGGATTTTTTTCTCTGTTGTGCTCCCTCCCACTTACTTCTAGACGGGAATTTCTTCCTTCTATTTTATAGTCCTTTTATGCCAGGGGACCACCAGGGTGGCTTTTTTTCTGACTAGACCTGGGATTAGTTCAGTAATGTGCAGTACACTTGCTTAAGTGGTTGTACAGGGTATTCATGTATTCTTCTGCATAGGCCTCTGCGACTTTGGGGTTGGGGGAGCTGTACAATTAGCTATGCCATAACCTAATAGGAGGTAGATTTGCTTGGGAAAATTCTATAGGGTTTTAGAATTTGATGGGGGTGCAACCATTACATTTATTTCAAAGGAGACTGATTTATGATCTGCTCTTACCAATGAGGATATTATGCTGGGGGAGGTTGTAATGCTCCCCCATGTTTGTGAGTACTACATAAAGGATATTTGTGCCCCTAGTGGGAGTGCAGACCAGTTGTACCAGAACATTTGCACTGGCAAAGTTCAAGAATCTCTGAATCTGCATGTTAGTGGTCATATTTATTCCAATTTACAGAGGGAGTAGTTAAAATCTCCATCAGTAGTGTGTTGGGCTGAATAGAAAGTGTAGAGTGGATTTCATGGTACATGGTTTGGAACCTGTAGCTAGCAATGATATAGTGGGGATTTTGCCTATGGTCAGTTGGACATGGCATAGATCAAGCGAGTCACCCTGCTTGACCAATCTTGAGGTGTGATTACTTTTTATGTAAACACAAACACCTCCTCCTTTCATTGTTGCCTTTTCAGAAGGTGATCTGAATATGTAATAGGCATTGTATTCTTGCACTCTGCTGAGGTGCTTTCTGCAGCCTTGAGCCATGTCTCTGTGACTGCACAGATATCAGCATTCTCCAGGGCAAGGATAACTTCCAGAGAATACAATTTCTTTTTAAGACTCCTAGCATTGAGTAGTAGTGTCTTCAGCTTGGCATTAGAAACATTTGTTATGTTAGTAATTCTGTTGGCTTGGCACTACATAAAAAAGAAACTATGGGGGTGGCTATGCCTTAACTAGTATTGGAAAGTCTAGTGGCAACAGGTGCAGACCATCTCTGAAGTATTTAGAATGAAAACAGATATAAGTGGAGCAATTATGGCTGCTAATAATACAGACACAATGTCAATAACATGTTTTAGCCTTCCATATGACTATAACCAAGAATACAGGCTGACTGGGCTACAAGGATGCACCAAGCATTACTGATAATAATTGAGCAATTTTGTCCTATTCTGTTTAGGACTATTCTAGGTAGGACTTCATCATTTTTTTCACAAAAAATATCTGCTTGATTTTTTATTTTTATTTGTCCTGGGACCTTAGTCTTGTAGCTTCATTTGCAGTTGTGGGAAAATTGTGTATTACTTTAAGATTTTAATATCATTTATAAATTATACTGCACTTATATCTCCATAAGTAGAATTCAATGTAAAAGCTAGCTGTTTGCATTTTGACACCTTTCTTGGGCTTTTATCTTGTAGTTTCCTTCACAGTTGTGGCAGAGCTGTAAAACATTGCCTGATGTAAGCCTCATTTAGTAATCTATTACATCATTTTTTTCTATAAACAAGATTACTAGAAAATTTCTGCATAAGCTGGTGCCTTAGTCTGTGGTGGGATTGCAGTAGCGGGAGTGTTGAGAATTCTGCTCCAGGATCTGTGCTTCAGTACTTTTACAGATGTACGTATTCCAGTTTTGCTGCTAAAGTTTTATATTTACTTATCATTTACCTGCTCACAGTTGCATTCCAGTGATTCTCTATTTACTTTGCTACTGTTTCCCCCCCATTCTTTGCATCTACGCCAGCCCCCACTGAAACATTAAGGTAAAGTTTCTGAAATTCTAACCTACCTGGTGTCATTTGACCTGCAGATTGGAGTTATAGAACTAGAGATCAATTGGCTTTATTTGATTAGATCCATCTCTAGCTATAATTAGCACAAAGCTACACCCACCTAGGGTTTTTTATTCATGCCTGGTATATGAGAAACAAGGTTTTTATCAAAAGGAAAGAAAAGAGCTTTTATTTAAATTCTGCTTAAAATTATTAATTTGGACTTATAGTGACCTGTGTGTTCATATTTTTGATACTTTTCTGCTTTTTTCCATGTTTTAGCTAAACAAGTTATCCTCTTGCGTTTTTTTTTTTTTTTTTATTTGTTTTGGGACCTTTCATTTGTAGGAGTGGGAAGATTGTGGATTACTGCAAGATTTTATCAACATGTATTCATTATATTGCACTTCAGCCAAAAACATTATCTGTTCAATTTTTTATTTGTTACAGGTCCAAACTCTTGTAACTTCAGTTACAGGAGTTGGAAGATTGTGTATTACTGCAAGATTTTGTCATTGTTTATACATTATACTAAATTTCTATCTCCATAAGTAGAATTACTTGCAAAAGTTAGCTGTTTAAATTTTGACCCTTTTCTGGGACCTTAATCTTGGAGTTTCATTTACAGTTGTGGCAGACCTATCAACTCCTGTCAGACATCAGCCTCATTTAGTCATTTATTACAGTGTTATTCCATAATTCTTCTACAGGATTTGTGCTTCACTACTTTTCCAGCTGTTTATATTCCAGTTTCACTTCTAGAGTCTTACATTCTGCTTATCATTTACCTTCTTAAAGTTGCATTTCAGTGCCTTTTTGTTTACTTTGCTATTCTTTTCCCCTTGCTCTTTGTGTCTGCCCCACTCCTCACTGAGACCTTAAGCTAATGCTTCTGAAATTCTAACCACAGTACTAGAGCTCCAATATTTGCTTTTTTATTAGATCTTCTCTAAGATGTCTGTTTCTTGCATCTTGATTTTTTCCCCGTCTGACCCACTCTTTTCTTTTTTTGGTTTTAAAGGCTGTGACTGTGGCTTCCATTCTGATGTCCACTCCTTATGGTCATCTGACTTCCAAAGACCCACCTGCCTCTCTTTCATTGCTATAGTCTGTCATTTAAGCAATTTAAGTACTTTTCTCATGCATTGTTTTCCATATATCCACAATACTATGTGCCCACCCAGCAAACCAGAATTGCACTTGAATAAATTATATATATATAAAATTACCATTAGAACTGAAACCTGTAACATAGTGTGGCTAAAACAAAACCATTGCATGGAAACAAGCTTAGAGCTTAACACACAGAGTGTCCACTGCACACCACCTCTGTAACCTTTTCATAAAACTTACTATATCAAAGAGACAGGATTTATCCTTCACAAAACCTCACTTTTTGGAGTCAAAGTCAGTTAAGATGCCTATGTTTGCATAAATAAGTATTGATATAATATGCTCCATGGCTTTGCATATAAAGATGGAAAGGCTGATGCGTCTGTAATTACACAGATCTGTATAGGAGCCACCCTTGTGTACCAGAAAGGCTCATCCAGACTCTGCTACACTTTGCTGTGAAGGAAAGGTTAGTTTGCTTTTATTTTTTGTATTACTGTATTGCCTTTCTATATTTTGAATACTGTAGTTTGTTTTCTTTACCTTGTGTTTTGCTTGCATTCTGTTTTAACAGCATATTAAAACTTCAGAAGAGACCACAGCTCTCTCTGTTCTGAGTCAGGCAGAATTTTACCACTGTCTTTCTAGTTGCCCGTCTCTTATGTTAATCTGACCATATATCTCATTTCTCTCTACTTTCACTGGCTTATGTGAGTAATCACAAAATCATCATTTTTGAAATCCCACCCCTTCAATTATTTAAATTTATTGGACATCCTACAGTATTTCATAGTACCAAAATACAAAAGTGACCACCCCTTTCAATCCATCTTGCTGTTTTAAAAATAGTAACTCTCCACTAAATCTTAACTTTTTAAACAGGTAAAACTCAAGTTACCTACTTTCACATCTAACTTCTCTAGCGCACACTGCAGAGTGCATTCTTTTCAATCTTACCTTTAAGCATCCCTGTGACTAGCACTTTCTCTAATACCTGCTGGAAAGCACTAGGAAGCCTTAAACTCATACAAACACTGAACTCTTCTTGTTAACAAGGAGAAATTAATAGTAGGCACTAAACAGCCTATAATTGCAAAGTACCTTGCTAAGGAAACAGCTCCTATACTTTACAAAGAAAAAAAAAAAGCCCCAAACCAGGCATGTCCAAGAGCCAGCTTCCGGTGATTTCTCCTGTCCACCTGGTGAATCTGGGCATACTGGGGCAATGCAGCAATTGCCTCATGTACACAGACAACCCTCTACTCCTACCTCCCAACACTACAACCTGTGAGAGATGCACTTACATAGCCAAAATGGAAGCAAAGCTCTCTCCACCCAAGATTGTGCTAAACAGTCAAGAGGAGAAGGTTAACACCCACACTACACCTCAAGCAACACATAGCCCTTCTAAACCCGCACCACCAACACCCACATATAGCAACACTAAATCCACATATGCAGAGGCCCTTAACTGTAACCTGCCCAAGCAACAAAGACCTCTGAAGCTGAAACGCAAACAAACACCAATCACAACCAATGTGTCACATAGTTCACAACACCAGTGTGCCATTCAGCAACAGCCCCTAAGGCAAGACAATGTACCTAACACTTTAG
Organism: Protopterus annectens; assembly: GCF_019279795.1. Taxonomy (NCBI): domain Eukaryota; kingdom Metazoa; phylum Chordata; order Ceratodontiformes; family Protopteridae; genus Protopterus; species Protopterus annectens. Next base: position 564,154,911 of record NC_056726.1, on the reverse strand, counting down.
TCATAGGTGACTCTATAGTCCGTCACACTGATGTCCCTCTCACCAGATTGAATAAGGAGAAAATTACAGTCAGCTGCCTGTCGGGTGCCAGGATCCGCCACATAACACATGCACTCAAGTCACTCCACAAGTACAAATATGACTCTGTCATTGTCCATGTTGGAGTGAATGACTTGAGACGTACCTCCCTGGACTACATGAAAAGAGACATGGAAGAGCTCTCGGATCATGTGGCCCAGGCAGGTATGACCCTAGCCCTGAGTAGCATCCTGCCTTTGCCCAGAATGATACCACAATATAAGGATAAAATGATTGACTTCAACAATTGGCAAAGCTTATGGTGTCATTCAAAGGGGATCCAGTATCTGTCTGCCTGGGATGACATGATTGACAGACCATGATGCTTTGCCAGAGATGGTCTGCACCTGTCACCGCTGGGATTCAGGTTACTGGCTAAGGCTCTTGCCACCCCTATAGTGCCGTTTTTAGACAAACTTCAAAGGACAAAACCACCACCGTAACAGGTACAAGCATGCAAAATCTGAAGGTAATCCTACTCAATGCTAGAAGTCTAAACCTCAAAATGCACTCTCTCGAGGCACTCCCAAAAATGGAGAACATCGATATCTGTGCAGTAACTGAGACCTGGTTCAAGGCTCCAGAGAGCACCCCTGCAATACCAGGCTACAACTCTTACCACACTTTTCGGCCACCAAACCAGGACCGAAACACTAAAGGTGGAGGAGTGTCAATATTCACCAAGGATATTCACACCACCAGGCTAGTTGGCCAACATAATGTGTCTGAAATTCTCCAAGTGCAACTAACACTAGGTAAGACTGCAATCCAAATTGTAGCTTGCTACAGATCCCCCACCATACCCCAAGATTCTCACTACACCTTTCTAAACATACTGGAAAATATTAAGATAGAACAAAATACCCTAATACTGGGTGATTTTAACTACCCTGCCATTAACTGGGAAAACTACTCATGTCCCAACACCTTTGCGCAACGGTTCTTGGAATTCATAAATTCCAACGCCCTGGATCAACTAATCCATAGTCCCACCAGGGGCTCCAATATCCTAGACCTGGTCATTACCAACATGGGAAATCAATGCTCCATACCTATGGTCACCCCCTCGTTAGTCAGGTTTGACCATAAGCTAATCACCCTTAACATCCACATCCCACCGCCACCCCCCAGTAAAGAAACCACCATAAAAAACTTCTCCAAAGCCAACTTCATGCTACTCAAGTCAGAAGTGACAAACTTCATGACACCCATGCAGACGGGAACTGAAAGTTCAACTGCTGAATCCTACACTAAGGCACTGTACGAGCACATCCACTCATGCATGAATCGTGCCATCCCAAATAGAACCAAAATGCTCTCATCCAAAAAAAGGAAGCCAATCTGGTGGTCCCCTGCCATAAACAAACTTTACAACAAAAGGAAGTAACTTTTGCAGAAAAGAGAAAAATCCCAGGATGCAAAAAACTCCCTTACTAGCCTCAGTAAGAAACTGAGATGCCTCATAAAATCCTCCAAAGCTAGTTACGAAAATAAAATTGCCATAGATTCCAAAGACAACCACAAAGCATTCTATAACTATGTCAAGAATCTAAATGGCAATGCTCAGATCTGCTCTGAGCTAAAACAGAATGGCATTAAATATACTGATCTGAAGGATATTGCCAATATCCTGGCAGATCGATTCAGTGCCAACTTCACCCCCCTCTCACCCCCTAAATGGCCCATCTCAATTCCGGAAGATTGCCAAATTCCAGTAATAACGGCCACACAGGTACAAAACGCACTCTCTAAAGCCAAGAATACAGCATCCATGGGACCAGATGACATCCTGGGCTGTGTACTACATGAACTACAATATGAACTGGCACCTCACCTAAGTGTCATGTTTAATCATTGCCTCACCTCAGGTTTCGTGTCCACTGAGTGGGGCAGAGCTACAGTTATCCCAATCCACAAGGGGGGATCCACCTTGGATCCCGGAAACTACTGTCCCATCAGTCTGACAAGCCTTATCTGCAAGGCCATGGAGCGTATTATCATGGAACTTATAAACAAAGACATTGGCAACCTTCAAACACTGGACCCCACCCAGTTTGGGTTTGTGAAGGGCCGATCTTGTCTCCTGAACCTGATTGACTTCTTTGAATCAGTCTCCAGAGCCATGGACAAGGGTAAGGTGGTCCACACAGCCTATCTAGACCTTGCCAAGGCCTTTGACACCATCCCCCACTCTGGAATCATAGATAAACTTACTAAGTTGGGCATTAATCCTTATGTCACCCAATGGGTTGCTAAATGGCTTACTGATAGAACCCACACTGTAAAAGTAGCCGACTCCAAATCCAGCTCCAGACAAGTGACAAGTGGAGTACCTCAGGGTTCAGTCCTGGGGCTGCTCTTGTTTGGCATCTACTTCTTTGAAGTACAGGTCAACACTAAGGGACTCTGGCTAACAAAGTTTGCAGATGACTGCAAACTGGGAGCCATTATTGAATCCCAAATGATGTGGATACTCTACAAAAGGGCCTTACAGAAACAGATGCTTGGTGCCAGAGCCATGGGCTCAAGCTCAATGCCAAGAAATGTATTGTTATCCCCTTTGGGAAAAAACATGTATCCATGAATTACCATATAGGTGGTAGTACACTAAACACAGAAAGTGTGATAAGAGACTTAGGGACACAGATGGACAGTGGTCTCACCTTCGATAACCACATTGCCACAACAGTCAGGAAATCCTTCTATGTGGCACACCTCATCACGAAGGGCTTTTCATCCAGAAAAAAGGAGGTCATTGTCCCACTGTACTCATCCCTCATTAGACCCATTATAGAATACAACGCCCCATTTGGTATGTACCTCTCAAGACATCTGCAACAACTGGAAAGGCCTCAGAAATACCTCACTAAAAGAATCACAGGCCTAAAGCAGATGCCCTATGCTGACCACCTTAAAAAACTCCAGCTATACTCTGTCGCATATCGTCTACTCAGAGGCGATCTCTGCTTAACATACAAGGCCATGTCAAACCCAGAGCTGTTGGACATGCTACACTTAAAGAAATCCCAATCCCTCAGAGCTACACGCTCCAGGGATCTAAACCTTGTCATCACAATAAACAAAACATGCTGGAGGGATAGGTTCCTGACCCAGAGACTCCCCAGACTCTGGAATAGATTGCCCATACATGTCAAGCAGAGTGCCTCTTCAGACCTCTTCAAGAGGGACCTTGACGATTGGATGGGAGAAAGGAAATTCACCCCAGGGATCATGTCAGTCGCCCTGCTAGACAGGGGTCCAGGAAAGTAAATAATGTGGGAAAAAATAGCCAGGGAATTGTTATGGCTAGGCTTGTATAGGCCCTAGGGCTGATAGCCTAGTACCAACCTATGAACCTATGAACCTATGAACCTATATACTGGTTTATATTTTCTAATGGTGCTCTTAAGTTCCTTGTTAGCATGTTTTACTGTGATTTTGAGATAGGGGGCTGGACATTTCTTGCAACTTTTGATTATTTTCCTTTATTGTTATATAACTTATTTATAGGGGAGATCTACCATAAAGATTTATTTATGATTTACTATGTTATGTTATATTTAGGGTAGATGCATGCTGACTTATTTTTGCAACTCTTTAGGTGCTGGTAAAAGTTAGAGGGGAATGTCGTAGCATTCTTAGTTGGACCTGCTTCTAAGGGATTGCTCAGAGTGCTGTGTATGTCTTCAACAAATTGAAGCAGGTTTTCCCAGGAGACATTCCTAAAGAAGGTCTCATCAGTTGATGGTGTAGTATAACTAGGCCTGAAAGAAAAGATGACCAATTTGTGGTCAAAGTTAATTAGGTACAAGGAGATGCAGGGTGGTGTACAGGTAAGGAATAGGTTGGCAAGGACCAGGTCAAGCATTTTAAAGTAAGAGTAGATAGTTTTACAATTTGTTCAGTTTATTGGTATTAACAAAGTATAGGAGAGACTAAGTTTACCTATTTTCAGAAGTGTAAGCATGGCAATGAATGCATGGGAAATTGAAGTCCCTTAGCAAAAAAGTAATTGGCTTGATATTTATTGCTTCAACAGTGTTAAACTAATTTCTGTGATCTTTGAGGGACATCAATAGGGATTTCTAACCAGCAATGAAGTAATAGTTGGATTTGGTAAGGGTCATTTGGATCTCCGGGAGCATCAAGTTGGGGCCATGAGCAATTTGATGTGAGGTAATTGTATTTCTAAAAAATCCAGATACTCCCCCACTGTTACTCAAGGGACAAAAAGCATGACTAGCTGTTAAACTCTGGTATAGAGGGTGTGCTGCCACTACATTGAAACCACGTCTCAGTAACTCTACAAATAGGAATGTGTTATGTCTCAGTAACTCTACAAATATGAATGTGTTATGCCTCAGTAACTCTACAAATATGAATGCGTTATGCCTCAATAACTCTACAAATATGAATGCATTATGCCTCAGTAACTCTACAAATATGAATGTGTTATGCCTTAGTAACTCTACAAATATGAATGTGTTATGCCTCAGTAACTCTACAAATAGGAATGTGTTATGCCTCAGTAACTCTACAAATAGGAATGTGTTATGCCTCAGTAACTCTACAAATAGGATTGTGTTATGCCTCAGTAACTCTACAAACAGGAATGTGTTATGCCTCAGTAACTCTACAAATAGGAATGTGTTATGCCTCAGTAACTCTACAAATAGGAATGTGTTATGCCTCAGTAACTCTACAAATAGGAATGTGTTATGCCTCAGTAACTCTACAAATAGGAATGTGTTATGCCTCAGTAACTCTACAAATAGGAAAGTGTTATGCCTCAGTAACTACAAATATGAATGTGTTACGCCTCAGTAACTCTACAAATATGAATGTGTTATGCCTCAGTAACTCTACAAATATGAATGTGTTATGCCTCAGTAACTCTACAAATATGAATGTGTTATGCCTCAGTAACTCTACAAATATGAATGTGTTATGCCTCAGTAACTCTACAAATATGAATGTGTTATGCCTCAGTAACTCTACAAATATGAATGTGTTATGCCTCAGTAACTCTACAAATATGAATGTGTTATGCCTCAGTAACTCTACAAATATGAATGTGTTATGCCTCAGTAACTCTACAAATAGGAATGTGCTCAAGTCGGAAAAGAGACTGAAGTTTGGGCACCTTTCTGTTTAGACTCCTAGAAGTGAATAGTTCCACCATGATTTTGTCCGAATTTGAGTTTGAGTCTGTTATATAGGATTGTCTAGCAAGGAGAGTCTGCATAAAAAAAAAAAAAAACACACACACGCTGTGGTTAGTAAATGACAATATATAGAAGACCTGGGAAGAAAGGTGTAACCCTTCCCTGGCAAAAGAGACTATCACACCTATAATTTCATTCTTGGACAACAGTACAGCAGCTAGGGCAGGGCAAAGGAGGTAACTGCCATTGGCATAATGAGTTACAGGATGCGATCAGCCATCTGATCTCAATCGCTGTTTAGTGCATACTGGCATTTAAAAGCTGGTATTCAATTTGCAGACAAACCTGAGCACTGTAGCACTCAGTGTGTTGCTTAAACTGTAGCATACAGTTTGCCACAGTTTAAAAGAAAAAAAAGATATGCTGGTTCCTTTGTTTTTTAACTAAAATCTGAGCACTGTAGCACTCTTCATGGAGTATAAACTGTAGCAACTGCTTGATACAGAATTAAAAATTATTTTGTTCTGTTTTTTTTTTTCAAGTAAATATGGAGCTCAGAGGTCAACAGTAAGTAAAATAATCTCCAATTAACATACCTGCCCACATAACCCTTAGCTACCTCTTTATTAACATACCTCCACCATACAGGTGTACAAGAGCTCAGGGACAAAATTGGGTTGGGTTGCACGGCAAGGCTTATAAAGACCCTGGTGGTCGTTAGCCTACTATAAACCAATGAACATATGACATTGTTGGCTTGTATCAATTTTTTACCAGGGATCGAAAGAAAGCATCTTAATTTTAAATGATTTAGGTCAGTTTAATAACCCTGTTACCAACTTTCTATTTTTCAAGTAAGCAAAAATTCAAAAAGGTAATGATTATTTTAAATAAATATTGGCACATCATCTAAAGCTTATGATAACTGATGCAGGTAGAGCTCCACCTGTGTAATGCTGTGATTACAGTATTGGTCTCTGTTATATGGAATTACAAAAAATGTACATAAGCAATACAGCTTTGCTGTTTGCAGTTCCTTTAGAGCTCACACATTCACATCGTAACTCTTACCTTCAATCATAACCCTCTGATGACATCAGAGTTGATTGCAAGAGGACTAACAGTAATGTCATACAAGCATTTTGTTATGTAAGACAAGGACAGGGCTTCATGAGCAAACAAACTGGCTTCAAGCAATGGTCAAGTTTTCAAGAAGGCTGATATAGCTATGTAAGGGGAAAAAATGACTTACAGAGGTTCTGGTAAATATGGAGTGAGCACGTGAAAACAATTTGCTTGACACAGAATATGTATACAGGTGATCACTTGCCAAATATTAAAAGATAATTTGAAAGGGCTGAGATTCTTACTAACAGGGTAAAGCCTTTCATTCATGAATTTCATGCCAGGATGCTAAAGAAGTCAGTCAAATAAATGTTTGCATTGCAGAACTTGGCAACACAAGTTACATTAAACTGTATTAGTTCAAAATACTATAGTTCATCTTTGCATATGCTGCAAATCTTTTTTTATTCTGAAAAATATCATTAACATGATAATGTTTTCAAAATTAAAATGTTGAGAATATTAGATCTGTTTGCACTGGGGCCATTTGTAGTTTGTAAATGTCAAGGGATCTTTGTTACTCTGCCATTATAAATGCATCTTAAAATGTAGACAAAACTAACATTCTTCTACTATAGCATGATAACTATATTCAAAAGACAACATAGTAATTGGTTGCTTTGATTTCTAATCCTCAAATATTTATATTTGAGTTACATACCCTGCAATGAAATATACGTTGTTGCTGACTATGGTCGATGTGAAGGAAAAACCTCATCTATTCTTCATTGGTTATATCCAGTATAACATTAGTATAACATCCCTTCCTGAAGGATACCTTCAAATTCATAATTTTTATAGATTTTCACATAATTCATCATCCCTAGACCATAAACAGTGTCTAAAATTGCCATCTGTTATAACATGCAAGATGCTGAAGTAGGTACAAGGGACATAAACAAAGAATTACATAATTTCTTTTGAAATTTCAAGGACATTCAAAACTTTCATGATTGCTCCCAGCCACATTCAGTCACTGCAGAGAGATGGCATTTCTGTATCTGTAATGTCATAGTCCTACAGCCTAATTACCTGTTTAATAATGACTGGCAAAATCACAACTCCATATATCAACAAGCCATTTTTTCACATAGGGTTGGGAGTGTCACTTCAACACTGACAATCATCTAGAGCCAAGGTTCACACAACTGGTTGGCTAGCCCTGCAGTGATTTTTCTTCCATATCACTCTCACACATGCAAACTCATACCTACAGCCAATTCTGAGGACAGATAGTTTGCATAGTCTACATTTTAAGATGCATTTATAATAGTAAATTAACAAGGATTCATTGATATTTAAAAATACATTTAGTACCACTGTAAACAGAGCTAATATGCTCAAAATTTTAATCTTGAAAAAATTCTAATTTTAATGACATGTCTCATAATAAAAACAGACATGGAGCATATGCACTGATGAGGAAGAAATGCTTGTGAACACAGGTAGAACATGTTGTGAACACAGGTAGAACATGTAGAATCCACACCAGCTGAGAAGTGAACCAGAGAACGTCTTGCTGGGAAGTGATAATGCTATCTACTGTGCCACCTAAAAGCACAAATGTAAAATCATAAAACTAGGGAAGAAGACCTTCATTACTAATCCAAACATTTGTTATTACTGGGTTAGGCTCTGAAGATTATTTACCTGTTTAACATTGACAAGTTTGAAGTTCCACACTGAGTAGCCTGTTGCTTCAGAATGTGAAAGTTTAGTGACACAGAATGGTCCATACATGGCATCTTCTGTTTCTGGCCAAAATGCTGGATATGCCTAAAGTAGCAAAGAAACTAAGATAAAGTTTAAGATGCAATAAAAAATGCAATGATTTGTGTCTTTGTGTAGTAAGAAAAACGCAAGGAGAAATTCAAAAAGTTTTAGTGTGTGTGCAAAGTTCTAATTACTATAAGCCTGTGATTGTTTTATTTTTAGATACTTTTACTGAATGTGGATAAAATGGATAAACCTGCATGGAGAGTACATTTTAAATTTTTTATTTTTTCAATTAGGAGTAACTGAGATGCATATCTAAAGAATTCAGCCACATTCCATAACACCAGCTAAAAACAAAACAAACACTGGGTCACAGCAATTAGTGATTAGCAATTAATGATTCGCATAAGCACTGATTCTTTCGCAAAAACCCTGTAATACCACTGTCAGATCAAGTACTGTATATTCAAAGCAACTAAAACATTATTAATAAATTAACCTATTGTTGAGGTGGCCCCACTGAGTAGAGCCATTTCATAAGTATAGCTTAGATGCAGACAAACCAAGCACTACAAGGTATTATGGACTATAGACAATAATAATTTTAAAAATAGTGCAAGTGTGAAGCATCAAGTGCTAGAGTCAAGAATTGTACAGGTAATTAATTAATGGTGCCAAATGATTAAGCTTACATTTTAAAGCAGTATGCAGTGATAAATGATTCAATAAAATATTATAAAATCTCTGTAAAACTTTTGATCTCTGTTTACAAAAAGGCAGTCAATCGAGGCCCTCTTCCTCAGAACTCCTCTATGTCATATGCAGTAGACTTAACTTACAACTACTGCATCATACATATAGATGCTTTATCATATCCCTGCAGATCTAAACTATCCATCTATATACTACCTTTCTCTGGCTTAAGTTACACCTTCAGCCTCTGCCAACTACATGTCACAAAAATCAAACCTCTGTAAGCAAAAAGGATCTTATTATATGTTTGATAATTTGTGTCATTCAGTTACTAGCCTCTTACTTGTATTGCTTTTTGTTTTTGTAAACTCCTCTCTATATATTGTATAATCTCCAAATATTGTTCTCTGTAAAAGTTTTTGTAACAATTAACTGCTGTATTTATTCTGGAGCTTTTTTCCCTAGGGCTTCTGCTGAAAAAGGCTGCCATCCAGTTGGACTATCCCAGTAAACAAAAGCAAATAAATATTAAATTATGTATAACATATCCTGAATAGCTTGTTTATATGCTTTGTGTTTCTAAAGGATGAACAATCAATTTATACTGTACTGACAAGCTCAGACAAAGGGAAAAAAAGTAGCAGGCTTGGCTTTGTTGCACTAAATGTACGACTAAAGACCTAAGAAAGTAAAAGAAAAAAAGTAATGGGTGTTAAGCCATGTATCTGAAAAATCGGTATGTCCTTAAGTGGACATTTCCATATTTTCCATGGATCTAAACTAAAGGAGTTTTAAAGTATTGCACAATGGACACTGCTGGGTCTTTCTTGCAGTTTTTACTAAATGTTTTGTATGACTCTTTTATTCTGTGGTTTGAATGTTGATAGATAGATATGCATACTCATATTTTTAAACAATAGAGCTTAGATCAATAAAGTCTGTGATAAAACACAGATCTGGTTCACTGTGCAGATGTTATTTGGCATATCTTCATTCTTGGTGCATCATCGAAAAATGTCTACACTATTTGTATGTCATCTATCAGCGTATCTGCATTTTTAGCAGTTCTTCAGTAAACTAAACATGCATTCTATTCATTTCAATGTAGAATAAAATAAATAAGTCAAGCAAAGCATATAAAGTACAACAAAGCAAAAGCAAACAGAAAAACCCTTTAAAATAATAATCAATCTAAATGGTTTGACTATGAATCACCAAAGTGAACACTCTTGAATATCAGATATTTTGAAGAATAATGTCTGAATCACACAAGGTACAAAACTTAAGGTTAAGCATTTAGTACAGCAGGAAGGCCCCTCTGCACCCCCCAAATCTAAGGGAGGGGCAAGTTCCCTATATTCACAAACATATATATATATATATATATATATATATATATATATATATATATCTCAATCCAACAGTCACACCAACTTAAAGATGTGACAAAAAAGGAGGGAATCATTGCTTACACACACTTAGAGACCACACAGATAATGATTTTCTGTGGAAAATATTGAGCAATGTTATGCCCCTCTGCTTTTTTCTTTAGAACAATTGATGCTCCAGTAATTTCACCTCAACTACCAGTAGAAATGCCCTTTTAAATTATACATAATATACACAAATATAACTGGATAAGAAACAAAAAACAGCAATAAATGCAGTTAAAATTATAAACAAAAATCTGCTAATTTCCCCTTTTTCAGTACAGTTAGGAAAACAAATTAAACTACAAACAGTAGAAGATTAAAACACAGTCTAATAACAATTTATCCTACATCTCAGTAAACATATGTGGTTTATTTAATATAAAACACTAAAACAGGGGAAAAAAATAATCAACATAAACTGGGGAAAATTAGTACTACACTGTACATATATATTTTAATAATAAATTGTGAAAAAAGAGCCATAATATATATATCTATAGCTATATATCTATATCTATCTATCTATCTATATATATATATATATATATATATATATATATATATATATATATATATATTAAAATATTCAGAAAAATAGATATATTCAGACTTAAAATATTCAGAAAAATAGATATATTCAGACAAACAGTACAGTGCACATAGCTTGCATTACCCATGAATTAATTTCTTACATGAACCACAAAGCGAAAGAAGCACTACATAAAAATGCACAGAGAAAAATCATTATATAAAACTAAAAAACAATTAAACATACAACCATTACTACTGAACACATTATTAAGGAAACAAATAGTAGTTTTTAACTTGCAAATATCATAACTACTAAAATTAGTACAAAAAGAATTTACTGAATAAGATATCACCTGTAAAAAGAACCAAAACAAATCAAACTGAAAACAAAACAACAAAAAACTATAGTAAAGTCTAACAATATACAATATAAAAAAGAAATTAATAAAAGCACCATCAGCAAACTAAGAAAGGTAGAAAAAAGAAGAACAAGATACAATACGCAGCTAAAACACAATAACTGGAAGAAGGAAAAATGCTGACAAAAAGGGCATATACAAACCAGTTTCTCGGCACAGAGAGTAAAGCTCTGACTATTACACAGGCAACCTGAATTGAATACTGCCAGCAAAAACAAATCACTTAAAAATATAGAAAACTGACATGAAAGAACACTAAAAAAGTTTATTATTTAAACATTTTGTCTCAAGATTCACAAGACTTCATCAGAATACAAAATATAGTCCACAAGGTATTTAAATACAAATATCATTTAACCTGTAATTAATTAATCAATTAAGCAATAAGCAGTAAGTAAATTGAATAAAAATAAATATGCCAACTAAAATTAATAAATATCTAATTATACATCCCTTAACCCCAACCCCCTAGACTTAAAAAAAATAATGTTCATCACTTCCTTCATTCAATCACAGATATTTGTCAGATCTTATTTCTATCTGCCATTTCCCTATTTTTTTTTCTAACCAATTGTTATAATATCCACCCTTATTATCAGATGATTTTTGATCTATAACCATAAACAAAAAATTCTTTCTACCAGTAAATTTTAAATTTTTTTATAAAGGATATTATTCATATATTTCTTTTTTAATCATAATAATGGGATGAGGGATGGGGGTTGGCATAATAGTTAATGTGTATACCTCACATATACAAGGTACATAGTTTGGTTGTTACCTTTGAAGGGAAATTGGTTAGGCTTAAAATGGTCTGCATTGGCAGTTAGCCTAGTACTTAGCTATGAACTTCTACCCCCAGCCCTGTTCTAACAGCTCACCAACAGACACTACCTCATTTCTTAATTCCGTCTTCACTGACTCCATAAAAAGTTAAGTAAACCTGACAAGACCTCCCTCTCCTTTTCTGATCTCCTTCCCTCTACCAATTCTACCCAGTTCTGTCTTAAACCTGTCCCTACTGCATACATCAAATCTCTTCTTACCAAACTGAAAACCTGCTCCCCCTCTGCTGACAACTTACCTCCTTTATTCCTAACTCTATTGTACATCCAGCCTCCATATTAGTAAACATGCCAATTCAAGAGAATACAGTCCATGCCATCTCGAAAAAATCCTATGTCATACCCCCTCCACAAAGGTGGCAATTCAACTGAACCAACCAACTACAGACCTATTGCCATATTATCACCTTTGTCCAAAATTCTAGAAAAATGGATTCATAACCAGCTTCTCAAGCACATCATACAAAACAACCTGTTAATTCCCACCCAACATGGTTTCTGTCCTCACCACAGCACCTCTACAGCTCTCATTTCATTTACTCAGACTACGGACAAAGTACAAGACAATAATAATCTAGATTCATGCCTCTTTGCCTCTTCCTTGAACTATCTAAAGCCTTTAACACTGTTTCCCATACCCTACTTCCTCAAAACGTTCTTCCCTGAACCTCTCCTCTTCTACTATACTATGTTTCTCCAGTTACCTCTCCAATAGATTCCAGTCCATCAAATGGCTTTCTACCTTCTCCCCCTTCCTCCCATTCCAAACAGGTGTCTCCAAGGGTCAATGTTTGGACCTCTCCTTTTTAATATCTTTACAGATATACATATCCTGTCCAAAATCCTCACTAATACAATACGCCGATGACTCCACTATTATCTCCTTCTCTGATAACCTTACCCACCTCCTTGTTCTTACTCAAGATTCCCTCCTTTCAGCTGAAAAATGGCTGATCAGTAATCAACTACTTCTCAATCCTAAAAAACAAAACTTCTACTCTTCCTCCCCAAATCAGTGCAACAACACAAAAATACCTTTACAGCATCTTCTTTTAATAATACAGTTATCTCTGTTGAACCACATACTAAACTTCTGGGTATAATCATAGATGACCAACTAAAGTTTGATATGCATATTCAGCAAGCCCTCAAAAAGAGCCACCAAAAATGTGGCCTCTTATATAGACATAAAAAATACCTTACTATTAACGCTAAACGTTCTCTAGCACAGACTTTCCTTCTCCCAACCTTACTTTATGCAGTTCCTGTTCTCACCAATATTCAATCCAATCTATTAACTAAACTTGAAACACCTACAACAACATAGCCAGATTCGCTGCCAACCTTCCCTATTGCTCTCACCACTCCAAAGCTTTAAAAAACCTACAGTGGCTTGAACTCCATAACCAACTCCTTCATCCCCAACTTCACCTCGCACACACTGTCTTAAATCAATCCTCCCACTATCCTATGCTCACAGACCTCATCACTGCCTGCTCTCTTAAGCGTAACAGACCTATACTTATTAGACATCTACAAACCCAATAAAAATATTGGCAAACTTTTACACAGCTACTCAGTTGCCACTGCCTGGAACAAACTTCCCCTTTCTATAAGAACAAACACAAACTTCCTTAATTTCAAAAAAACTTGTAAAGGACCTATTTACTAAATCCTGGACCTGTCCTTGTCCCACTCCCACCTAAACTACTCCCTCTCTTCTTCCTCTTCCCCTCTTAGCTCTCACACTTTACCACAGCTACTCATTGAATGTCTTTATGACATTATACCAACTTTGAATATCTCTCTAACGGGAATGGTTAGATGGAATTTAAATTTTATATTATACTTTATATACTTAATATGTACCATGGCTGTTTAAACCCACAATATTACTCTTGTATTCTAACATGTTCATTTATAAGTTGCATTCTGTTTCTCCTGTGTGTATACGTCTGTGTTAATATTGTACCATGATTTGTTTTTGTATTTGTTTATTTGTTGAGCTTTTCTCCTCGGGTCTCTGTTGTAAAAGGGCTCTGCAGCCCACTCAGACTAACCTGGTTAACAAATGTCAAATAAATAAATGTATGAACCTGTGCTCCCTAATTCTAGCATACAAATTCCTAGTAGTCATGGCCAACACTGACAGTTTGCCTTGTACTTAACTATGAACTTATGAACCAAGTATACAATTTCCTAGTAGTCAAACTTATATAAGACATTATTGCAATGTACACATATGGCCAAACAAATCATATCTAGAGAGATGCAAGTAAAATGAGCATACCTCTCAGCTGTCCAGATTTTCACAGAATGTCCAGATTTTTGCCTCATAATTTTGGTCTTTTCCTCATGAAACTTTGGTTTTCTCACAAATTCCAACCAAGAAGCAAATTTGGAGTACCAACCTCCACGTACCAAGAAAAATATCAAACTGGAAGCGAAAAGTACAGGAACAACCTTCCAAGTTTATTGCAGTTGAAAATAAAAGCACAGCAAATCCACGCCAATAAACAAATGAATGAACGCTTTTCACCATACGCGTTTTCGTCCCAAATAGACTTCATCAGATACACTCATGCATTTGCAATTAGCCTTTTATATAAATTTAAAAACACGAAACCAATCATATTCTTTTAAAACTAATATGCCTTCAAATCACATTCAGGTTACAATTAGTTTTGTTCTCCTTTGTAGTTTCATCAGTATTCATTTAAAATAGTTGAAGTTAAAATAAATGGTATCAATTAATACATATATAAATAAATACATACTTTCTTATAAATTAATGAATAGTTATTTAAAATTGTATTATATAAATAATCTATTATATAAAAAAATCCATTTAAAATCCAATGATATAAATATATGTAAACTTAATGTTTTGTGTAAAGTGTTTTGTGCAGACACTAGTGCCATCTCATGACCAAATAAGTTATTACACCCTTTTATTCATGTTTTTTCAGCCCTAATTTTCAAGAAGGGTTGAATAGATATATATTCATTTAAACCTGGTTTTTTGTTTGCCTCCAAGGCCACTTGCCACCAAAGTTCCCTATAGGCTATTATTTCTTCCCAGGGGCCCCCTATATTATCACTAATTATTTGGTCTAAAACAAAAAATTGAAATTTGGATCTTGTGCAACCCTTTGTATGCCTATAAATCGCATTTGTTTCCTTTTCTTTCCTAACATCATACCTGTAATCCTGGGTGACATTATGGCAGGATACCTCTAAGAATAGTAGCTGCAATGGAAGATCTAGATCTGGAAATGCCATTGAATTTGTAATGTTTTACAAATAAATGTAATGTAGACCATGCTGATGGAGCACAAATTTCACCCACAGTATAATTTTTGAGCAAGATATTTGACACAGTGGCTGATCTTGAAGAGTGAGCTCCAGGTTTATGTGGTAATTATTTGTTCTGTGATGTATCTGCATACAATATACAATCAGAAAGTCATCTAGACTAGGTCAGAATAGACCCATTTCAGCCTAGCTAGTTTGAAACAAAAGAAATGAACAACTAATTCAATTCTAACATCTAAGCTGCCTATCTAGTATATGAAGAATGTACTCATCTTTGCTGGAATGATTAGGTAAGAAAACCAGCAAATGAATAGGCTGGTTCAGGTTGGATCCAAAGACAATCTTGGGGGCAAAAGACGAGTGAGTCTGGAGGGATATTTTGTCATTATCCAAAACTGAGTATGGAGGACTGTACAATAAGGTTTGTAATTCAAAAATTCTTGTGAATGTAACTTTTACTAATAACAAAGTTGTCCAAGAGAGTAATTTTAGTTCTGCTTAGAATACTAGTTCAAACATCGCTTTTGTTAACATTTCAAGGACAAAATTCAGGTGTCAAAAAGGATGTAGGTCCTTCATTTGGAGCTTAGAAGAAAGATTCCTTTCAAAAATCCTTCCATAAATTGTGAGATGTAATAGAATAACTCAAAGCTGTTACTGAATATGGAAATGAATGCTAGTTGTACTTTTGCTGTAGAGTAATGTGAGGCAATGTTAAGTAAATTAGATAAGACTTAAAGAATCAATGAAATAGTGGCCATAAAGGGATTAATGGCATAATTCACTTCCCATATGGAGAAATGTTTCTATCTGCTCCTGTACACTCTTTGAGAAGCAAAGAAAATGCAGACTACTCTCTCAAATAACAAAAGGTCTTTGGTTACAAGGGAATAAGAGAAACCATATGGTTAATTGCAGGTTCAGCATGTCTGGATGAGGCTACCTTGAAGAGTATGAAAGGAGATCCAGATAAGGATTTAGAAGCCATGGATGCTTCATTAGGACATCATCATCATCAAACTCCTTTTCCCATGTACTGTATGGGATTGGGATGTCACATCAACTGTCACCATCTCTCTTGATTCTATGCCATTCTCCTGCCTCCTTCAACTGTCTTGTCTGATCACCACAGGTCTTGTCATGCACAATCTATCCATTGCTTTGCTTTACACACTATTTTCCTCTTGCCATCTTCCTGTCCGTCCCAAATCTTGTTGATCAGATTGTCTTCTGCTTTCCTGCATGTGTCTGAACAAACATAATCTGTTCTCTTTGACCTTCTTTGACCTTCTGTGCAATTGAAGCTACTTGGTCTTCTGCTCTGATGCCCTCAGTTCGTCATCTGTTCCACAATGTCCATCCTACCACCCATCTCAGGTACCTCATCTCCAATCTGCAATAAATATGGATTTGGCCCAAGAAAGCAGAACTGAATTTGCCGTTTCCACATATTAAAGCAAATCGCAGCAGCTTTGCATGTTGGTTCATTTTGTAAAAGTCTGGACATTAAAGGAAGAGGGAGAAAGCATGAAGAAGTCCAGTGGAACACTTTCTGACTAAAGGATATTTCAGTGACTGTCCCATTGGAGGGATTTGGGTGAAGTAGTTGCTGCACTTGGTGCTGGCTGTGGATGCAAATAGATCACAGCAAGGCAGGTTCCAGTAGTTGAGCATCTGTTGAGCTACCTTTGGCTTGAAAGACTACTTGTGAGGCATGGGGATGGACCTGTGGAGCCTATCCACTAGGCATTTGGTTCTTTCTGGAATCTGCATTGTGATCAGAAAGTGATGTGAAGTGATCCCCACTTTTCAAACCATCATGGCCTTTTGGCCAAGGGGATAGGATTTGATTCCTCCTTGCATGTTCAAATACCACACTACAGATATATTGTCTGTTTAAGTGGAAAATATTCCTGGAGATAAAAGGTGTTATAATACCTGCAACTCAAGAAATATGGCACTCATCTCCAGAATATTGATGTGAAGATTAATTACTCTTTGATTCCAAGTTCTTTGAAACATCCTCCAATCAAAGTTCTACCCCCATCTCAGACAGGAGACATCTGTGGTGACTTGGAGAAGAACAAATGATCTTTCTGTAGAAAGTGTGGGAAAGGTTAGATACAATTTTAAATCAGTCTTGCATAACTGAGTGATGATTATGGTGGCTGAAGCATTATCTGATAACTGAAACCACTAGACTCTGAGCAACCACAACAGAATGAGCATCAATCTAAGGACTCAAACTACGAAAACTACTGATGGAGATGAGTTATTTAGACAATGCTGAGTTGATGCTCTAAGTATCTGAATTCTGTCTAAGGGAAGACTGATCATACAGCTTATAGCAAAGGTCTCAAACTCAAATGGCCAAGAGGGCCACAGTCAACCAGGGACCACAGTCTTCAAAATGTAAATAAAGTCTGTTACTCCTGCTAGGAATGAAGTTTAGTAGCTTTCCTCACCTAGAATTATGCTGATTTGAAGTCTGGTAGTGGGGAGTTTGAGAGCTCTGGCTTATAGTGTGTTGAAGGCATCAATGGTTTCTAATGAACAGCATGGACTGTGTTGGTTGAAGGTTTGACTTTTTGTAATTCACAGAGATATCTAAGGATAGGTAGTGTAACAAATCGTCTCTAACTTTAATGAAAAACTCTTTGGTCATAGCAGGGAGGTGATAATCATTCAAGTATGAGAATACGTGAACCTCTCTAAGTCTCAGATGGTGTGTGACGTCTGCCATGAACTTGATGAACACTTGATCACTCTGGTGAGGCAGATGTGCAGGGCTCTGAATTGAAAGTTGTTTGCTTCAGACTGGAAGCATAGATCTTTCTCTTTTCTATATTGATGCAGATGCAGCCATCCAGGAGATCTATTGAGCACAAACACATCCAATCATTTGCTTTCAGACAAAGTAAAATTGCTTGCACCATGACTATTCTGAAAATGGTCTTTTTACATATATGTTTAGGCTGCTGAGATCTAGAATGGGCTGGAAGTCTTTCTTTTTCATTAGAACTAAAAAGAATCTTGAATAGATTCTGGACTTCCTGGGCAGCTGAGACCTTGGATGCTGTTTTTTTCTGAAGTAAACAAATGAAGAATGTCCAAGTTACGTCCAAAAGATTTATTATAAAACTCAGTAAAAACAGTTTGAAATAACAACACAGGTTGAAACCACAAAGCTTTTGGATAACTCCTTCCTCAGTGTGATAAAAAACAATTAAACACACTATTATTTAATTAAAATTGATGAATACATAATGAGTAAAACAGTCAACTGGATAACAAGAGAATAATTAAGTTAAATAATAGGATCTGATTTAAAGTGATAAAACATTCTGCAAGAAAACATGTTATTAAAACATAACAGAAATTATTTCTTAAGGTATAATTGTTTGCGCTTTAAGATAGGTTTAATAGATACTGTAGAGTTAATACCAGGGGCTCTATGAGCTTGTAATTTAACAATCCAATTATATTCTTTCATCTCTAAATCATTATTTTTATTGCCCCCCTCATACTAGTAAAACAAATATCTATAAATCTAAATATAAAATTACGTATGTTATTTGATTCTATAATATGTTTTGCTATTGCATTTGTCAAAACACATCTTTAAGGGTCTGATCTATGTTCTATAATGCATTCATGTAATTTTCTAGTTGATTTTCCAACATAAAACTAGAACATTTTTCACAAGGGGCTAAATAAACAATATTAGTGGTATGACAAGTTGCTGTACAAGTAAAGGAGTGTGATTTATGAGTGATAGGCTATACAAATGTATTACTTTTACATATAACACTGCACACAGAACAATTTAAACATGGATAAGTACCTTTTTTATTTAGTTCTAATTTACTTCGTGTCTTCTGCTGAAGATCTTTATAATAATTCATGTATAGAACTATTATAATCAGAAACATTCATTAACACAACTCCCCCCTCCCTTGTCAGCTTCTTTTATGACAATAACATTATTCTTTTGTAATCTTTGTAATGCTGCTAATTCAGCCACAGACAGGTTGTAAAATCTTTTACATTTGTCTTCCGCATAAAGATTATATAACTGTTGTTCACAAATATTTTGTAAAGCTGTAACAACAGGATTGCTGAATGGAATGAATGTACTGCTTTTCTTACATTGTGATGACATTTAAGTGTAGGAATCTTTATACAATAATTTCAAATTAAGGCTTCTTGTGAAGAGTTTTAGATCTGTAATGGCGATAAAAATAATGATTTATAGATGAAAGAATAAAATTGGATTATTAAATTACAAGCTCATATGGGAGCAGCCAAAAGAAGAAGAAGATTAAATTACAAGCTCATAGTACCCCTGGTATTAATCTGTCTGTGGCTGAATTAGCAGCATTAGAACGATTAGAAAAGAATAATTATATTGTCATTAAAGAAAGTTTCTGATTGTAATAGTTCTATACATGAATTGTCTGATTCATCTGCCTTTAAACAAATCACATTTAGTGAGGTAGCACAGTGTATTAGCAGAGTCAATATGTTTTTATTTGAACTGCAAATTAATAATGATATCTCTGTTTAATTATTACATTATTTTCCATACCTTGTCCTATGATACCTATTCTATATGGTTTACCCAAGCTACACAAGTCTCTTATCACCCCTCCCACGAGACCCATTGTTTCTGGGAGGGGTTGGTTAACTCAATCTATCTCTCTTTACTTACAAACAATGTTAAACCCCTTATTACCTTATGTAAAGAG
Organism: Protopterus annectens; assembly: GCF_019279795.1. Classification (NCBI taxonomy): domain Eukaryota; kingdom Metazoa; phylum Chordata; order Ceratodontiformes; family Protopteridae; genus Protopterus; species Protopterus annectens. Next base: position 564,134,843 of record NC_056726.1, on the reverse strand, counting down.
TTACATTAAAGATACAGGTGATTTTTTTAAGTAAACTTTTTACCTGGCTACAGAATGTAAATAAAGAGTCGTATTTTCTTGTAATACTAGATATAAAATCTCTTTTCACTGTTATACCCAATGACTTTGGCATTAATGCCATTAGGGATATTTTATGTAAACGCAGTGAATGTAAGGGCAGAGATATAGAAACATTATGTGAACTGCTAGATATTGTACTAAATAATAATATATTCCTTTTTAATGATGCTCTTTATTATCAAATTACAGGTATTGCGATGGGAACACCTGTTGCAAATACATATATACAAATGTTTCAAGCACGGGCATTAAAGCCCTTCCAGCTTGCCAGTATGCCAAAACACTTGTTCCCATAATAATTGTCCAAGCTGTTCTTTAAAAATATCTAAACTAGTGCTTGCTTTAATGTAATTAGGTAGTCTGTTCCAAGCATTAGCTACTCTGTCAGAGAACCAATTAGTACACTTCTCATTCCTATAGAATCTTCTATATAGGTTATCTGACGATTCTCTATTACATTTTGATAACCCCAAACATTCCTAGATGTAGTTGTCCCTAAATGCCCTATATACCTGACTAAGATCTCCTCTTAAATATCTGTAAGAGACACTGTACAAGTTCGATATTTTAGTCTTTCATAATAACTTAGATTGTCACATCCATGGATGCCCTTAGTATATTTCCGCTGTACCCTTTCCAGTTTATTCATGCTTGTTTTCCTATAGGGTTTCCATATTGTTATTCCATACTCAAGTTTGGGTCTAATATAACTAACAAACAATGACTTTGTTATCTTTGATTTCCTAGACTTTATAAATCTTTTTATACAACCTATAGTTCTATAACTATCATTAGACAATTGGTTGATATGATTAGAAAAACTCATAGCTGAATCTATCCATATACCCAGGCCCTTAATTGGGTCTACAGTTTCAATCACTGTGAGCTGTATTAAATATTTACCTTTCGGTTTATGTCTCCCAAATCTCATATGCTTAGTTTTTGATGTATTTATCAGCAAATTATTATTCTATGCCCAAATGGTCAATTTAGTCAAATTATTTTGCAGACATGCCTTATCTGTAACACTTGTAATCAGTTAACTCAATTTCAGGTCATCAGCATATAGACTGTAGAACATTTCAAATGAAAAAGTAAGGTCTGAAAGATACACTCTAAACAAGTAAGGGCCTAATACAGAGCCCTGTGGGACACCTTGACTGTAACCAAGGATTTCACCTTTCCAGTTGGTGTGTGATACTTGCCATGTCCTATTTGTAAGCCATGCAGCTATCCATCTTATCAACAGTACCTCAATACCTAGTTGTACTAATTTACTGATCAGTGTTTTGTGCATGACCCTGTCAAATGCTGAAGTTAAATCTATATAAATCACATCACAGCACAATTTTTCATTCATAAATGTTATTATATTTTTATAGAACATCGTGTTACAGGTGGTAATAGATCTATTTTCAACATATGCATGCTGATATATGGTTTCGAGTCCCAACCTAGCCAGTTCTGATAATAACATATATTACCTTCTCCATTATTTTTCCACAACATGAAAGTAGACTTAAGGGTCTATACGATTCTGGGTTTGTCCTACTCCCCTTTCCCTTAAAGACAGGTTTAATAAGTGCATGTCTCCAATATTGAGGAATGTCCCCATATTTATATGACCTAGTGAATAATAGATGTAATGGCAGTGTAAGTTCTTGCTTTGTGTTCTCAAGTCATTGTCACTTATTCTGTCTCCTCCCTGCGCTTTGTTTGGATCCAGTTTGCACAGCACTTTTTCAATATAATCTAGTTTGATTCCAGTATCTGGGGTTACCTGGATGTCACTAGGACAACTTAGCAACCCTTTTGTGGAGCCAAACTGTTTTTCATAAGAGTTTGTAAATATATCTATAATCTGTTATGTCTGAAAATAAATTTTAGACTCTGCACACAGTTTATCAGTTTGTGTATCTTTACTCCTTCCACATCTTACGTATCTATAAAAAGGTTTCTTATTATGCTCAATATCTTTATATAAATTTTCTTCAAATTTTAGTTGATCTTGTCTAACACTATGCTTAATCTGTTACATATGCTAACTTAACCCTAAATGAATGGGAAGAGAAATGTGTTTATGAATGTCCTATTGAATTTAGACCTTATATTATGTTTTATAAGCATTTTGTGGATGATGTGTATTTTGTTTGGGGAAGTAGCCTCGATTTATTGAATTAATTTTTTATATATTTAAATAACACTACGTAATTCTTAAAGTTTGAAATGACTAATTCACCAGCAGAGATACATTTTTGGATACACATTTAAACTTAGTAGATGGCACTTTATCCATACAAATATACAAGAAACCGACCCACAAAAATAAATACTTGCATAGGAAGAGCATGCATCCCAACCATACATATAAAGGTATAATAAACAGCTAGTATTATAGAGCTAGCAGGTTGAATACTAATGACAATATATGTGTGGAACAATTACATTACATGAATTATGAGTTCCAACAGAGCGGTTATGATCCTAAGCTATTGATGGAAGAAGATACCTCAGAAAATCCAAATCCCATCCACATACGTGCTCGAGAGACTTGAACTTCAGCACTGAAATAAATAGGACATGCTGGAGGGACAGATTCATAACCCAGAGGCTCCCTTCACTCTGGAATAAAATCCCAGTCCAGCTTAGGCCGAGTCTCTCATTGACTCTCTTCAAGAGGAATCTTGATGAGTGGATGGGAGATCGTAGGTTTACCCCGGGTATCACTTCTGTGTCACTGTTAGACAGAGGCACAGTATACTAACCTCGAAAAAGGACATAGCAAAATTAATTTAAAATGGGTGGCGAAAGCCAAACACACTCTGGCTAGGCTTATAAATGCCCTAGGGCAGATAGCCTAGTATGAACCTATGAACCTATGAACCTATAAGAGAAACTAGTTCTTGAACAAAGAAAGAATACAGCTAGTCCTTACTTTTCAGCACTACATAGTAGTATTGATGTTCATAAAAATAAAAATGACTTTTTGTGATACACTACTACTTATAGTAGATCCACCATTGATGTTAGAAAAATAATATCAACTAATTGGGGCATTTTGACAGTCCTGCCAGAATTAAATAACATTATTTCACCATATCCAAAATTTGCCTATAAAAATTCCACAAATTTAAAAAGTAAATTATGTTATAAAGATCTTCGGCAGAAGACACAAAGTAAATTAGAACTAAATAAAAAAGGTACTTATCCATGTTTAAATTGTTCTGTGTGCAGTGTTATATGTAAAAGTAATACATTTGTACATCCTATCACACATAACTCATACTCCTTTACTTGTACGGCAACTTGTCATACCACTAATATTGTTTATTTAGCCACTTGTGAAAAATGACGTGAACACATTATAAAACATAGATCAGACACTAAAAGATGTTTTTTGACAAATGCAATAGCAAAACATATTGTAGAAACAAATAACACACATAATTTTGTATTTAGAGTTATAGATAATTGTTTTGCTAGTAGGAGAAGGGGCGATAAAAATAATGATTTAGAGATGAAACAATATAATTGGATTGTTAAATTACAAACTCATAGTGCCCCTGATATTAACTCTACAGTATCTATCAAACCTATCTTAAAGCGCAAACAATTATGCCTAAAAAAATAATTTCTGTTATGTTTTAATAACATGTTTTCTTGCAGAATGTTTTATCTCTTTAAATCAGATCCTATTATTTAACTTGATTATTCTCTTGTTATCCAATTGGCTGTTTTACTTATTGTGTATTTATCAATTTTAATTAAATAATAGTGTGTTTAATTGTTTTATATCACACTGAGGAAGGAGTAATCTGAAAGCTTTGTGGTATCGAACTGTGTTGTTATTTCGAACTGTTTTTACTGAGTTTTATAATAAATCTTTTGGACATAACATGGCCATTCTTCATTTGTTTACTTTGGATTCTTTATGAACGGCAAGTGTATTACAGGCTTTAGTTTTTCTTGATATGCTGTTTTTTTCTGAAGGAGAAAATATTTCTCTTCTGGTTGCTTCCCATTGGTTTGGTGAAACATTTGACAGCAACTGTAAGGAGTAAAATCATATAGTATAGCCTCTGAATAGGGTCTATATTAGTTGAATGAAAGTTCATCTTGGCAAATGCTCACATGAGCGAAAATTGCGGAACTCAAAACCGCAATTGTGAGATCGCGGTACAGTGAAGATGGGATTATTTGCCCTTTCCTCACTGTAGTGCAATCTCGGAGTTGGAATATAAATTTAGCAGGGGATGTGGGGGGGCATAGCCCCCCACAATTGCAGTTTCGAGTTCCTAGATTTTCACTCATGTGAGCATTGGCTAAGATGAACTTCGTTCATCTAATATAGACCCTCTGAATATTATCTTCCTAACCCAAGTGTTCTGCATGTTGGCCATCCACGTAGGAGAGTGGAGATAAAAATGGAATCTGACTGCCTCCAGAGAGGAACAGTTGAGCAAGCCTTCAGGGGATATTGGTATTGTTTGCCAGAAATAGGTCCCAAAATTGTAGACCTCTACAACCTCTAGGTTGCAGTCTTTTGAAGGAGCTCTTTCTTACATGGCCACCCTATCTGAAATGGAGTCCATGGAACTTTCAGAACCATAAGGGTTTGGACCACTTCAAATTCCTGTTGTAGGATCTTTGAGGGGTTTAAACTTGACACAAATGGCAGATAGAGCCTTACCTTCCTTTTGCACCACAATCATTTTTCTTTTACACAAGGACAAAATAAGGTGGTACCATCATATGAGGCATTTGTGAAGGATATCTTCAAGTAGTCCATAAAGTTACAAAGGTAGAACCAAACATGAAGCTTCATAATAATGCCCATGTCCACCATTCTGGCTACTCCATTTGCTGCATTATGTAACAGTCACATGAAGATGTTGGTAATGTTTACTTTTGCATCTACTGTGGTCACTTAACTATTTTCCAGACTCTAGTATGGGGTGGTTTTTGCAAAGGCTCAAAAGCTTGTTCCACTAAATCTCTTTGGAAGATATTTGTGTGTGGGTCATAGTTTAAAACCCTAAAGGCAAAACGTTCCTGTGGTGCATACACACTTACCCATTATATCCATCCCTTTGAATGCCTTGTTAAGCGGAGTGACAGTAGCTACCTCATCTGACACATCCTGCTTAGCTGCTGCTGCTGCTGCTACAACCATAGAGCCCATCAGAGGTTCCATAGGCCAGTGTTGACTATCTTTAGGGTGAAGAAGAGTCTTTTCTGGTTTTCTTGAAATGACTTGTGAGTAATCAGGTTCCTGCCAAGGTCTCCTTGTGGACAAATCTATCAGACAGTTTGAAGGAGCGTCCATCTTGGAGGTACAGTGTGCAGAATGTTAAACCTCAACAAACACCTCCTCATTTTGAGAGGGAAAACCTTTTGCCAGGATTTTCTTTATATCATCAATTCCAGGATTTCACCAAGGGTAGCCTCTTTGGAAGGGAGTTGAGGGAGCTCTCTTGATCATCCAAGTTAGTGTCTGATATCAGTTACTTTGTAGGGTTGTCTGTGTGCCTCTTCTTGCATGTCCACTTTGTAGGGACATAAAAGGTGAATCTGAATCCCCTAAGGACTAAAAATGAACCTTTTCAGGAGTTTTGAGGCTATCTGTTCTGCTCTGATTTTTGATTTCTGATAAATTAGCTGAGACACTGATTACTGGATGTCCTGGGGTAGAGACAACATCACCGTAAGCTGTGCAGTTGTCCATGTGGGAGTTGAAATCATCCTCTTCATCACATTGAATTCTGATGCCAGATCAACTAACACCACATAATCTCACTCTGAGGCTGCAACTATCTCCACAAAAGTAGACATAATCAGCCTTGAGTAAGGAATCCCTGATACCGATGACCCATAGACATTGAGGAGGAGATTAGTGCTGATGTACTGAAGGCTGACATCACAAGCAAGGATAAACGCACCAATTGGGTTAGGTCCAAAGACAGTGCCACATACCCAGCCTCAGGCATGTGGTCCCAAGATTCAAGCTATGTTAAATGTCTCAGCTTTGAGTAAATCTAAATGAGAGACAAAGTAAAGCTACTTGTCAGTGCTGGCTGCACAGGTTTCTGGTGATGCCTCTGCTCCAAAACCACTGGTGCCAAAACATGGATGGGGATAGAGCAAGTATGAGTGATAAAGGGTCAACCCAAATCATCCTTGGTACTGACTGGGGAATGGGATGACACCCATTATCAATTCCTCATCTGTGTCACTAGTGCTTATGAAGGTCATATGGGAGGGATGAAGTAAACAGAGATTTAGAGATAAATCAGGGAAAATGTCAAACAGAATAATGCCTGATGGCAACGGACTTTGGAGAGTTATCTCTAGTTAGAATTAGTTTCAACAGAGGTGGAGCTAATGAAGAAGACTCACACCATAATGGGTGTTTGACAAGCTTGAGTTGGCTGCAGTCTAAGTACTTTCAGGGTCAAAGATGTACCAGCATCATCAGCTTTTCTTTTTCTGATGTTGATGTCCTTATCCTTGTCTTCTGGTTTGTTTTTCATTTTCATCAGATCAATCTGGGGGAAGAAGCCCTTTCAAGATAAATAAGTTAATTTCTTTGGTCACCCAATGAATGAGGCCCAAAGTCCTTACAATTTTTTATACCACCTTTATTAAATTATTGCTTAAGACATAGGAAAATCCATCCATCCATACATTCTCAACCCTTTTTCCCATTTTGCACGTGGGGTCAGGGTGTCATTTCAGCAGTGACAATCGTCTTGAGCCATGGTTTACACTGCCAGGTGGTTAGTCCTGCCATGGTAGTTCATTCATACCACTCACTTGCACACACACACACACACACACACACACACACACACACACACACACACACACACACACACACACACACACACACACACACACACACACACATACACAAACACACAAACACACACACACACACACACACACACACACACACACTGTCTCATCTATGGCCAGTTTAGACTGTGTAGTCCACCTATTGCATGTCTTTGGAAAGTGGGAGGAAAGTGGAGCACCCAGAGGAAACCCACGTGACCGCAGGGAGGACATGCAGACTGCACAGAAGGCATCCCAGGCAAGAATCAAACTGGAAAACCTCTTGCTGTGAGGTGACAACACTAACCACTGCACCACTGCAGCTACCCCATAAGACATAGATAAATATACATTAATAAAAAGAAAGCAAAGCATATTGATGTGACATGCTCATGTATTGTACATTATGTATATGCTTTCTTTATTTTTAACAATTATTCAATTCAACATTACATAAATTGCTCAATAAATGCATTCCATTAAAGCTCACTCCTCCTTCTCAACATTATTAGGCATGCATTGTCCCTGCAAATTCCATTTATTTCTATGTAATTTGCTTGTTTCCCTTTTATAAAGATCCTGCTTCTAGTTCATCTCCTTTAAAATATTCAGTTCAGTTATAGTTAGTTTAGCTTTTGATTTCCATTTTCCAGAAATTGATTTTCAGCAGCCAATAGCATTAAACTTAATAAGACCTTAAAATGTATATATAATTCACATCCTCTTTTTTTTTCTAAGAGAGAAAATATTTCTCTTCTCGTTACTGAAAAACTCAAAAGAATAATTTTCTTAGTTGCAAAAATTTGCTGCCCCAAAAGTTTAAACAGAGTGTTGACAACTTATAGCACTCCCAAAAACATGGTCCTAATTACCCCTCTCTTTTCCATCGCACCTTCAATATTTGACACTCTACCTGAGGAAAAATCATCAGAAACATACTTGGGGTACAGAAGTACCTACGCAAACATTTCCAAACATAAATCCTAAACATTCTGAACTATACTCCATATGTCATTCTTCCTTTGTAAATTGCCTTTTCCAGTCTCTCTTCCCAATCATTTCTTACCTCTTTTGACTGATTCTTATATTTAGTATACAATATGTCATATGTCCTACTAATTATCCCGTGTTTAAAAGTAGCTTATTTTCAAGACTCAACTAAAAACTATACCAGAGTTAGTGTATTGCTTATCACTCCCCTATTCCTTCTGTTTGTCTATAGTCTGATATCAGTCCCTGATAGGGAAGGCAGTCTCTAACCTGCAATCCAAACTGCTGCTTGGCCTCATCCCACTCGATTACCTTTCCCTCTCTGGTTCCTTGCTCCCAATACCTTAATTCTTTTGTCAGTTTTCTCCAGTAAATTCCAGCCCTCCCTTTTCTATTTTTTATACCCCTACTTGCAGCCATCCTTACTGGCAAAATCTCATTTCTCCATTCCCATGTTGGTTTGGTTCTTAGAATACTTTCTGCAACTTAATGAATATAATATTCTGCATGGTTATTTTTATTCTCATTAAGGATAAACATCAAGAATTCTACTGTCTCCTTGTTTCTCTAACTCCCGCCAACTCCCATTTCACTATCATCCCTTTTCATTTTGATTGGTAACCTTACATTCTCATAATGCATATGACCTTTAACTGCATAGGTCTGAAGTCGCCATTCAAATCAGATAATCCTAAACCACGTCGCTCTAAAAGGAGAATCAACTTTTCCTGCTTAACTCTTCCCCCTTCCAAATAAATTACTTCAACTCTTCATTATGATCCACATTTTCTCCTCTGATTGATAAAAATATGCCTTACCGGTGTATAAAACTATTTTCACTGCTTGGATTGTAATATCCATATCCATAATCAAGAGTTTCCAGTTTCTCGCTTTCTTTAGTCTTTAGTCTTTTGTTTGGCCTCTACTCATATAGCCTCAGCTGCAATAACAGAATCTTTTTTTATCTACACAACTAAATTCTCTTTCCCATTTTTTAATTTACTTTTTATTACAGCCACTAGTACCTCAAGGCTATAAGTGCTATGGTGACCAAGAAAAGTTATCTATATTTGCTAATAATATTATTTTGCACTTGATAACTCCAGAATGTGATGTATTAGTGTTGTAGAATATTTTGAGACAGTTTCAACTCTTTTTGATGCATAAAATTAATGAAGACAAAACAAGGGCTATAGTAGTAAACTATGTACCCACAAATGAATAGGGTCAAAGGCCTTACAAATTAAGTAATCTGCGAAGAGAGATGCACCGACCCAAGGCACAATGTACAGAGGTCATGGGAGTTATGGGGTGGAATCTTGCAGCCAAACTTGGTGCACTTCTTGAAGCTTTTCTCATGCTTGTCAAATTTGTCTATATTTACTACTGTTAAGAACAACAAATAAAAATTATAAGTAGTACAAGGAAAAAAATAGTAATACTTAAATTAGACTAGATAAGAAAAGGTAAATCCAATAAACATCAATAAGTGAAGTATAACGGAAACAATTTTTTTTAAGACAAAAGGGAGTGCTAGGCCTCCTGCTCAAGTAACACATGAACTAGAAAGCATGACAAATACCTAAAAATATAGTCTGCAAAAGGAAAGAATTTTAGGTAATAATAATAATAATAATAATAATAATTATTATTATTATTATTATTATTATTATTATTATTATTATTATTATTATACATCACTTAGCTGAGAGCTCAGAAATAATATCCATGTACTGTATGTGGCAAATAAAGTCTGAGGAGAATTAATGTAGAGGTGGAATATGGGAGAAAAACTGTTAGAGGAACTCAATCCTGGATCACTAATAGGACCAGATCAGATCAGACATGTGGCTCAGTACCCATCAGTCAGATTGGAAGGACAGGACAAATAGGATGCATATTTCTGTCATCTCAGATTTCCTATATGTTTATGAGTGTATGTATGCATGCATGTATGTATGTATATATGTAGCTATCTGTCTGTCTATACTAACATTGATCACTTCCAGAAGATATTATCACTACCCTAGAGGGATTTGTGACAAAAAAAAAAATTCATCATATGCAAAAGCTCTGACAACATGACAGGGCAAGGTATGAAGGCTTAATTTGTACAATGAGAAATGTGGGCTTAACAAAACTGTTAGGTCTTAAACCCCATTAGTACTACTACTACTACTACTACTACTACTAACAATAATAATAATAATAATATTAATAATAATAATAATAATAATAATAACAATAATAATGAGTACCCTGAATGAAAGCATAGATTAGTTATCATGCAAGGCATTAAGGGATTTGGACAACAAAACAACTGTTAAAACAATATTATAACACATTGTTATATAAAGAACTAGATGAAGAAATACGAAAATGTTCATCTGCAAACCAAAAACAAACGTGACAACCGTGCTGATAGCTACAATCCTTTATTTTATGAAGCACTTTTCGTTCAGATACAATTCTTGAACTTCTTGAATGAAAAGCGCTACATAAGATAAAGGATTGTAGCTATCAGCATGGTTGTCACGTTCGTTTTTGAACTAGATAAAGAAACTTGGACCTAGATTTGTTATTCCCATGGAAATGCAACAAAATTTTTGTGGTTTAAGATTTTGATTCAAAGTTTCTGCATACGTAACATTATTCGCTACTAAGTCTAAGAAATTATATCGTGCATGATTATGTTGATTTATTTACAGGCTTAGGAAGTTTCTTAGGACAAGTCTACTGTTTGAAACTGTTGCTACAGCAGCAGAACTGAGATCTTAAGTAGGTTTAAGAATGGATATTGTTAAGTTATCTATATTCATGCAAACGCAGGAAACAGAAGCATTACAATGATATGACAAGCAAAATAGCTTAGGAATTACAAATTAGAAACAATACCTCATCTAGTTCATTAACTTGATTCATCAAAACTAATGTTGAACACTTATAATCATATACAAGAGCCCAGAATTCAGACATAGTTGTTGCCATTGGAAACTGAGTTATTATAAATCCATCTTGCTGAGAATAGCTCTGTAAAAAGACAGAATAATTATTATTTAGATAAAATGAAAATAAAAGATTAACAAAATCAAAATCAAGCACGGTCACATTTATGTCCATATAAAATGCATTGTAAGAAAAATATATATTTAGTGCAAACCCCAGCATGCCTGCTACGACAGAATAAGCTAGAAAGAAGTGAGTTAGTTGACTATGAGTACTAGATATAGTATAGCAATGGCATATGTTATATATTCTTAAAAAAAGGAATACAAGAAATAAACTCACTGTGTAGTCTGTTACCCATTTGGTACCCGTGAAGGAGTGATTTTCAGAAATTTGTTCAGGAACAACATAATATCTTTGTCACCACTAGTCAGTCACAGTCGGTCATCTTCTAATGGATTACTTGTTAATAGTCTGACCATCACCTTCAGTTTCACTGCCCTCTTATTTGAACTGTTTGCCCAAATATCCATGTTATGTATTTTATTCAATGACTAACTTATACCAATGAATGTTGTGTGATTTCGCCTTAAGTTCACAACGTCATAGCTAATTATTAGGTTATCAAACTATTACAAGCCTAGCCCATAACCAATGGTCAGAATCAAATCATATTCCTTGTATCTGTGAGGTGAAGACCTTAACCCTTATGCCAACCCATCCCACAAGATTATAACACCCCAGATGGGACTTAAACCCATAATCTCTAGTTTAGGAGGCCAAAGCTTTATACAGTAGGCTTTCACTGACTAGAAATCTAAACCCAGGTTGCGGTGGTGAGAGTGCCAAATACTAAACACTAGACCAGCAGGGATCCCCCTCCTTGGCTCATTAGATTTACACTCCAATGAACAACTACAGAATTGTTTTTGCTGTGGTAAAAAGAAGCCATGGGACTCAGTCATATTTAATTAATCTCAACATAAAGATTCCAAAAATCATTATGTACTTAAAGGAGTCTTAATGTTCATTATTTATCCATACCTTAAATCTCTGATCTTTGAATGGGAATTTGTATGGCAAACAATGACCTCTAATGTCTTTCTATAAAATATTATTTTTATGAAGAATCGTATTAATGAATTTGTGCAAACATTTTTCAAATGATTCATTAAGCGATAACAATAAAAATATATTATTAACATAAAACTCAGACTTCATAACATTTAAAAATACCACAAAATATGATGTTGTATATATAATCAACAACAAATAATAACGATCATTTATCTAATTGTTAAGCTGTAGGCAAATAAATGAAATAGCATACATTTCCAATGTATTATGCATTCGCATGACACACACACACCTTTTATTCCAAATCTGCATGTGAGTCTTTGAACAGAAGTGAGATCCAGAAGAAAGGGAAGTTTAGAGAAAAGGGAATTCAGTCAGGTTTAGGATGTAGAAAAAACATACATACTGATCATGCAGAACCCTGGACAACTTTGTTGTAGTTGCAGATCTAGTGTAGTACGTGACATGGTTGCACTAGTGCTTGTTAACCATACTGCACAGTCTATTGTTGTTTTTAGTAACTTTTGCCTTAATACAGCCAACAAAACAGAGGTTAGGAAAACAACAAATGAAATACACAAAGATCATGCAATGTGAAGATGTATGGAATGTTGTTAACCACAAACTTCAAGCCAGTAAGGTGCAATCCAAATTTTTCTTTAATAAAAACAAGTCCACAAAACTTAATTTTCTCTAGCGCCTCGGCTATATTAGCCTGTTAAAATATAGTTATACAAAAATAAGCCTTGCTTGTTTTACTGTATATTTAAAATAGTTTCTTTTAAACTAGTTTTTTTGCAAAAAGACTTGTATTTAGCTAGCTGCACAGTAAGTTTTATGCATTCTTCAGGTGTACTGTAACATAATTTTTATATTAAAATGCATATCATCAACTCCATATCATCATACATTTCTTTGATAAAATCTTTCCACTGGTGTATAATTTGGTACTGAGGTGCAACTCCATCTTCATAAGATACATTCCAAAGCTGCCGTGGTCATAACCCATAAAACCATCTACTATGAACTTGGGATTCCCCTAGACAATGGGACATCATACCAAATGTATTATTTCTTAATTAAGCTAGCTGAACCATTACATAATGTTCACATGCCATTTTGTATGTTGATCTAGAATGCTAAGATATATGATTATTCAAAAAAATAATATGTGTGATGTTCCTGGAGCATCTCTACTAGCCTGGACTTGGAACATCATGCATTTTAATGAGTCTATGGAGATTTTTTTTTAAATCTTGCTTAGGAACTTCCAGGAGGATGTTGTATAGTGTAGCAAACATATTATAAAATGTGGAGCTGACAGCAACTGTTCTGAATAAATATGAGTTACATTTGTCACTTGTTCCTCCTGATGTTAATTATTGATTTGATTATTTTTATTTTTCATCTGTTAACCAGGTAAGTGAACTGGCTCATGAACTTTTTTTTTTACCACGACCCAGACCTCAGAGGCAAAAAGCTATGATAGCAGGTATAACAAACATAATAGTAAACACAGATAAATACAGTAATACAGTACATAATTAGAATACAGCAAGGAGACGAGAGTGAATTGTTAAACAAAGTTGAACAAGAAGGTCATAAATATGTATGGAAGTGTATACAGAGAATTTAGAAAGAAATATGAATAGTAGAATATTTCCAAAATAACACTTTAAATGATTTCTTAACTGCACTACATGCTTCTCTCAATGTTGCGGGCAAAAGGAAATGTGTGTTGTTAAATTTAAGACAGCATACGAATAATACCTGAGATGTTAATAAAGCATGAGGATGAAATGAATTTATATCTTATGATTAAATACTGCCAAATCTGCTATCACTCTGCCCAGGTTTCTTTTAATATACCGTGCTTTAAAGTTAACTGCACAACTAACAAAATTACCATTCCCTCCAGACATTCTGTACATTATTTTAAGCTTTTGCTTTTTTTCAAACCTTAACAAAAGTATTGTAGGTTTCAAGCAAGAAACCAGCCTTCTAAGCTTTTTGAACTATAATACTCATCCAGTAATAAGTTCAGATGTGGATGACAGGATTTCATTGTCTTCAGTTATCACATGGTTTGGCTATGGAAATGTCAGTTCAGCATACTTAAAAAAAATCAAATTACAAGGCTTAGTGTTTGGTGTCCTTTCAAGAGTTCTGTTGCTGCTATGTTGATTTCAGTACCCACAAAATTCACTTGCCCTGCTTTAATTGTGGCATGCAGTCCAAGTCCATCCATATACCAAGTAAGTGAGATATAACCACGGTATAGCAACCCTAATAATGTACTACGGTGGTGGTGCTGCGGTAGCGTTGTTGCCTCACAGTAAGACGTTGTCCGGTTCGATTCTCAGCTAGAGCATCTTCTGCATGGAGACATGTGTGAATGGGCATACCTTCATTGAATGTTGTGTGTCAGGGCTGGCAACTCGGCACATAAAAATCTACTGCCAATCATTAGCAGACCGGAGTTCCGCTGTGGCGACCCATAACCAGGAAAAGCCGAAAGACACAACAACGTGGTAACCATAATAATGGCTGCCTTAGAATACAAACCTCAGCCTGGAAAAACAAATCTCCTTATGGACAATGTTGTTTTGTGGAGTTTAAAGACTGTTAGGTACTACATGTGGCCAAAGGAGTTTCGACAGCATACTGTTTCAGATGTTAGTGAACTGAAGTATACTGAGTGTGACTGTTTACATTTCATAAAGCATTCTCTGAAGTCCAATTACTTCAATAATTATAAGGCAGTGATTAGACTGAAAAGAAACATTGATCCAGTCTGAAGAAGCTCTTCATTTGTTGAAAATAATGATTAATAGATTGATGATTATAGCAATAACCCACACCTGGGTGTGGATAATGCTGGATTTACCCACGGCTGGCATGGTTTGGTCACGAGGGCGAAGCCCGAGTGGCCAAACAAAGCCAACCGTGGGTAAATCCAGCATTACCCACACCTAGAAGTGGGTTATTGCTATTATACAATGACATTATTTAAGAAAAAAAAATAATTACTTTTCTTAAATAATGGCATTGTATAATGCCTCCTTGCTGCCCTTCTGCAGCTGTCTAGTATTCTGCGGCAGTTCTGATGTACTGCGCATGCATATGCCTACGCAGTACATCAGAACTGTGGGCAAAAGCAACGGAGAAAGCAAGATCTCTGTTGCTTTTTACAAACTGTTTTCGCTATGTTAAATGGGTTTAACATAGCGAGACAGCTTTATAAAAAGCAACGGAGAATCTTCGTTGCTTTTTTTAAAGCTGTCTTGCTATGTTAAACCCATTTAACATAGCAAGATAGTTTTGAAAAAAGCAACGGAGAAAGCAAGATCTCCGTTGCTTTTTACAAACTGTCTCGCTATGTTAAAGGAGTTTAACATAGCGAGACAGCTTTAAAAAAGCAACGGAGAATCTCTGTTGCTTTTTTTAAAGCTGTCTCGCTGTGTTAAACTCATTTAACATAGCGAAACAGTGTGAAAAAAAGAGTTATAGTAATGGAAAAAGTCTGGGCGACTGGACCTTTTTCCATTACTATAACTCTGATTTACAACGTTCAAGCTGACCAATCAGCGTGCACATTTTTGAATATTTAATGGTGGGGGGTCATTGTATAAACACACATAACTGTTTCAGGTGCTCAGTGAACAAATAACAACATGTAGTATATAAATTCTTTACAAGTACAGAATTTGTTTTATTCATTTATTGGCTGTGTTAGTGCTACTAGTTGAGTGGCATCTTCTCAGAAGAGACCAGAAATTATATTCATACTACTAGGGGCATTTACCTCCCCCTACTCTTTTTGATAGGTGCCATAGGATCTTTTACATCCATGTCAGCTATCACCAACTCAAGCAGATGGGACCTTAGTTTAACATCTTATCCAAAGGATGGCACACACAGGAATGCAGCACCTCCCTTATGCTGCACTGCTGTGTCAGGAATCCTACTACCTGGTGAGGGAATAGAACCCACAGCCTTCTACACCAAAAGGGAATGTGCTACTTGTTACACCACTGACACATAGTGCTTTCGTAATGGGAAAAGAAATGTAGCTACTGCTGGATGCAGGGAACATGGCTATTTTAATTAAATCACAATATATCTGCAAGCATAAGATAGCTAGTAATTGCAAAACTGAAGTGACAGAAGTACATGGAAACAACAGGGGAATACTCTGTAATACTGAAATATAAACTCTTCTAAGTAAACTATATCCTTTAGCTCTAGTGCCTAACTTAGTACAAGATATGATATTTGGCCACAAGTTTCCCAGTATAATCAGCAGAACTAATTAAAAATCAAGTCATAAGAAATAAACTACAGAGTTAACAAATTCTTACATAAACATAACTAAACTGCTAAAATACATCAACCAAATTAATGTATTCTGAAAAACAGCAATAAAGTTGATCTTAACAGGAGAAAACCTCTCAAAAGACTGTCTGCCTACTAGAACCTGAGCAAACAACTTAAAACCCTAGTCAGCAAAAACATAGTCAATTAAAACAGCCTACTGCTGTCAATGGAAAATACTAATTAAGCAGAAAAAAATACAAAGAAGACATGCGCAGCTGCAATACAGAGGGCTCTTCGTCATATGGTATTTAAACTGTCTTGCACAGAAATTTCATTCTCAAACTCATAGTGTACAGTATAGGACATTTCATAACACATACACGTGTGTGCACAACACAACAAATGCACACACACACACACACACACACACACACACACACACACACACACACACACACACACACACACACACACACACACACACACACATTCATATTTGCCTAAGTACCCATGTTAAGGGGTACATCTAAGTATAGCTGATTTAAAGCAGCACATACTTCCTCAAGGAATCTTCTGTTTTAACTCTACCACTAAATCTGACATCCAGGTTTTAGGAACCACCAAGAAATTATCCTTATTCCAGCATACCCTCAAATAAATTATCCAAAATCTTTTCTACAACAGCCAGACACTACTGTTATGCCTAAACTATCTGTCCAGTGCCCATTATAAAACCATTTTATCACATTACTTAAAAAGGGAGTATCTCCTTAATAACAATATCTGCTTCTAAAATCAAGCAGTCAGCCTTTTCAAATCCATGTCAAACAGCTCATACTGTTTTGCCATATAAGCACCTTGACCAGTTTTCACATCCAAATGTATGTTCTTCAATAAACCCTTGTAAAGAAAGCTGTCTAATATTAAATTTCCTCAATTTTGTAGCAAGTTTATCATGCAAAACAAACCAAGAAACCCAAGAAGCATAAATTAACCACAAATCTAGATGATGCTTCCAAAACAAAATAGCATGCATGCCTGCTTTATCCAAAGATTTCCTGAAATGACTCATACACAAAGAAAAAAATGAGAGCTCTGTCATCAAAACAATAAGCATTCCTAAGCATTATCCGGGGTGTGAAAAGCAATGACTAAATAATGCAAAATAGTCAATAGCTGTTTCACTATTTCCTCTCACATACATATAACGAACAACAGCAACTTCCACCCTGCAAAGTATTTCCCTAAAAAGCTTAACATCTGAATCAATTTTCTTATTCTGCCATCTAAATGAATATTAACCCCCCTGCCCTACTTAAGAAGATCAGAAAGTAAAAATATCCTGACTCTACCTTTCCTTTACTGGGACATACATATTTTCAATCTATCATGTATATTAACAAAACAAGTGTTGTACTATACAAGATACAATAACTAAAAGATCGTGTACCCTTAATCTACCACCCTCCTTAATTGAGATGGGTACTCATTTACACTTCTGTTCCCCAAAAGTGCAAAAAGAAAGTTCACTTCTGCATCCTGCTTCAATCCTATCTCCATCAACAGACAGATGATGTCAAGTCATACTGAGCAGACAAAAAAGAGGAACGGTTACTATTTAAAGAAAGAGCAACTTCCTTCATTTCAGTTTATCTGTTACTATCTTACACTTCTTCAATTTCTTAAGCTGTTCCCACACAGATATGCTAACAGCTTTCTGAAACTGACCCTCATCCGATTGTAAAACTTCCATCTTATTTGGAAACATTTGACATGGCCCTCCCACATCTTCTTCTACTACAAATGCAGAGAGTTCATGATAATCAATGATATATCTACACTGCTTTCCACGGACTCAGTATTTTCATACCTAGGAGCCTCTACAAGACATCCTGTAGGCTCCTCTTCCTTAGTCTCCAAATCTTCAACATCAGCAAAGCACAAAGCAAGACAACCAACCTAATACTGCTCTACAGAGTTACATTTGTTATATTTTCTAGTACAGCTGTCAGGAATGTGACCAATTTATTCACAAGGAGCATAGCCGGCCTTAGGCATAGGCCAACTAGGCAGCCGCCTAGGGCACCGCTGTAGCAGAGGTGCTTTTCCAGTATTTACTTGGTATAGGTAGATCAGAATGGGGGCACCAGATGGTGTGGTAGGGGGCGCCGTGGAGCCCTTTTGCCTCGGGCACCAGTTGAACTAAGACCGCTCCTGACAAGGAGAGCATCTTCTTGATGGGAAAGTAGAAGATATATGCCCCATCTCCCAACAAGAAAAGCAAATTTTGGGCTGCCTGGAAAAATATAAAATACCTTTACAATTCTTGACATACACAACATTAGGTAAATGTTCAACTTTGTTATTAGAAAATCTAAATTCTACTAAAAGTGTCCAACCTCCACTCCAAACCCCAAAAGTGGAAGTCATCCAAAATATCTGCTAAGTACTCTATAATCTCCTCTCTAACATCAGATCTAGTTGTCACTTCAGTGCTAAGTTGAGCAGAAATCTAACAATGTTGGGCAGTGATAAAATCTTTAATCAAGAAATTAGACTACTTCAAGAGAAATGTCAAAGAATGTCTCAGCATTTGCAGGCATCACAGCTTGCAGCTGACAAGCTGTAACTTTCAACTACTCCAGGGTAATCTGAAAAAAAAAACTTTGTTAAGAACCCCTCAATAGAAACAGCAAAATCTGCATAGATTAAAAAGTGACTTTTTGGTATGCCCTAATTCCACAAAAGTAAGTGACACTGTTTGAGATATTCCTTCCTCACCTTGGAGGTAGGGCCAGCCTTAGATAAGCTTGTGCCCTAGGTAAAAATGGTCCATGGTTATTTCCCCCCTCCCTCACTGCCCAACCTGTCTTGGCTACACACACTATCCAGATTTTTTTTTTCCTTTTTCTCACAAGTTTGTCTTAGTCTTCAGTTTTTCATGCCTTCATTCATTCAACATATTCTAGACTGCTAGGCCTACAGAAGCCATATGAGTTCTACATGCTCTGAGGTATATTTGACAGCTTTTTAAAATTGCCTTTTTCATCCAGTGATTGCAGGAACAAAAAATATGATCAAAGAATGAAAGAAAAAAAGTTGATCTTACTCTTCAACGTGTATATTCCTGTTTTCTTCCAGTGCATCCTAGCTGCCCAAGATTACACTGTAATAACTGGAATGGAAATAATTTTATTACATCTGGTGTATGTGTGGCTTGTAGGGCCCCAGAAGCTATGAGGTTTCTAGATGCTCTGAGATGCATCTTACATTTTTTTAAAACAACCTGTTCATCCAAAACTGGCCTGAACGAAAACCATGATGAAGGAAAGAAATTCAGTCTTCCTCTTCAAATTTGCTTTCTCCTGTTTCATTTCAACACACCCTAACTGACCAAGATTACCCTGTAATAACCAAATGAAGCTGGGGATCTAGAGACTGACAGGGATCCAGAAGCCATAGGGTTAAAGATTTTCTGAGGTGCATTTTAGAGCATTTTTCCCAATCTTTTAATCCAGTGATGGCCTGAACAAAAATCATGTTTACGGAAAAATAAATTCAATCCTACTTTTTATTTCAAGGAAGAAACAAGCTGTATTCAACTTTTAATGTTCAAGGCTGACTAAACACCAGTTCACAGCAAACTTAGAAGACAAATTCTCATGAGTTTACATATATCATATATGTGAAGAGTATATGCCCCCTACCACCCACCTGAAAATATGTAGTCACTTTCTGTGTATCATCTGGTGTTAAAATGAATGAGATAAGACTTAAAGCACAAATGCCCACAGTCATATTTCAAGCTGCTGCTGTCATATGCTTACACTGCATGCCTCCTCACCTCATCCCACAAAAGACAGCTGCCTTCTGTGTATACCTCTGATGTCAGAGTGAGACAAAACTAGAAAATCAAATAGAACATAACATGTTTGCTGTCAGACATATCTAAAGAGCATGCTTATTTATTCTCCCTCAAAAGATAGACACCTGAATATGCATCAGATATTTGACTGTAAGGAAAATGAAGAACATTATATTACAATAATGTTTACAGCGTGTTACTTCTAGCATCAGTACAGTGCTCCTATAGAAGCTATAGTGAGTCTCAGTGTACCTCTCTGAAGTTTGTGAGGAATATTCAGGACACGATATGATGACAACTGAGGTTTGGGAGGAATATTAAAGAAATAATGACATCATCCCCAGCCCACCACACAAGTACAGAAACCTTCTGTGTATACCTAGGAACAGGTCTGGTTTTAGACTAAGTGGAGTTCAGGAAAACAGATAATTACTAAGCCAATGTCAAAATCAACTTATACAGCTTTGGTTTATGGGAGGAGCCACTGGCCCCCAGAAGTTTTGAAGGTCTGCATATTCTGGGAATTTATCCCTTAATTTTTCAGAAATGACTGTTAAACTGAGCAAACAGAAACAAAATTCAGTTACTTTGATCCAACATCCCCACCAAGCAGTTGTAGTCCCTTCTATGTACAATTCACACATCTGATTATGATAAAAGAGGATGCCCATGTAATTTGTTTCACATTAGTTCCAAACAAACAGTTGCCACACATTAAAATATTGTGCGATTCTTTACATTAGGGAACGCTATATTGGTTTGTGCAGGTGTGGGAGGTGCTGACTTGATTGCATATCTATGGTTTTGTCAGTTAAGTGGCTCTGTTTTGAATGTTAATCCATCTTTCAACCCCTACCCACATCCAGCAAGTGTGGCTGGACCACCTGCTGTACTTAAGTGCCTTGCGGTCCTTTGATGGTGGGTGTAGGGGACAGAATCCTCTGATGGACATTACACTGTCTGTCTTATTTTGGTTTAATAAGTGGTTTACTTCTACCTACAAAAAAGAGGCAAAGTCAGGGCAGGAGCAGATTTAGGTTAACTGGTGCCCTAGGCAAAAGGGCTCCATGGTGCCCTCTACCACACAACCCAGTGCCCCTATCCTGGCCAACCTACACCAAATAAACACTGAAAAGCACCCCTACTAGACCGGTGCCCTGGGCGGCCACCTAGTTGGCCTATGCCTCAGGCCGGCTATGAGTCAGGGATACTTTATAGTTTTATATCTGCTCAATTAGTTAAAGAAGAAGAAAAAAAAGAAGAAAAGATGAAAAAATATCTCAGTGCTGAATGAACTGTTCTTTAAATGGGCAGCAATGTTTCCGTGTCCCTTCTTGGCTCACTTCATACACTAGGGGTGGTAATTGCTTCTGTGCATCCCGTGTGTCCTAATAAAAACAAGCACCAAATATCCCACTTTGCTACACAGAATCACAATAGTCCTGCAAAGCCAAAGTTAAAAGCAAGCAGCAGAAGGCAGATGGCCATTTTCTACCACAGAAGACAACCACAGCAATTATGCCAACTCTCTTTAATGCATAGCAGGTGCCTTTCTTACTTCTCACAAATGTGCACAAGTCCTGAAAAGCAAGGTAGTGACTGTTTAAGCTGTGCAAATGACAAGGGGATCAGTTACTTTCATCTAGCCAACTAATTGGTTGACTAATTAAATGATGTCAGCAGGGATTTGATTTATAAGTCCGTTGATTTCACATTCAGACCACATCTGATGAAGTAATATGTAAAGAAAAACGTAATGTGGAACGTTTATATGTGCTGACTTGTGTTGGAAGTGAAAGCTGTTTTAAATGACTATTAAAATTTCTCATCCGATCCTCCTTTGTGGCTTTATTTTTTCATCAACTGCATCATTTTCTTTGGATTATAAGTTACTTGGGTGCTTTTTGGTGACTTCAGTTTGTTCTTCGTCCAGCCAACCCCAACCCCCACCCAGCAATTATAGCCATGATGTCTGAAGACTATGTAATATAATTACGCCTCCACAGTCCATTCAAACAAGTTGCCACACTTTAAAACATTTCAGTCAAGTTGTTCCACACAAATCACAAAGCAAAAGAAATATTGCCAGAAATAATTGGTATGCCACTGACAGCATCACTATAAAAGCTAATAATAATACTTGTCATACCTCAACTAACACCTGCATCCACACCCACCGACACACACACACACACACACACACACACACACACACACACACACACACACACACACACACACACATCTCAGACCTAGAAATATTGCCCAAAACATCTTATTAATTACAACTAGCAATACTGTAAAAATCGTAATAACACTTTACCACGCAATTTCTCTCACTTCAACTGGCCTGAGCACACAAACCTCAAAGCCAGAAATATTGTAAAAAAATGATTGATCACAGCCCCCATTATTGTAAAAATAACCATTATCTCACAGAACCATATCTCTCACAAGTTCATAGGTCATAGGTGTGGTAAGGTAGCCATGCATCTGAAATCTCTGACAATCATCTCAACTATCCACACAAATCACAAAACTAGAAACATTGCCAAACACTTAACTCACCATGCTCTTCCTCAAACTCAGTCATAAATTCTGCAGAATGTTCCTGATATATATATATTTGTTTTTAATTATTTTGATTTAACATTTTATTTACCAGGAAAGTCCAAGTTGGAACAAAGCCAATTTTCAGAGGAGGCCCAGGGAGAAACACTCCAGACACATGCCTTTATAACATGGGAGGAAACCCACATGAATGCAGGAAAGACTCCACACAGAAGGCACTCCAGCTGACAATTGAACTGGAGAACCTCTTGCTGTGAGGCAAGAATATATATATATATGTATATATGGGTCTACTTCAAAACATTGAAATCTCATAACGTTGAAACTCAAAACACTGAGGCTATAACATCGAAAACCTGAAACAACGAAAACTCAGAACACTGAAAGTGTGCATCATAACAGAGAAAACTACAGCTCACATGTAAATAACATCCCCTACACCTATAACAACACCAAAGTAAGAAACAAACTTTTTACTCTGTTTCTGCAGGGGGGCAAGCCCCTCTGCAACCCCCATGTGGGGGGCTCTGACCCCATCACCCTTCATAAATTAAATATACCAACTCCTAGAACATACTACAGTGGAAAGAAGGTTAATTTCCTTACCCAACCGTAAAATAATCAGCATACAGAATGTAAACATATGGATGTGTTGCATTCATGGAAGTTAAGTCAGTGTTCTGAGATGTGCATGTGAGTAGGGGAAAACGTGTTTATTTTGCCAATCTGTACATGTTTTTAGGCCATACAGATAAGTGGTTTAGACATTCCACAGGATTCATTAAGGTTTTTATTCTGTGCAGGAAGAGTGTAGCTGCTCCTGCGTGGAATGTGGCCGCCGAGCAATTCAGCAAACAGCTGATCTGACGTCCACGAGCTTGGCACCACTATTCCTGCATGGACACCACTGAATAATGCTAATTACCTCATTTGCTGGTGAAAACCATGCAAATGAGGTGAATTAGTAATTCAGAAAGCAAGCAGGTGTCCATGCAGGAATACTGAGCTGAACACATTTCTGCAAATTACAAAATGGAAGCATGACAGCTCAAAATAAAGCATGTATTACAACTGTTAGGTATGCCAATGGCCAAATATATAGCCATTGGCATGATAAATAGTTTAAATTTTATAAAATAAAACTTTTTTTTTTGGCCGATCTTGGCCATTTAAGCATAGGGCAGTGGCACGCAAAAGGGATTGTGCCAAAATAAAAAAAATGAGAAAAAGCAATTTTCATAGAAATCTGCATTTTACCGTTATAGTCAATGGTATGCAGAATGAAAACAATACCAGGGAATAGTGGTTGCTAAGGCCCAGTCTAAGTGTGGTAACTATGGATTAAGTCAGTGGTGTATGCAAACGTGGGGCTTTATACTGAATCACAAATTTCTCCTAAGTATCATACTGCACCTAAATGTGTAGGTACACCAACACTACTGTGTAGACAGGAGAGCTAGATGACATAAAAAGGGGGTGTGTCATGCTTGCTGTAAGCACATTAGAGCTTGTTGGCCCAAGTTTGCCCTTAGCTAAGCACATCTAAGGAAGGGGGTGTGTCTGAGACTGTATTGACTTATTCCATGAAATGAAGAGCGTGTTCGCATCCAGGGGAGGGACAGTTCTTCTTAAAAGTGTTTACTTTAGCTAAACAGGTGTGCGCAGCATGCACCGGGCCTAAAAAAAAAAAAACAGGAAATAGCAGAACTGTTTATATTTGAGCACTGGATATGAGTGGCACACATTGAGGCTTAAACGGGGAGGAAATGGGAAGGGGATACAGCAGAAGGAAGGCAATCAAGGAGAACTACCATAGCTGGAAGGTGGAATGTATCAGAATCAGCCAATTACACAGGCAGCAGCCCAGCACACTACTATAAACTATGTAAACACCTTTCAGTCTGTTTTGTCCCATGAACTCTACACCACTGGTATACATATTCAGGGGAATTTTAAACTGACAAAACTAACAAAACATGTTAGGGGCTGCTGTTGCTTTGATCTATCAGTATGTGCTAGAGACTGAGGGTGGTGAGGAGGATAATGCTGACAACCAACTCAGACTGAGGAGGAGGAGAAGAGTATTCAGACCCAGGGTAACCTACCAGGGGCTACATGATCTGGAGATAGTAGAGCACTACAAAGTGGACAGGAACATACTTCAGCAACTTGTTGAGTTGTGCCGTCCTCGCTCAGACCCAGAACCAACAGAGTGGACCCCATCCCAGTGGATACCAAGGTACGTGTAGCCTTAAGAATACTAGCTATGGGTACTTTCCAAAGACCAAATGGAGATATCATGGGGGTCTCACAGGCATCTTGTGTCCAGGATACTCCACCAGTTCCTGGATGCCATGCGACCAAATGCCGCTGAGCACATTTACTTCTCCAGCACCCGTGAGGAGAGGACCAGCAATATGCATCTCTTCCACCATGTGGCGGAATACCTAGAGGTACTGGTTGCCATAGACTGCACACACATCCATATCAAAGCACCTCCTGGTGACCAGGGTAGGGTCTACCTAAACAATAAGGGGTTCCACTCCATCAACGACCAGGTCATGTGCGATGCCCAGGGCATTATCATGAATGTGTGTGCTGGCAGGCGCGGAAGCTATCACGACTCCAACATCTGTCATTTGTCACAGCTGTACCAGGCATTTGCCAGTGGGGACATCCTGTATGGCCATCTGGTGGGGGTTGCTGGCTACGCACTGAAGCCATGGCTGATGGCGCCCATCAGAAATGTACACACACTCACACAAGAATGCCATTATGAGGCACACTCACAAACCAGGATCATTATAGAGCATGTGTTTGGGATGCTCAAGTCACAGTTCCGCTGCATTGACATATCTGGTGGAGCCTTGCAGTACTCTCCAGCCACATGTGCATACATGTTCATAGTATGTAGCATGCTACACAGTATGATTCTGTGGAAACAGCTGCAGCAGGAACAAAACAGGGAAGGGCCACACAGCCCCCCACCATTGCCAAGGTCTCCATAGGCACAGAGGGACTCGGAGGAGGAACATCCTGAACCTGCCCCTGTAGGCAGACAGAGGTGTACCCTGTACGCCCTGGCCTTGGCAAAGATGCAATGCATAGCACATACACTGACACTGTAGGGCCCAAGGGACTGATCTCTCTCTCTCTGACTCACACACACAGTAAAATGGATGCCAAACATCACACCACCTATACCTTACCATGTATAGGTAGTGTACTGCACGCATCCGACATAGTCAGCCCTCAAGCACCATCCTTACAACAGCCTCAGGCACAAAGTAAGTCAGTCTCCTTAACAATAAATGAATGGAGTAGAATGTTCTGATAGCATACCTATGGTATTGATTCAAGCATGCAAGGGGATGGGGTGAATTACTGGGATAGCAGCAAACAACTGACAGCTCTGTGGGCCAGCAGGATGTGTATTCCCAGTACTGGCCTACCCAAACTATGCAGTACCACCCTAGTTGAAAAATACCACTGCAGTATATGTGGTGAGCCAAATAACTGGGGGGGTCATAGGTCATATACATGGATGTCAAAGTGGGGGTCCCATACCCACCTCCAGCCTCACCCAGCAGATCAGCTGTAGAAAACCATACAGAAATGTCTGGCAAAGGCCCCCACTTGGTGACATCCATGAAATCTCCACCTACAGACTTACAGTGATATTGCAGCAGGTCTGGCAGTGGCAGTATGACTCTGAAAGGTAAGTCTGAAACTACAAATGTTTATGCCAGAACAATCTGACTTGTGGTTGATAGTGTTATGCCTGTAGTCTCAAAGATAGGGCACATCACTTTGCTAAATGGGACCAAAATGTTAAGCAAGTATCAGCAGAGTCCCTGCAAATGTGTATTGTGTACATATGTGACACCCCCCCATACTCCTATAGAAATGCAGTAACATGTCCCTAGCCTTACGTAGCAGCCTGCTGTCAACTAGAGTGATGGCTCAACACAAACAGAAAGCAATTGTCAGTAACACCCACAACTTACTGGTGCCATCCCAGGGTTGTCCACTGCCGGCAGCCTGGGAACATATGATCATCAGAATGCACTGCCTTGCTACAGATGGCCTGCATCTGTCACACCTGTCCTACAGACCTCTGGCAAATGCCCATGCCTCACCCACAGTGCCCTGTTAGGGAGTGTCAGGGGGTCCATAACACCAACATAACAGTCTACAAAAGGCAAAGAAATGGCATGCTGCTAACTGCTAGGAGAAAACCTGCCAGTGTCAGAGAGCCAGAAATCTAGGTAAAGCCATCAATAATGGGGTAAAAAGGTCCAAAGAGAAGGACACCTTTTATAATACTGCCCTAATAATGTTAGAAAGTTGATGGAATGATTGTAGTAGCATGGAATGTCTGATGGGTATGAAGTCTGAAACTGCAATGTCAAATATCAGTAATATCTGACTTCAACCCTGAGTGACTATTAAACACTTTTCCTTGAAAACTATATGCGTTTGTGTAACCAACCAGATAATGAGTCATGAATATGGACATTCTGTGATACTCTGTAGAGTCGACAGGCAGAGCTAGGAGTTTAAACATGGGAATGCACTCAGTGCAGGCAGTCCTAAGCCTGCAAGGTGGTGACATGTCTGCACCCACAGAACCCTGGCCCACAGCCATGGGGAGTAACACACCCTTCCCTGATAACTCATCCTATGCAACATCCTGACCCCAAAATGTAGCCAGCCAAGCAAAATGAGGTGGGCTATACATATATGTGAGACACACACACCTCCAGGCTGGTCAAACAATCTGACACACATACAAGACCCTCCAAGTGCAGTCAACCTTTGAGAAGACCCCTATGCAAAGTACTGGTAGCTATAGGCAAACATATCTGACCCAGGACACCCCCACTCACATATCTTATCCCCTACAAATCTATCTGGAGTTTGCCTGTCACCCTGATCCTGTCTGACTTATATTACCCAACCGTGGACTGGAAATCAGTCCAGGCCAGAACAGAAATACACAGATTCCACCATTGTAATATATTACTAAGGTGCTGGACCATTTCTACAGCTCCAGCAGTCAAATGCTCATAGGCACACCTCTCAACAGACTGGATTGTGCAAGAATACCTAGCATTTGGCCCATAATATTGGTGTGTGTGCATCATCCATCCTGTATTCCTCTGGTAAATCACTGAGATGATCTGAGGAGGTATGTCATGAGGTACTGAAGCAATTCATGACAGTGTCAAATGTCATATATGTCAGATGTTGGCTAAAACAAGCCCTGTAACCTAGCAATCTATACATTACTGAGAGAAATAGTCGCAATCACTGTATGGCCCATTGTCTTCCCATTCTGATAGGCTATATCCAGATATCCTGCACCACCAGGTTGAGAGGTATGGCTGTAGCACAAAACAAACAGGACTGGAGTACAACAATCCCTGGAATGGAGTCCCACATTTACTATAGAAGGTCACACTGGGCATGCTCATACACAAAGAAATGTCAGTAGGATCTAGGAGTGAACAGGCCTTCCCCACCCAGTGCACTTCCCATTGTCCTACTTTAGCAGTCCTAAAGATGTCTGTCACCATAGAAGTAGCTTTCGTCAGTCGTCAGCCCCATAAGCTCTGTGGTATATGTGATAAATGTGTAACACTGTATTACAAATAACTAGTTAGGCAGGAGTTCTAATTTCAGTCCTGGCAAATGTAAAAGTGTGTGTTTATAAGTTAAAGCTTTTGGGCCCATTCAAACTCAGTAAACTTCCTCTTTCCCTACTTTAGCAGTCCTGCAGATATCATTCACCTTAGAAGTACTTTTCATCAGGCCTCAGCCCTATAAGTATGTGTGGCGTGTGCAATAACTGCGTAACACTACAGTACAAATAAGTAGTTAGGTAGAAGTTCTAATCCCAGTTCTGGCAAATGTGTGTGTGTGTGTGTGTGTGTGTGTGTGTGTGTGTGTGTGTGTGTGTGTGTGTGTGTGTGTGTGTGCATGTGCAATTTAAAGTATTTTGTGCCCTTTCTTACCCAGTACATCACCCATTGCCATACATTACAAGGGCTTGTGATGTTCCTCACCTTAGAAGTACCTTTGGACAACATTCACCCTCTAAACTCCGTGGCACATTTGATAAATGCGTAACACTGTAGTAGCAATAAACAGACAGGTAGGGATTCAAATCTCAGTCCAGGCAATAGTGTGTGTGTGTGTGTGTGTGTGTGTGTGTGTGTGTGTGTGTGTGTGTGTGTGTGTGTGTGTGTGTGTGTGTGTGTGTGTGAACAGTATCCTGTCTGTAGGGGGTTGTTGTGTTTGTATGAGAAACATATAAATTGGGGTGGTGTTCTGCTACTTTTTGTTGTTGCCTACCCAGTACATATCCCAGTGTCCACATTACAAGGACCACGGTTGTCATCCACTGAAGAGAAACCTGTAGACACTCTGAAGGCCTATAAGCATTGTGCCATGTGCAATAACTATGTGACAGTATGGAACAGATAAGCTAGGCTGCCCAGCTAATCCTTGGATATTGCTCCCCACTGAAGAATAATACACAAAAACACTCAGGTAGGCAGCCATTCCTACATCGGTAGGTTGCCTGCAAACTGTCTCACAGATAGAACCTACAGTGTGAAAGCAGTGGACTCCATGTCAGACTGCTGAACAGTCATGAGTGGAGTCCCATAGGTTGTGGACCTGCGTTCCTTCATGTTTGTGATCCACACCTCTGAGGACCAGCCCAATACAAAGGCACCCTGGCTGAAAATGTTTGCAGATGGCTATAAGGTGGGTGCTATTAGTACTCCCCCATATGAGGTTGACAACCTTCACATAGGCCTCTCTCAGAACTATGACAGTTGTCAGAACCCTGGACATAAGCTAAATGCCAGATGATGTGCCGCCATCCCCTTTGGGTACAACATGGTTCCCATAAAGTAATACACTGATGGTAGTCCTCTGAACACTGATGCTGGTATAACAGAACTGGGACACAGGTTGACAGTGAGCTCTATAGTGACCATCACAGTGCCACTGTCTTCTGAAAGTCCTTCCATGTGTCACTTCCCCTGACTCAGACTGTTGAATCTAGGAAGTAAAAGGACAGTGTTTCCTTGTACACTACCCTCAGTAGGCCAATCAATGTGTACTATGGCTCATTTGCATAGGTGCTAGAAGCTGTTGAAGACTGGGAGGGTGGAGGGCAAGAGGGGGCACTTAGTGATGTAAAAAGGGGAAAATACCACAACATAGGTTCAATTGGAGGACATTTTAAGCTTAGCCAATATCCATTTTGGTGCTTGAATTAACATTTTCTTATTGGTCTTACCTATCCCATGGCTGATAATTGTATATTATCTCTAGTGAGAATAACTGTGATCATACCATAGATAATTTGAGGGGACCCATGTAAGGGAAGCAGCATTTAGGAACTGCTTCTATCCATTAGCGGCATGAGGGGCAATCCTGGAGTACATTTTCTATTACCCATCCTTGGATCCAAGTTGCATTTGAATATGGACAGATAAGCTTTGTTTTATTTTTATGGATAGTCTGTTATGGAACAGTGGTAGCCTCAGTGATATATATCCATCTCTCCACAACATTCAGTTTAGATACCTGAACTGAGTATTTCTGATGCCATTTGACTTGTTGATGTTCAGTAGGTCCATCTGTATTAGGTCGGAGGATGCCTTGTATGCCAAACATGTCAACTCTAAGCACTCTGTAGGATACTGAGTGTAGTAATACATTTTTGAGGTGGTCCATCCAAGACCTATTGTTTAGGACTTGTATCCTTTTAGTAAGGTATCTCCAAAGGTATTCCAATTGCTGCATGGGGCTGGGCAGATATATGTCAAAGTGGGCATTATACAAAATGATTGACCTAATGAGAGCTTTGTAAAGGGGGACAACAACATCTTTAGATCTAGCCACAATCAATTTGTTTATAAGCTGTGCAATGCATAAAGACTTTATGACTCTGGGCACATGTTGGTCAAAAGTCAGGTCACTATACACACAAGTTCCCAAATGTCTAACAATTGGGTCAGTTCTCAGAGGACATTGTCATGATTTCGACACCAGTTATTATTTGAGACAAACCTTCCTGCATGATGGTTAAGTCATTTTGGGATTCAATAACTGCTCCTAGCTTGCAGTCATCTTAAACTTAGCCGGCTAAAGCCCTTTGGTATTTCCTTTTACTTTTGAGATGTATATGCCAAACAGAAAAAGTCTCAGCACCAAACCTTGGGGGACTCCATTGGTGACCGGTCTCTTCCCCTAGTTTGATCTCCTGCATCCTGTGAGCAAGTTTGCAATCCAGCTAGTGACGCAAGTGTTTGATCCTACATTATTCATCTTTTCTACTACACCTGAGAAGGGGATTGTGTCAGAAGGCTTGGTCAGGTCAAGATAATGTGGTGTGAATGGTTTTACCTTTATCCATTGCTTTGGTAACAAGAGTAAAGCTTAAAATTTGCCCAAGATTGTGAGCCCCTTTCCTCTGGGCTGTTTTCAAACACATTTTTAGGGCCATGCATACATGTATGCATTCTTTGATTCACCTTCCTGATTGCATTAAATTATATTCCTTGTATAATACAGCACCAGTTGTTAGAATGTGTTTTAAATTGGTAATTCTGAACAGTCTAGTAAGCAATGAAACAAAATGTATGAACCAATAATGTCAAAACTACCCATTTCAGAAAATTTCAACCATAAAAGGCCACTCAAACGTCTGTCATTACAATCCACCAATATCAGTAAATATGCAAAATGTCTACATACGTAAGTCATCTAAATAATTCCACATTAAAGGGATCTCTAACTAATGAAGAGGTTGCTGCTAGGAAACAACTTTATATTTCATTGTTTCATCTACAAATAAAGTGGCTGTTGCCCTTGAAGAATAAATTGCCTATGTTACATTAAAAAAATGATAAGCTAGTAATATTGCAATAGAGAATTGATGGCAAACCGATAACAGGTTCATAGTTGCTAGGTACCTCCTCCAAAGGGGACATTCACAGGACTGCAGCTGCATTCACTCCCTTTAAAGTACAACACAGTACAGTACCAGCAATCCATCTGCATACTGTGGGAATAGAACCCCCCCAGCCTTCTGCATCAAAAGTAAGGCTACTACCTATTATGCTATTAACAATGCAAACAAACGTGGAATAAGCAGCACTAAACTTCTCTTCCTCTGAAGCTCTCAGCTCCTTGTAATTTTTTTTTATTTATTTAACATTTGTTTACCAGTAAAGTCCAACTTGGAACAAAGCCAATTTTCAGCAGAGGCCCAGGGAGAAATGCTCCAAACACATTTCTTTGTAATGTGGGGGGAAACCCACAAAAACACAGGGAGGACATACAGACTCCACACAGAAGGCACCCCAGCCAAAAAGGAAACCGGAGAACTTCTTGATTTGAGGAAATGACACTACAACTGCAAAATCCACTTGACACAACTAAATCTCTCAATTTCACAGCAGAAGAAATCTGGAAAAAAAAAATTATTTGGGGGGGAGGGGCAAGGGACCAAAACCAGGGATACATTTTAAATATGGCTTGTATAATCTTAGAAAGTTGCTAAAATAGTGTTGTGTTACCATGTGTTTTCAAAAAATATAGGAAGACTGAAACTTAAAGGGCTATCATTATTTCGTGAATTCCATTCTCACTGAATTGCCAGAAAACTACACATTTTAAGTGGAACTGCCCAAAAGTATGAGCCTAATGTTCTGTGAAAATCTAGACAGTTGAGATCCATGGACTCAACTCCCTGAATCACAAGTTGTGGTGTGGGTACAGAATGCAGGCTGTTGTATCTAAGGTACAGGGTTTGAGCCTGGGTAATTCAAACTGCAAGTTATAAGTAACTGGGGAATTACACACACACACACACACACACACACACACACACACACACACACACACACACACACACACACACACACACACACACACACACACACACACACACACACACACACACACACACACACACACACACACACACACACAGATATTAGCCCTGAGGCTGGACAGAGAAAGCAGGGTATCCCTGGTAGTTGTCAATATTATATAGAGCACCAACAAAAGGACCAAAAGAGGATAACAAGCTCAAAAACAGAATCAGTGGATGGCCAAAGAGAAGAACCAAAATCATTTAAGATTTTTATCTTCCATCAGTGACCCGGGAGAGTAGTGAGTTTGAGGAGAGCAACGCTAATGGAAACTAACTTTTACATTCAGTCAGGGCTAAAGACAAGAGGGAACTATTTTTTGGGAGTTCATCATCTTTATTAAAATTTGTTTAAAAACATAATAACACACCACAGCAGAACAATCTTTATATTATCCTTACATTTCATGTGATCTTTCAGTCACCATTTTACTTATTATCAGTTATTCCACCAACCACACAGTCTATTGTAGCACAAGCTGTCTGGAGTTAACCTTAGTTGTTGATGGCTGTAAACTCTAAATCCACAAATCAACATTTGCCAGTTCATATTCCATGTTATCTACATTTCTCATATGTTTGCAAAGTCCATGTGTCTTTGTACTATTACAGTGAGCAGCTTATCTGACCTTTTACATAGGTTTCATTAGAACCATATAACATATTGCTGTATGCTTTATTGTGTATGTCTGAAAAAAGGCATAATTGCATCTAGAATATATACTTGGTATTTAAATATATGTAACAATAGTTTATAAATACTTTTTTTATTAAAAACTCCATCTTAATTCTGCTCCCCAGCACACCAACCCATTCCTCCATACACTATCTTCTCACCAGATCATCTTCTTTTAACAACCCTTTCAGCCTATTGCATAATTTTGCATTGTCTTTATCTATATATTTTCCTCCTTTTTTCACAGTCTTGTAATCTTGAACTTCTTTACTTATGTCATCAGCAGCTAGTCCAACTGTAGACTGCAGAGCCAAATCTTACTTCTCCATCCAGCATCCTTAAACCCGCATTCTCTTAACTGTAATTATGATCACACATACACACACTTCATAACTACAACGGAGCACACAGAGCCTGACTTCATAACTAAAACAGCGCACACACAGCCTGCCTTCATAACTAAAATGGAGCACACAGAGCCTGCCTTCATAACTACAATGGAGCACACAGAGCCTGCCTTCATAACTAAAATGGAGCACACAGAGCCTGCCTTCATAACTAAAATGGAGCACACAGAGCCTGCCTTCATAACTAAAATGGAGCAGACACACCCTTCATAACTAAAATGGAGCACACGCACCCTTCATAACTAAAATGGAGCACACACACACACACACACACACACACACACACACACACACACACACACACACACACACACACACACACACACACACACACACACACACACACACACACCCTTCATAACTAAAACGGAGCACACAAAGCCTGCCTTCATAACTAAAATGGAGCACACAGAGCCTGCCTTCATAACTAAAATGGAGCACACAGAGCCTGCCTTCATAACTAAACAGACCCCCCCCACACACACACACACACACACACCCTTCATAACTAAAATGGAGCACACACACCCTTCATAACTAAAACGGAGCACACACACACACGCACCCTTCATAACTAAAACAGAGCACACACACACACACACCCTTCATAACTAAAACAGAGCACACACACACCTTTCATAACTAAAATGGAGCACACACACACACACACACACACACACACACACACACCCTTCATAACTAAAACAGAGCACACACACACACACACACACACACACACACACACACACACACACACACACACACACACACACACACCCTTCATAACTAGAATGGAACCTGCCTTCATAACTAAATAAAACTGAGCACTTCTTACTGTAGGTGACTCTGGCAGCAGGCTTAGGAGCAATAATGTTTTCCACACACTTTTGTTTTAAATTCACATTAGCGAGCAACACACATGAGTCCTCAAACTCCATGGTTGTGGGTGACTCTGGCAGCAGGCTTACTAGCAATGATTTTTTTCTGCGCACTTTTGTTTTAAATTCATGTTAGTATACAACGCATGCATGAGTCCTCAAAATCCATGGTCTTGCTGCTGTACAAAGTGGGGGAGGGGGCATGGTTTCGGCATCTATGCCCATTTGCCATGCACCCCATTGGACACCAGCAACAACAGGAGAGGCTGCAAATGTACCTCAGAAAGAGGATCTTAGGTACTACACACTTGCCCCATACGGGCTGACTCCAACAACTGCAATGAATCTCTGTCTCATATTGGCTACTTAGGTGCGATCTCTGCCTGACATACACAGCCATGTCTGACCCAACCCTGTCAGGAATGCTACATCCAAGGAAACCAATCTGACTACACAACATGCCCCAGATACCGCAACCTCATCCTCGCAATCAACAGGACATGCTGAAAGGACAGGTTCACAACCCAGAGACAGGGCACGCTATGGAATAGACACCAAATACATGTCAAGCCAAGCACATCACTGGCCCTCTTTAGGAGAAATCAGGAGGAGTGGATGGGGAATGGAATACCGACCCTGGGGATTACTCCAGTGACTATACTCAGTAGACACACTGGGGAGTATCATCAGATGCTAGTGTATTCCCATGGGCTAGCCTTGTAAAGGCTCCATGGCCATTTGCCACATACACACCTATAACTCTTTGAACCTATGGATCTCAGTACTGTCAAATGTGTGTGTGTGTGCAGTAGTGTGTATGAAAGTGTTTGTGAGTGTGTAAACATGTGGGTGAAAGTAGTTGGTGGTCTGTCTCACCCATTACAACTACCACTGCCATACCTTACATGTGCTGCAGATGTTATTCACTATATAGGTAACTTGGGCATTCCACAACCTATAAGCTCTGTGGTGTGTGCGGTAACTGCATAATACTATAATACCAATAACCACATGGCTAGGGGTTCTAATATGAGTCCTGGCAAATGTATGTGTGTATTACTGTGTGTAAGTGTGTATATGTGTAGGTTACAGTATTTTGTGGGCTCTCTCACCCAGTACATCACCCACTGTCATAATTTGCAAGGCCTGATGATGTTCCTTGCCTTAGAAGTACCTTCAGACAAGTGTCACCCCATACCCTCCTTGGTGTGGGCGATAAATACATAACAATGTAGTAACAATAACTAGATAGATAGGGGTTCTAATCTCAGTCCTGCCAAATGTGTGTGAGAGAAGAGTATCTTGTGTGTTTGTGTGCGAACGACATCCATTTGGGCATGGTGTCATAATTTATGCCATGGTACACACAGTACACATTCCTAGGTCTACTGTATGATATCCGCTGTTCACATCAACCCTAGTGGTATCTGTAGATACTCTTCAGCCCTATAAGCCCTGTGCAACAGTATGGAATAGTATGGTACAAACAACAAGATAAGTTGGAGTGCGTGTGTGTGTGTGTGTGTGTGTGTGTGTGTGTGTGTGTGTGTGTGTGTGCGCACGCGCACATGTGCATTGGTGTGTATAGCAGTGGTTATGAGTGTGTAACCTTGTATGCAACACTAGTATGAGTACTCTCACACCCAGTACAGCCACCATTGCCATACCCCACAAGGCCACGTGATGTCATTCACCTTACAGGTACCTTGTAACACTCATCACACTAGTAGTCCTGTGCCACCTGCAATAACCACATAATAGTGTGGTCCCACAACTTGATGGGTAGGGGCTCCAAACACAACACTGGCAAAAGTAATCTGTGCATGCATGTGCGTGTGTGTGTGTGTGTGTGTGTGTGTGTGTGTGTGTGTGTGTGTGTGTGTGTGTGTGTGTGTGAACAGTATTCTCTGTGTGTTTGGTCGACACAATATCCTCTGGGGTTGAGGACATTAGCAATCTGAGGTGTGTTCCACCCACCACACTTACCATTGTCCACTATACTAGAGCTGATGTCAACCACCACAGACTGAGATACAACCCCTCAGCCCTATAAGCTGTAAGGCACATGCAAGAACTGTTACACAGACCTGGGAAATGTGTGCAGATACAGCTATACTTAGACAATGACATGGTCAATGTGTTACAGCACTGCCATACCCCTCATTGGTGCTGTCTGCAGGGCCACATCCTGGTGACACAAAGACACCTGGAACACAAGCAGAATACAACACATGAGAACACATTTGCTTAGTGTTACTAACACCAATAATGCATCATGGCTGAAAAGGTACACACACACTCTGATGTGTACCCATTACAAATCCCAGATGACAGCACCTTACACAGCATTAAAGAGCTACACTCCACGTAAGTCACCCTGTGCACCAGACCCATATAAGTATGTCCCTGCATCAATGGTATGGATGGCATGGATGTGGCACAGGTATCATCATATGCACAGGGTGTTGTGTGTTTGTCAGAAGCCTAGGCTGGGCCATACAGTTGACATTATGTGTGTGTGGGAGGTGTTCATTAAATGGGCTGTGCAGGGGTGGTGTGTGTGTGTGTGTGTGTGTGTGTGTGTGTGTGTGTGTGTGTGTGTGTGGAGGTGACTTTTCTGATGGTGATGTGTGTTTGTATGCACACAGTCACACCATGTGGGCACCCTACATAGGGGTATTTTGGACAGCTGAGGGCCATACATGGCAGGGTGTGCAGTTCACCATCTCTGACCACGGTCATGGGAACTGGGCCTGCCGAGCATATCACCAGCACCACCAGGGCCGAGTCCAAATGCAGTACTACTCCCTGCTGGTGACTGCTGCCTGCTGGATCTGCTTCCCTGTTGGGACCAGCCAGAATCACGTGCCCAAGGCCTGCTGCATCATGGCATGGACAGCACACCCCCTTCAGTAGTGCTGGTGGTACTGCCAGCATGGGAACATGATGATGCACAGCCACGTAGACCCTCAACTCATCATGGTGCTGTCCTACAGTCACATGGCCGCTGGCCAACATCTGCCAAATGCTAAAGCACAGATATTCCATGGTTGAGAAGTGCCAAGTCCCCCCCCCACCTTCTATCCATAACCCCAGTACACTCACAGATGGCTGCAGTGAGTTGATATACCCATGGACACCAGGGAAGCGCTCATCTATGACCCTGCGTATATGTCTGGTATTATGTTCATTACATGCCTGTGCCCCCATGACAGCCCAAAACTTGGGTCTGGTAACTGCTGCCATGGAACTTTTGGAAAGGGGGCATGACAGGCTGCAATCCTCCTCCAAGCACCCCTGCCCCTCTGCCTGTGTGGGACCTCACCAGCACTCTGGCTATGGGTAGTGCCATCACTCTCACTTGCCATAGTCACCACAGTAGCCTGTTCCATGCAATAATTTGCCAACTCTCCATTATCTATGGCCACTGGTGATGGGGTATGTGTGGGCATTGTGACTTTGTGTGGGGATGGGGTTGACAATAGTGGGATGCCAACCAATGGCACAGTATCAGCCCCTGACAACTCCACCTGTGCCTCAATATGAGTATCATCATGGTCAGATTCTGCAGAGACACTGACATCAGTATCAAAGTGGGAGGGACCACAGCCATCATGTCCACCTGTGAGGGAAAAACAACATATGTAAATTACTACCGGCACTATAAGGTTTTCTGGTATATATATATATATATATATATATATATATATATATATATATATATACACACACACACACACACACACACACACACACACACACACACACACACACACACACACACACACACACAGGTTAGGTGCCCCAAAGGCATGACACAGACCTCACATTAGCTGACTGGGGGCATTCACGACACATAGTCAGACAATAACATACACACTCTGGATGGACCCTCATTATCATGCAGTGCAACCCTTTCCAATTGCCATTACTACTAATATATACCTTTAGGATACGTGAGTGGTGTTAATAGGTGATGGCCCTTCACCTAGCACACACTGTACCCGTGTAAATTATTGCTGCTCACCTGTATAGCACTGTGGCAACTCCTACAGAACGTACCCCCCCAACTGTACAGGATTTTGCTGAATGTTGACATGTGTGGCTCATATGTTTAGTCTGTTCCTGATAACTCCTGTGTTTTTCTAATGCATTACTGGGTTGGCCTGTGGATTGGTGCCACAAAGTAATGTCCTAACTTGAGGTGCAGACTGCATGACCTGCAGTACATGTATGTTAAAACAAAGCTGATTACTCAAACAACTTCCCAAGCTTACAGTGGATACAGTAACTGTGCACATGCCTGTTAGCATGACAGGTTTTTGTGATATATCACATGAGACCTCAGAAATCAGGTCATAACATTGCCATCATTTCATATGACATATAACCTGTGCAATCCAACTGAAGAACATACATATCAGTTACAGGTAACATCTGGTAACTGAAATAGGTACAATAGGCTGGCTGCATGAGTGTGCACACCCTTAAAGTAATACTCTGTGAAAGCACCTTTTGATTTAATCACAGCATGCAGTCGTATTGGGAAGGTGCCTGCCACCGTGGCACATCTTGACTTGCCAATGTTTGCACACTCTCCCTTGCAAAACACCTCCAACTTTGTCAGATTGCAAGGGCATCCCCTGTGCACTGCCCTCTTCAGGTCACCTTGCATATATCTTATTGGACGTAGGTGTGGGCTCTGACTCGGCCAGTGCAGAACGTTGCATGTGTTCTGATGAAGCCATCCTTTTGTTGATCTGGATGTATAGTTTGGGGCATTGTTGTGTGGAAGGGTGGAATTCCTTATCATCCACAGCTATGTGGCAGACACCAAAACATTTTGGATCTACAAGGGACCAGTATTTGGAACTGTTCATAATCCCTTGTAACTTGGTTACAGCCCCAGTTCCAGCTTGTGAACAGAAACCCCAAAGAAGGACACTGCCATCACCATGCTTCACGTGGGGTGGTGTTGTTGTGGTGATGTGCAGTGGTGATATTGTGCTAAACACACCTGCCAGAATTGTGGCCAAAGAGTTCAACTGTGGTCACATATTACCATAACGCATTTTACCACTTGCTTTTTGGAGACCTGATGCATTGTTTTCAGACTTTCACCAGGCCTGAATATTGTTTGGTGTGAGGAACTTCTGCCATCTTACAACCCTACCGTATATGCAAGACATATGGAGACCATGGAAGATTGTTGTGACATGTAGTACACACCCAGTACTTGCTGGAGATTCATGCTATTCCATCACTGTTGCTGTAGGGCTCCTGGCAGCCTCCCTGGTCAGTTTTGGTCTTGTATTATCATAGACTTTGGTGGGATTTCCACTCCTTCACAATGTCATTGTAGACCTCGTATTTTAACCACCTGTTGATGACTCTCTGCACTGTATTCCATGGTATGTGCAATGCTGTGGAAATGTTCTGGTACCCTTCTCCAGGCTGATACATCTGAAACATGTGGTCCCTTAGCAGCTTCATCAGCTCTATGTGAACCATGGCTGTTGCTGTAGCAGGTAACTGGGTATATGTTAGGATAATCCTGGTAGGACAGCTGACTGTTAGTTGCTGTTAATCAAAGAGTCTCTGTAATTAATGGCTATTGTGTACCCAATAAGATGTACTGCTGTAGTTATATTGAAAGCTGCCTCAACACAGTACTAGCTTCAGCCTGTGCACACATATGCATCTAGGTTCCTGTACTATTGCTGTGTGTCATTATTGTTCCCCTTACAGATATGTTTGCTTTGCAACTGAATTGTACAGGTTATAGGTCACATGACAAGTTGGCAGTATTTTGAACATGTCTATTGTGCTCTCATTTTTGTATATCAGACATATCTGCCATTCTAACAGGTGTGTACACCATTTATATGCACAGTATACCACTAATTTCTACAATATGACCCTAGTTTTGGGCCTTTGTCCCCCCATTTTATCGGTCTTTGTCCAGGTGTCCTGCAATAACAGGTTGTGAGGTATGCTACAAATATGTGACATATTCTGCAAATAGGCCTCTTTCATGACCAATGTGATGCAATGCAGTAAACACCGCCACAGGTGAACATGCAGATATTGTCAAATGGCTGAGTGTAACAGTTGTGTACATGGTCATATGCATTAACTTTAGCATGCCTGAGGTACTGGTGAGCCACAACAGGAGAACCCATACTTACTGGGTTCAGGCTGCTGTTCCATGTGCATGGAGATGTGATGGAGAGGTATTGTCAGCAGATTCACATTAGGCCTTGGTACAAGATGAATGCTATGTTTCTGCACAGGTACAGTACAGACTATAATATTACACAATTTGCTGTCCTTCAACATATATGTGCACTTGTGTGCATCACTACACCCCACCCACTAATCCATTTTGCACTGACATATGCATCTAGAGACTGTAGAAGACAGTTTAAATGCTACCTCATTACATTGATATGCACTTTGGCCTTATTTGGATGCTCCTTGCCTGTTGCCTGGGTGCCACCCACCTCCATGACTGCTGTTTCCCGTGTCTGAGTTTGTGTGGGGGCTACCCCAAGGTTGGCAAGGAGCTAATATGTTGCCATACGTGGGGCCTGTGTAGCTGGGCCCCCCATCTGCAACAGTACAGTCCCTCACTACAGCAGCAGCCCTTTGCCGGGCACTACTTATCAGGTCAGTTGCTCTATGCTTGACCTGATCGTATGTGTGTCCATGGTGGCCCAACACACTCACTCTGTGGATGATCTCATCTGACAGAGCAGTCTGACCCTGCAGATTTTGCTGGCTACGGCCAGAAAGGATGGCATATTTTGAGATTACAGCTTCTGTGATGGCTGCTGTCTCCACATCAGTGTAAGGTGGTTGCTGCTGCATGGCACCTGGAGGACATACACAGGGAAACACATCACTGGACCTCAGACATTGCCCAGAGTTCTTTATAGAGCCCGCACATGAATATGGAGTATCATTAGCCATCACATACACATCATACCTGGCAGCACTATATGAACATGCATTGTACTCCTGGTCCTGATGTGTCATGCTCTCCCCAGTGAGGGCCAGTACATTGCATAATCCACCATTCATCATTTACGTTTGTGTAGAGGGATGACAGTGGCCGTGTTCCTTGAAGATGGGATGTCAGTGGTCCTCAGGCTTTTCTTGCATACAGTGTATAATGGAACTGGAAGCATATGCCTGGGTTCATGTAGGATGCAGACAAGAATGTTATCAGACCCCAAGGGGGCTTGCTTTTGTTAACTTTGATTAGGCAGTTTGTACCTCATCCATGATGATGAGTGGAGGGGTGCAGATGCTGTGCATATTCACCTATACTGACGGTGATCCAGGGGGGTGATGTTTGCACTAAACCTGTCTGCAGCAGGTTGGCTGTAGCTATGGTGTGTGCTTATGTGCTCTGATTGATCACCATTACAGGGTGGGTTGGGTTGGTGCCTCTGAGACTGCAGACATATGTGAAGATGGCCTTGTGATTGCCCTTAGTGGATGTGTCCAATTTGTACTCATAGTTAGCCTTACAGTAATCTACATGTGACCTAATATGCTTGTTCAGGCAAAGGTTGACATGCTGTCCAGTTGCTGCCTGCTCCTACTTTGCCCCCTACAACCAATATAGCATCACATTATGTGCTTTATGCATTGCTTCTGTCCAGCAAAGGAGTTTACTCTACTTCGGTGGAGACAGGTTTTACAAGTAAGGTATTGCTGAGGCCATACAGCTGTGTGGGTGGTCATATATCTGTTTGTAGTAGGCATGGACACAGGGTCAGAACACAGTTGGCCATCTCTACAATATCAATGTGATACTCATACTTATTATACTACCCATGTCTGTGTCAGGGCAATGACACCACCAGTAGCTGTCGAAGTGTAACTCTGCTGGATGCACAGAAACTAATGTTACACACATGTACAACACGTACAGCTTATTCATCTGATGTTTTACATCCCATATCAGTTGTTATGAGGCACCCAGGTACACCTACCCATACATACATATGCACAGGTAATACCTGCTATACATTTCTGTTCTATGTCAGTATGGCACACTGTAATGACAGTCTTGCTACTCAGTCAGTCATGTCAACCTGTTAGGGCAGGACATCTGTAGGACAAAGCACATACATGGTGGGTTATGGGTCACAATTCGTGACACTTTCTTCATATTGCTGTAACACACATATGTCATTTGATAGTGCAGTAGGCTTTGCATTCACAGACACACCCTGGAAGATGTCTGACGCTCATATGGCATGCAGAGAGGTGAAAGGCTAGGTGTGTGGTAGTGAGGGTATAAGCTGTTAATGTTGTGAGTATGACTGGTATGGACAGAGCTAGCTGATATGCAGGACAGAGGAAAGTTGGATATACTGTGTGTGCCAGAGATCAGATGGAAGGGGTGTACAGGTGTGTGTTGGAGTCGGGTACAAATAGTTCTATCATGGTGTTTATGGGAGGGGAAATGCTGTAGGGGTTAACCTGAAGGAACATTATGCCAAGAGTGCTTGTGGAGGTGATAAGAGTGTCAGGTAGAGTGATGTTTAGGAGGCTGGGAATTGATTGTGTAATGTTGACAGTTGTTAGTGCATATGCTCCACTAATTGCCTGTGTGGTGGATGAGACATATGTACTTTGGTGTGGTTTGATAAAGTGGTGATGTGTGTACCCAAGGGTGCGTGAGTGGTAACTGGAGCAGATTTCAATGGGTATGTTGGTGAAGGGGACAGAGGAGATGCAGAAGTGATGTGTAGATATGGAATGCAGAAGGTGAGATGGTGGTGGAGCTTGCAACAGAGGTTGGACATGGGTGTGGTGAATACATAGTTTTACAAGACCGAGGAGCATAGGGTGACATATAAGAGTGAAGTATGATGCACACAGGTGAATTAATGTAGGTGGGCCTGTTTGAAGAGAATTGGTAACTGTAAAGTGGTGACAGGGGAAAGTGTAGTTAGGCAGCATGAAAGGTTGGTCTGTGGGATGACATTAGTGATCAAGAAGAGGTGGAGGAGTGTGAGAGCAGCACCATGGATCAAATGGTGGATACTGAGAAAGGGTGATTCTGAGGTTGAGCTTAGGGAACAGTTAAGACAGGTAGTGGGTGGCAGTGAAGAGTTAGCAAATATTTGGGTAACTACATCCGAGCTAGTAAGGGAGATGAGTAGAAAGAGGCTTAGTGTGACATCTGCACAGAGGAAGGAGGACAAGGAGACCTGCTGGTGGCATGAGGAAGTACAAGGGAGTATATAGAGAAAAAGGTTGCCCAAGGAGAAGTGGGATTGTCAGACAGATGAAGAAAGTAGACAGGTATATAAGGAGATGGGGTGCATGGCAAAGAGAGTGGTGGCAAAGGCTGAGGATGAGGCATCTGAAGGATTGTATGTAAGGTTGGACACCAAGGATGAAGAATAGGACTGGTACCAATTGGCTTGACAGAAGCATGTAGCTAAGAAGGATGTGCAGCAGATAAGGGTGAGAAAGGATAATGGTAGAACTGCACTCACTAGTGAGGAGAGTGTGTCGAGCATGTGGAAACAGTACTTTGATGGGCTGTTGAATGAAGAGAATGAGAGCGTGAGAAGGTTGGATGATGTGTGTATGG
Organism: Protopterus annectens; assembly: GCF_019279795.1. NCBI lineage: Eukaryota > Metazoa > Chordata > Ceratodontiformes > Protopteridae > Protopterus > Protopterus annectens. The sequence continues at coordinate 564,090,624 of NC_056726.1, read as the reverse complement.
TGAATCAGGACATGCAACATATTATTAAGGGGGAAGTAAGGATAGCAATGAAGAGGTTTAAGAATGGAAAGGCTATTGGTCTAGATGACATACCTGTGGAAGCATGGATGTGTTTAGGACAAATGGTAGTGGTCTTTTTAACCGGATTGTTTACTGTAATCTTGGAAAGTGAGAGGATGTGTGAGGAGTGGATAAATGTGCTTGGGTACTGATTATGAGAATAACGGTGGTGTGCAGAGCTGTAGTAACTACAGAGGGATAACACTGATCAGTCACAGCATGAGGTAATGGTAAAGGGTGGTGGAAGTTAGGTTAAGAAGGGAGGTGAGGATTACTGATCAGAAGCATGGTTTCATGCCAGGACAGAGCAGTACAGATGCGATGTTTGCTCTGAAAGGGTTGATGAGGACATACAGACAAGGTCAGAAGTAGCTGCATTGTGTCTTTGTGGACTTAAGAGACAGCATATGACAGGATGCCTAGATAGGAATTGTGGTATTGTATGAGGTGGTCAGCAGTGGAGGAGGAATCCGTAAGAATGCTACAGGATATGTACAAGGCTAGTGTGATAGCAGTGAGTTCTGCATTGGGAGTGACAGTTGTGTTTAAGGTGGAGGTGGGAGTACATCAGGGATCAGCTATAAGCCCTTTATTATTTGCAGTGGTGATGGACAGGTTGACAGCCATGATCAGACAGGAGTCCCCCTAGACTGTGTTGTTTGCAGATGACATTGTAGTCTGTAGTGAGAGTAGGTAACAGGTTGAGGAGACCCTGGAGAGGTGGAGGTATGGTCTAGAGAGGGGAGGAATGATGGTCAGCAGGACTAAGACAGAATATATATGTGTGAATGGGAGGGAGGATGGAGGAATGGTGAGTATGCAGGGAGTACAGTTTTCAAAGGTGGACAGGTGTAAATACTTAGGAACAACAGTTCAGAGGAATGGCGTGTGTGTGGAGAGGTGAAGATGAGAGTACAGGCAATATGTGGGTGGTGGGGAAGAGTGTCAGTTGTGATTTGTGACAGACGAGTATTGTTAAGAGTGATAGGGAAGGTCTACAAGAGGGTAGTGAGACTAGTTATGTTATTTGGGTTGGAGACATTGGTATTGAAAAAAGAGACACAAGTCAGAGCTGGACGTAGCAGAGTTAATGATGGCATGATTTGCACTGGGTCTGGCCTAGAAGTGTCACAGTCAGTATAGTGCAACATACACTCCAGTAGTGGTCATGTGTGAGCCATCCTTTCCTGGGATGACTCAGGGCCCTGAACTGTGTTCTATGTCACTGCAGACAGACACAGTTTCTATGGCCATAGGTTCTGCTCAGCAATATATCAGTACAGCATGTGTTGTTGAGACATAATATTGTTTGAACTTCCTATTTTCCATGTTAACATGCCCCTACTACATTCCATTACATGCTTAATTGTTTGACATAGCTGTATTTTTTTGTTTTCAGTTCAGCTGGTATACTCCATCAGTCTCAATGTGTGTGTGTGTGTGTGTGTGTGTGTGTGTGTGTGTGTGTGTGTGTGTGTGTGTGTGTGTGTGTGTGTGTGTGTGTGTGTGTGTGTGTGTGTGTGTGTGTGTGTGTGTGTGTGTGTCTCTCTCTCTCTCTCTCTGAGACAGATGTATGATATGCATTTGTTTTGTATAGGCAGCAGCTTGCCTTTAGTATGTAATGCGCATGAGCAGCTGATGGCCTGTGCACCAACTGGAGTCCAAACTTGCTAATTGCATGTGGAACAGCTGTGGTATCATTCCCATACCCAATAGCATGGAAACACACTCCTATAACTGAGTACTTCATGTGGGCATTGCCCCTTTTACTTGCCTGGGAGGAGTACTTCATGGAGGTGTGTGACGAACAGTATCACAGAGTGCAGTTGGGAATACTGCTTATAACAAACACTGTGGAGACAGTTCAACAAACTGGGGGAGAATATTACAGACATAGGGACAGAATGTAAGTATTGCTGTTAAACAGTTGAAGTAATGCTAGTTTGACAGGGTCTGTGTGAATATGACTACTCTGCATGAATTTAAGTGTGATAGTGTTATGTGGTTGACATAACTCTCAACTGTAGGGCTATCTGCAGATTGGCCGGAGTTTGGACTGTTATATTTGGTGTGTTACTCACATATTTTCGGCCTTGGAAATTCAGTAGCATACTCTGAGGACTGCAGTCAGTAAATGGTAACATCCATGTGTGTTTCTGACTTCATATCCCTCTGAACAGATATGTTACAACAACCCTGTTACACCAGCAACTTTCTCAGTTTATGACATCAATATGTCAATAATGCTCCTGTGTTTGGTCCTCTTGCCCCCGAGTATGTCAGGCTTTGTCCAGATGTCATGCTGTAAGAGGTGGATAGGTATAGTATATTATTATATAATGACTTCATTCCAGATATCATCCCAGTGATGTATCAGACTGTCAGACATGTTACGTGTAGAAGGCCTTATATATGAGGACACAGCCTGGACATTCTGTGGGACTCTACAGTTGAGAGGACTGTGTATTTCTGGCAATTGTTGATAGACTGTCAGGATTGTGTAGCAGTGTATTGTGAATGTGTTATTTGGCCTGTGTAGGGAGGGGAGTAGATGTCAGTGTTGAGGGTCCTTTTCTATCTGACCTTGCATGCTGCTCCAGCTTCGGGTGCTCTATCTGCTGTATATTTTGTAGGGGCAGTCTGACACATATCCCATACCACAGTCAGGCATCAAACTACACTGTGAATTGAGCCAGTATATATAGGGGTAGTGTGTCAGTGGCAAACATTCTGATGATTTTGTTCACACATTCCATATACTCTACTATTCCTGTGGCTTACCAGTATGCCACTTTGAATGTAGTGAGATTGGTTATGGGTTTGCACTTTCACACTGGTGTCTGTTGGTCAGTGCAGTTACATCCCTCTAGTGCCTGACATATTTGCAATTACATGTGTATTCCCTCATAGCAAAATTGAGTTAGTGTTGTGTCAGTCTGCCTGTAGGTTAGACAGTACTTGGTGACATGCATAGCAGCTCAGTGTAGTTTCTCTACTGTGATGTTATGTCCTAATATTCATCAGATGTACTGTTGCCTGGCCCCCACATGTGTTGTGTATGTCTGACACATCAGTGGGATGATGTGAAGATTTATGTCAGTAACTAGTGGGGAGTAATTCGGTTTTGGGCTATTCCAGTCAAATATATGGTACAACAGACAAGAGGGTGTTACTGCATCAACTGTGTCACCTTATCTACTCCAGTATTTGGGATATGTTCCCAGTTTCATGGCTTTACACCTCACCCTTTATCAGGCTTGGTCCAGATTTGTTGCACTAAGGTGTTCTGAGCATACATCTCGAATGGCCAGATTGTTTCAGACTGTTCAGGATTATTGCTCACATGTATGTTCTGTTCTACAGAATCATTATTTTCATTTCTGTGGTAAATCACTGTGATGATGTGAGGATTTCTGTCTGTAAATGATGGCATACATTTCAGTTTCAGAACTCACATCTTTCTGAACATGTATGCTGACACAAACCCTATTACTGAAGCAACATTCTACATTTATAACTGCAGTATGTACATTATGTCCCTGTTCCTGGACCACTGTCCCCCACTTTGACAGCCTTTGTCCAGCACACACACACAGGTGTAGATATATATACTCCATTATATATATATATATATATATATATATATATATATATATATATATATATATATATATATTATTTTAGATATATCTATATATATATATTCCTTAGTTGGTATCTATACATATGTTTATATAACAATATATATGTATATATTCTATACATATTTGTTTTATATGTATAGCTCCATATATCTGATGTATATACTTTTTAATATTTATCTATCGCCATACACATCTATATGTGTATATTTATATATACTAAACATGACTGATTCCACAGTGTTTGTTCCCTTCTATTCTATACCTGTACTGAATGATATATTTTAAAAAACAGCATTCGTTATTGCAGCTCAGATGGTGTAGTAGTACATTGTTCTGACTATAGTGTACAGGGTCCAGGGTTCAAGACTTGGCAGGGCTAATTATTTTGTTGCTTGGCCAAACAGTGGCTGATGGAGACAGAGTGATTAAGGAAGATTTTAAGCAATTGTAAGTGGGTTTGCACATGTTTGTGTGATGGTAAGTGATGCCAACACATGGTTAAATGGGAAAATGCTTAATATGTGTAGGCATCGCTTTGCATCGCTCAAGCTTGCTTACTGCCACTTATCCTGCTTACCTCCATGCTAATTTCTTTAAAAGAAAATAAAAAAGGGGTGATAGGAAAGTGGTGAAAAATGGGGCACGCAGAGGAGAAACAATATGAAAGATAGCTAGGGATGTGCAAGACAGGTGTAGGGAAGGTCCACAGCTGTCCATTTTTGATACAGCAACAGCTGTGCATTTCTTCAGAATCTGGAGGTGAATTTGGACACTCAAACCCCTGATAGAGGGGTGAGGACAACAGTAATGTGTTGTTAAGCCAATTAGACCAGATTACAAGTGTCCAGTGAACAGCAATGTATGGGGCAACATTTTTTGTGGGAACAGATTGCCCTTTTTTTTATAAGGTAAGACTGGGATGTTGGGGAGGGATAGTAGGTATATTTGAGGAGGTAGGTTGGGTAGAAAGACAGACAAGACAGACAAGACAGCAGAGAGGGGCAGTATATGACACATGTGGGGTGTAAACACCTTGGACGGCGAGGGTAGTTGGGAATCGGACACCCACGAGCCCACAAATGGATACAGTGGGACTGAGGTCCCCACCCATGGCAATCACCACTGCATCTTCACAGCCCCAAAGGTGGCTGTGCAGGGGGCTGAGCAGGAGGGGCAGGCTGCCCTCAAGATGGGCCATCCAGCCCTCAAGCTGGTGTAGCTGATCTCTGAACTCCTTTCAAAGCTCACTACATACCAATCCCTGGACCTGACTATGGGAGGCAGTGTCCTGTCTGGACCCTATCCTACAGGCCCCATCCCCTGAGGCAGTTCCACCCAAAGGTGGTGCAGGACCAGCAGATGAGGAGGTCCCAGTTTGGGTCCCAGTCATGCTGGAGTTCAGTGCCATGGCCACTTGAGGTGGGACAGGTGGATCCGCTGGGATCGGCCTTCCCAGATGTGCTATGGTGTTGAGGTTTTAAAACATATGTTGGTTAGTCATGAACAACACATTCCAGGATTAGTTATAACAGCATACATGGGTGTTCCCGTTAACCCAAAACAACATATCTGAAAGAATTGCATAGCAAACAGAACACATGCATATTTGGAACCACAGTGGGCATTATAATGGCATGCAGGTTACACTGATAGCAACAGGCCACCAATGATAGTATTTGAACAGGGAACATTAATAATCAAACATTTAAATATTTGTAGAACAATAGGACACGTCCCAACAGTAGGTTTGGTGAAAAACATTCCTGTTGATTTATGTGTTTAGATTATTGGTGCAGAAAGGGTGGGAGAGCGAGAGAGATGTCAGTTAACAACTGTATAGGCTTCAATTGCTCACAACTTTAATGATCATTGCTCTAATTATTACTTTCCAGGTGTTACTTCACTTTGCATCGACCTATGGCCTTGGGTTGGGCAGTGGCATGTTTGTACACAGTGTGTAATTACAGCCTTTTTACAGCTCATTTATACCTTTTCTTACCTGTCAGACCTGTGGAGGAAATTACTGTTAACTCTACCTGTCTGTTTCTACCCATAGTCACATAGTCAAGGTTACATATGTGCACTCATACTGTGGGTGTTACTGCCATACTCCACCTTGATTTCTATCGGTCACCCTGGGTGTTGGCGGCAGTGACCACTAGCTGTGACAGCGTGACACCTGAGGGACATTTCTTGGAGGAGACTACTTGGTGTATGTACTTATCTTGCTGTCATTTCCAGCCTTGGGGTTGGACAGTGGGTACTGTACACAGTATATAATTACAGCCTTCTTACAGCTCATTTATACCTTTTCTTACCTGGCAGACCTGTGGAGGGAATTAGTGTTAGCAATACCTAACTGTTTCTACCCATATTCACATAGTCAAGGTTACATATGTGCACTCATACTGTGTGTGTGTGTGTGTGCTACTGCCATACTCCACCTTGATTTCTATCAGTCATCCTGAGTGTTGGCGGCAGGGACTACTAGCTATGACAGCGTGACACTTGAGGGACATTTCTTGGAGGGGACTACTTGGTGTGTGTACTTATCTTGCTGTCATTTGCAGCCTTGGGGTTGGACAGTTTGTTTGTGTTTCTGCACATTTTCACATATTCCTGGGTGAGATTATGCATACAGCTTAATACCAGTCCCATGATTCGAACCGTGGCTGTTTGTGCAAAAAGGTACAACAAGGTTGTGTTTCATCACACAATGAGCTACTGGGGAACTGCTGTTTCTTTCTTTACTGTTTTCTGCATAATGCTCTCTTGTTTGCATAATCTGCTTTGTAATTCTGACATTCATGCATGGCAGATAGTTCTTATACTGAGTATTTATACCTTCACATTTTACAGTATGGAAAAAAATGGTTAACACAAGATTACTATTCAGGGATCAGATCTTGGTGCATGGAACATTTCTTATAGTTAATCTGTTTTACAAGTCACAATCTTTGTCAGATGAGCCTCAATTAATTAATGCTGTCCGAGCCATAGTTTCTGTGCAGAACCTGTACACATTCATATTCATACTACCACATTGCAAAGTAAACACAACAGTCTGGAGTTTTGAGTTTCATTGACAGGTAATGACACTTTCATTGATATATATATATCCTGTACATCAGTATTACTCTGTTAATGTCTCATTTATTCAGTACAAACAATACACATTTCTAACTACTGCCAGCCTTTCTATTTATTTGCCCTGACTACTGCAAGCTAGATTTGTACTCACCAGCCTTACAACACAGCCTTAGCAGCCTGCTGGTGTGGGTGTCCACGTTCACAGCCCTTTCATCTGCAGCTGTACAGGAGCTAAAGAAACATTTATGCATACCTATCCATCTCATACTTAGGCTGGACTTTGTTACACAATAATTGTTACTGATACTTACAGACTGCTGGGACATTCTGTGCTTAAGTGTCATGGATGCACTGGTCCAAGAGGTCCATCTTCCTATGCTTCAGGTCAGCATAATGGTGCCTGACCTGCTCAACAGTCCAAGGGATACCCGTAGCACTGGTGAGGTCACATGCAAGACAGTCCTAGGCCTTCACTTTGTATAGGGAGCCCTGGTACTGGTCCTGCAGCTGTCTCCCTTCATGGTGTTTTACAAGGAGTCCAACCATGACCCTGAACTCCTGAATGCCCCAACACTGCACCTGAAGTGCACACCTTCACCAACACCAGCCATAGTGTCTGCAGTGATCAGCTACAACTGGTTATGGTTGTAATCCCACCTACAGGGTTTAAATAGGGCTGGATTCCCACCATTTGCAGTGATTGGCCGGTTTTGAATATGCTGAGCTAAGCTAAGTGATGGGCAAACCCGCTTAGAACAGATAAGCATTGCTTGAAGGGGTAGATGCTAAGCACTGCTTATCAGTGTGCAAATCTGCTTAGCTATGCTAATTATCGCGAAGCATTCAAATTTAAGCAATGCTTACTCCAGCTGAGCATAGCTGAGCACACGTTAGCATTGTTCAGCTTTCATTTTATGGACTGTCAGGATTGTGGGGTTGAGTTCTTCTTGATGACATCTTATGATATTTATGTTTCCCTTCCATAACATCCACCTATGTGCTTTCATTACATTATATTCTTTTGTGGCTATACTGTATGGGACACGTGTTTATATGGGGGTTTCACATCTGTACTTCACTGATTTGGACCTGCTACACTACTCTGGTTAACAAATATATATTATTCACCATCTATTTATAAAAAAAGATACTTTTAGGGCTGTATTCACATATAAAAATGAATGGATTGCATTTGGGCTCAAACCGTGAATGACTACATGGTAAGCAAAAGTTCTAACCACTGCACTATTTCACTTTGACTATTGTGGCTGTATATTTCAATTTAGCTCATTCAGATGTTTAAGCTATGCTGTACACAGCTGCGGGACATGCACACCTACTCAGCTATGCTAACACTTTAGTGGGGACGGAAAAAAAATTATTATTTTTTTTTATTATTATTAGTTTAGGGGCGTGCACATAGCTAAAAGTCATACCTCTCTACCTCTTACAGCATAGAATGTGGATGAGGCCTAACATGATGGGAGGGCAAAGAGGACGGATTTTAAATATCACTCTTACAAACTTGGGAAGTTGATGACTACTCGTTTTTGCATTAGCATGACTTACTTGAGGGATGTAGGGGTCTTACACTCAAATGTTTGTCATTATTTAATGACTTCGAACCTCAGCTGTTTGCCAGGACACAAATCTGGACATTCTGCAGATATCTGTTCAGTTGGGGGCATGTTGACAGTGTCCGCGGACACTGTTTTTCTTTTCTAAGTGCTATACAGTACTTCCTGAGTGCAGGGGGCATGTTTACACTGTGAGCAATGCTCAGACACACCCCCTGCACCTGTTCACAGATCGTGCCAATGCAGGTTATACAGCAGTGTGCCTTCATGAATATGAAAGGTGCACTGCTGTGCTGCACTGACATGATCTGCATGTAGAAATAGCACTATTCCTGCACAGAGATTAATGAATCCCAGTGATTATGTTTACATTCTGTATTATATTCAGTGAGGTTAGGAAAATAACTTTTTTCCACTGTAGTGTGATCCTGGAGTTGGTATATTTCATTTACAGGGGCTGTGAGGGGCTTG